>NC_143394.1:43015945-43368445 GCF_980474605.1 Leiobunum rupestre
ATTACGCCTTTTAAAAATGGTACCACTATATTCTTAAAGAATGGTACCACCCTCGGCACCACCAATAGTTTTGTTCAAAATATCTAGCTACTAAAAAGCTTGAAAAAAGCTAACTAACTATTAAACTAGCCCGAAATGTTTTTATTTAAAACAAGCGCAGTACGGCTTCTTTAATGTTGGAGAATGACTTTCAAGAGTTTACTGTATTATTATGCTTAATGGAAGAAAGTAATATTGTAGATTCTGGGAATTATATCTAAAATTAAATAATATGATATGATATGATAATATTTATTATGGAATATATAGAAAATTTAACATTTGGCAATGCAATAATATCTCGATCGTTTCTTTGTTCTTTTTATACACGGTTTCAATTCTTATCCGATTTCGGCCTAACTTCTGATTTAGATTTCACATAACCCAACGAAAGCTTTTACGAAATCTAATTAACAATAAAACATCATCCCCGATTTTCTTATTAAAAAACCTAATTTCCCCGTATCCCATACACTGCCAGCTCATATAAGCCACAGCTATAGAATCGCTCTCTCTAGGTAAACGTCCCTCTAAGTTTTCTTTGTTTGCACGTCGCTCACTTGGTAAAATTTTATGGTCACCCCTCTGGTACTAGTTTGCATATAGCTAATAAAATTTGAAATATTCCGGAGGCCGGACGCTTCAGCTAGTAAATAATAAAAAAGTATAAACCTATAGAAGTCAAAATACAGACCTACGGTACAGAACAAATAAATTACGGACGAAGTATTTCACAAATGACGTGTTTCTTGTTATTAGCGAATAAGATTCGTGTGTAGATTTCGGGTTTGGAAAAGTTCCCTCCCAAATCTTAAGGTTATATTCCCTTTGATTATTTTGCAATAGGGAAAAAATTAAACTTTGATACTTACAGAACGAAAGCTAATTATTGTGATGCAATGAGCTTAAACTTGCTGTGGTCCCGGATGATGTGTGTAATATCTTCAGCCTTTAAAATTTAAAAAAAGAAAACACAAGATGTGTACACTGTTGCGCTACAAGCTCTCAATAACTATTTTCTTCCTCGCACTACCACTGTTTTTGAAATTCACAAGTTCCAACAAGCATCACAGCATGATACAGAAACGATTGAAGAGTTTCATACACGTTTACGAACTTTGTCGGTAAGCTGTGGTTTTACTGATGTAAACCTTGAAATATTTCGACATATTATACGTACTTGCACTTCACAAGCTCTGCGCCGAAAAGCTTTGAGAGATCGTACGCTCACCTTAGACGACCTACTTACTCTCACCAATCCTACGAACTGGCCGAGAAACAAGCAGCAATTATGGAATAAAAAAACCCCTTCCAGCAAGTGTTTTTGTTCTTGATGAAGATTTGAGTATGGACAACAATTTGGAAAGAATACAAGAAGAGATCTCAAGCTTATAGAAGTCGACAACTGGTGGCGCTCACAAGTTCGTTTCTCGACAAGAAACTCCAATACCAAATAATTCAAATGTTGCCCAGTCTCAAAAAATTCAAATCTCGACCAAAGATCAGTCTCAAGACCACCTTTCTGGACATCCACAAGCCACTCGATTAATCAACCACCCGCAATTTCCGCTAGGAAACATACCGTCACCGGTTCACAACTTCCCGTTCCCGTATGGATGTTTCGCTCCACATTATCCTGTTTTGGACCCGCAGCAACAAAATTACCATGCTTTCCAATTTACGGGATCTCTTCCATATTGTTACATACCGCAACCACAGTGGGCGCAACCACAGCTAGCACAACCACAGCTGGCGCAATCCCAGTTGACGCCGCCACTGGCTATACGAGGTCCACAACACTTTGACCTTCCCACGTCGAGCACCTGCCCAACGGATAAGATCACTTCGTTGACTTGCTATAATTGTGACTTGCATCCTCGTGGACGTTTCAGCTGCCCTGCCATAAAGTCCACCTGTGGATGGTGCAGCCGTCGGGGTCGTTTCGAAAGTAATTGCAACTGTACTTTAGGATACGGGTGCCTGTATTAGTGTTCTTGATCATGAATCTTACTCCAAGATAGTACCTCACCCTACTCTCCAGAGTTCAGCAGTAACAGTTTTCCCGTACGCCACGACTACCATTCATTGGCCAGTTCGTAACAATTGTTGCAATGGGAAATAAGCAAGCTGCAGTAACGTTCCACGTATTACACCCTAGACGGAAAGCCTACCCAATACTTGGACGACCAGCGCTACACTCGTTAAATATCCTTCCAGAATCTCAAACTCTCAACGCGTTAGCTCAGACGCCATTAACGACCGAGGAAGTTATTTCAAAACATCTCAATCTCTTTACTGGAATATTAAAGCTTCACAACGTCAAAGTACGACTTTTTACTGACAAAAATGTCCCACCAGTTATCATGCCTCATCGCCGCAATCAGGTTAAACGTGAAATTGAGCATCTTCAGGAAAATGACACGGGCCCAACAATATGGCTGTCACCACTCGTAATTGCCCCTAAACCTAACCGACCCAAAGAAATCAGAATTTGCGTCGACATGAGAGAGCCGAACAAAGCGATCAAAAGGGAACGTTTTACTTCACCTACAATCGATGATATCCTTCACAAAATGAATGGTATGAAAGTTTTCTCACGGCTCGATTTGAACAAGGGATATCACCAGTTGGAACTCGAAGAAGACTCGCGATACATTACAACATTTTCTACGCAATTCGGTCTTTTTCGTTATAAAAGGTTAAACTTTGGAATTAACTCCGCAGCTGAGTTGTTTCAAAAAACCATTGAGGGAGTCATTGCAGGAATTGGAAACACCATTAATACCAGCGATGATATCCTCATAGCAGGAAAAGACGAAGCAGACCACAATGCCAAACTCACCGCTGTACTAAACCGTTTGGAATCCCACAAATTAACACTAAATTCTGAAAAATGTGAATTTGGAAAACGCTCCGTCTCATTTTTGGACATGTTTTTACTAGCGACGGAGTAAAACCGGACCCACAAAAAATCGACGCACTAAATCCGCTACCGGCTCAAAAAATGTTCAAGAGCTCCGCAGTTTTCTGGGCTTGGCGACATACTGCGCACGCTTCATACCAAATTTCTCCACCATTACTGAACCTTTACGACATCTAACAAAAAAATGTTGAGTGGATTTGGGATAGATCGCGGCAAACGTCTATGATAAACATAAAGCAAAGTTTGAAATACGCCGTGAATCTAAACTATTTCGATACGTCACGCCGCACAGTGGTTATTGTAGATGCCAGTCCAGTAGGTTAGGGCGCGATACTAACTCAATACGATGAAGTCGGCCGATAATACGTGGTAGCATTCGCCAGCAAATCCATCTCTTCACCGGAATCACGCTATTCCCAAATTGAACGAGAAGCGTTGGCTATCCTGTTTGGTTGCAAACACTTTGACATGTACCTGGCGGGCGCGACATTTAAGTTTTAACTGATCACAAGCCTGTTCTCAACATTTTTAACAACCCCAGGTCTACGGCATCGGCAAGAATTCAGCGTTGGATTCTTCGATTACAGAAATACCAGTTCACTGTTAGACATCAACCCGGAAAATCTAACCCAGCCGATTTTATGTCGCGCCATCCAAGTCTAACTTCTCTGCCCTACTTGGAAGTTAAACACGAAACGGATATCGACGAATTGATCCCGCACGTGTTTACGGCTCTGCAAAACCCTTCACATTGGGACAAATTCAAACCGACTGATAAACTGAAATCTAATTGGGAAATTTTTAAGAGAGTTCAAAACGAACTGTCCGAAGATAACGGCCTACTGTTAAAAGTGAATAAAGTAGTGTTACCTGCCAACCTCGTGGATAAAGCCATCGAGATTGCCCATGAAGGGCATCCAGGAATCGTACGGACTAAGCAAACTACGGGATAAAATCTGGTTCCCAAAAGTTGGTGAGAAGGTTAAAAGTACCATCGACTCATGCCTTTCATGTCAAGCAACTACTCCAAATACACCTTACGAACCGTTGGCAATGACCGTTTTATCAAATCACTCTTGGCATTCAGTAGCTATTGATCATTTTGGACCAACTCCCTCGGGAGAGTACATCCTAGTTGTTGCCGACGAATATAGTCGGTACCCAGTTACCCGCGTCGTCAACTCAACAGCTGCTTCTCCGAATATATTAGCTCTCAAAAACATTTTCTCTCTTTTCGGCGTTCGAAGTAAAGTGAAATCTGATAATGGAGCCCCGTTTCAAAGTACTGAGTTCGCCCATTTCGCGATAGAATATGGGTTCAAACACCACAAAATTATGCCGAGATGGCCGCCGGCCAACGGACTCATAGAGATACAGATGCCCCTAATCGCAAAAACTATTCGAACGGCACTCCTGGATCGACTTTCGTGGAAATCCGTACTCCCAACGTTCCTCGTGAATTGTCGTGCCACCACTCATCTAACGATCGGAATATCACCGGCACAGTTATTTTTCCACCGAGAAATTAAAACAAAACTTCCAACTATCATTCCACCACCCAAACTGGACGACATCATACGACGAAATGACACCGAAAAGAAGGAGAGCATGAAAGTCCATGCCGATAAAATTCATAGAGCCAAACCCCACAGCATCACCGAGGGAGACCTTGTTCTGCCCAAAAATATTGGAAGAAACAAGTTTGATCCATTTTTCGATCCAAACCCCTGGAAAGTATTAAAAGTTCGAGGATCACACGTCACCATACAAAGCCAGACTGGAGTGATTCTAAATCGCAACGTTCCCGTGCTGAAACCCCTCAAAAAAAAACCACGCGTATATAACAAAACCTGAAGACATCTATGCTAACAAATTTGATGACGTTTCTGGTCGAAATGCGCCACCCCGACCGAATCCTACCGCGACATCAAGTCAAACTCGACAACACCTACCAGTACAAAGACACGTCGTTGCAGAAACCGATAGTAACGAATTACAAACTCGCCCCTCTCATGGTCATAATTTGAGGAAACGCTCTAGGAAACGCGATCGTAAATAACAACACATCAATTAGAACACTTCTCGAAGATGCTACACACTGAGAGAAATAGCTGTATTTTTTACAGAAAATATTTACAGTTTCGAGCTGTTTTGCGTAATTTACAGTTTTTTCTGTATTATTGAAAAACATTTACCTTGTTTATGTGGGATTATGGTACTTTTATGTTAAAATTACCATGACTTATGTTTTATTTACAAAAATCTGTCAAATAAAAAATTTAATTCTGTAAATAGTAAAATACATTTGTTTTTGGTAGTGGAAGAAAACACAAAATTATGTTCATTATATTATGCGGTAAGTAAATGTTGAATTTACAGGAAATATTTTACCTACGGTAATATGAATTTGAAGAAATACAAATGTTTTAAAATTTCCAAAAAATTAAAATAAAATTTATTATTTTTGGGAAAAACATGTATATGTATACGTGTTTATGTTTATACATATGTACATGTACATACATGTGTATGTTTATACATATGTACATACATGTGTATTCATATGCCCATACATAAGTGTATACATATGCACATACATAAGTGTAGGCATATGCCCATACATCTGTTGACACATTTCCATACACACGCCCATACATATTTGTATTAACGGCGGCCTTAATAACACGTGACCGCGTCGTCTGCTTAAAAGTTAAATTTCTAGTGCGAATTAAAAATTAATTACGGTCGCTAAAAATAAATGAACTGTTTTTAAGATTTATTATACCGTAATCTTCACGAATAAATAGGGTTTATTTTAATTAAATGTAAGGAGTTTTATTTAAAAAGAACAGAAAAATCAGCACTTGCTAACCATATTTTCGAAACTAATCATAAAATAACTTGACTCCGGCACTCTTAAAAAAACATTTTAAAAAACCAATAGAACTCGATATTTTCGAGGCATATATCAAAAAATCCAAAGATAAAAATATTTGCTTAAACCGAGATTACGGTCCGGGGGTGGAAAAACTTAATAATTGGCGAAAGTTGTTATTCTAAATACGCAGTTGACTGAGACTATAAATACAGGTTCTGTTTTTGTAATCGGGTTTATACCCCTGATGACGGACCAATAGTGTGTCCGAAACTAGTCATCAAATTAAAAAAAAAGAAAGGGTTGTAAATATTTTTATTTCTTTTAAATAAAACTCCTTGTGCACCTGAAATATCGTTGTATATAAAAAAATTTTTAAATAGTATATTTGCGCAAGCTAAAGCTTAAAACCATTTTAATAATTTAGCTTTGAATTATTTCAGCCTGGAACACCTCATAGTGACATGGAAAAGAAGCTGCCATCCCATCCGTGTCTAATAATCATAGGTATTTAAAAAAATAAAAACTTTGATAGGAATAGGAATAATAAATATTTTTGAAATAGGTGAAAGTCTAGGAAAGGCAAATCAGTATCTGGTTGCCGTGGACCAAATTATTGTGAATGACCACATTTTCCCTGCTGACTTGTCTATGGGACTGTCATTTTTATTTGGACTTTATTATGTTTTGAACATCCAGTACCCAACTACATCGGCGGTTACAATGGAGTTCTTTCAAAGGTATTTATTTGAACCTGTTAAGAACATCATAACCTAATTTTCAACATATATTCTCAAATCTGTCAATTTTTTTTGATAACCCTTCAGTAATATTAAGGAAAATCCTCAATCGCTAAATTTGTGTTGTTCAGTTTGCCAATGTTTAGTACCCTTTTTATGAATCAATATAAATGGATGGAATTTGTTTTATTTGGTTAAATGGGTTTTAAAGGGCAACAAAAATGGGGTGGTGGAATCTACATGGCATACTCCGCACAAACTGCACAAGGATTCATACCTTGGGCGTTGTTTACAAGCGCCACGGTGGACTGTTTTGAACTAAATCATTCCACAGTTTTGTTAATTCATGCACCTACGTCACGTGTGTCGGCCATAACTTAAAATCTCTTCAGAGTACTTTTTCCAATTTAGACCCTCGAGTATTTAAAAAAAAATCTTATCTCCCAATAAAAGTACTTACATTCCCATCAAATTTCGTAGACTTCTGAACATGTTAAAACTAATTTAGTTGACGTCATGGTGAAGATATGAGTGGACCTAAATTTGATATTGGTACTGTTCTGGATATTTATTAAACTCGAGAGTGAAAAATAATCCACCAGTATATTAAAGAAGCTTAGGGAAAATAAATTTATCTCCTTCTAGCATTTTTTTACTGTAGTGTTTTCCTAAAAGTTATAATGTTTTTAGTCTCAATTTAAATGCTTTTGCTATAGTGGTATTTTTAGTGCGATAGTGTTTATTATTGGCTTACACCCACCTAAATATTTCAAAAGTAAGATCATGTGAAACAGAGCCATAGATTCAGCAGACACTTTTGCTAGATTCTTGTTCTCTAACTATAGACCAGGGAGGGTAGTGTCTTTCCCAAAGTCTTACCCTAATGCAATCTTGTCTCAAATTTTAGTTTATTAAAGGCAGCTTGCAGCCCGGGCTTACCGAGAATATCCAGTATTTATATATCTAATTGAAGACTTCTGTTTCACATAACCTCAGCTTTAGGCAAGATATTATAGTAAATTATTTATGATATTTGAGTTCTTTGGTGAGAGTTTGAAACATAATTTTTGTCCAGGTGCTAAATACCGTCATTGCAGCCCTGTTACCTAAACCTTACTCAAGATATAAACCCTCATATTGCGAGCCTATTAGATGACAATTCTTTTTATTGAAGAAATCGTTAACTAAAAACTGTTCTTTATAGATGCGTTGCGAAAATCCACTCTGAAAATCCTAAAGATGAGGTGAATGTCAAAATTATGTTTTTGATAAATAAACTGTCGCAATACGATTGGCTGTAAATGTGGATTTTCATTAAATGATTTTTATAAATTTTATCTTGTTTTTTCTATGAACTCATCTTATCACATTGTCTTATTTAATATTACAAATTACACGGATAGGCACAATTGGACACTACATACTGTTTGGCATCTTTTTAGTTGGTTTCTTCTGTAAATGGTTTATGATTTTTGTTTGTCTTGCATATTTTGTTGTAAAGTCAGCAATTTCCTCTTTTAAAGAAGTCACCTCTAAATTGTTAAAGCAACTTCTGTTTTTATTATTTAACTTACTGAAATTTATGCAGAAATCTTATGTAAATCATTGAAACAAAATTTCAGTTGTTATTACATAAGACTTCTTTATAAATAACACTAAGTTATGTGAATCGTTAAAACTTGTTTTGTTTTTAATACATAATTTACTGTTATTTATACAGAGGTTTTCTGTTTATAGTTAATACGAATATTCTGTTATTATTACCTAAGAATTTTAATTAATAACAGTAAGTTATGTAAAAGTTTTAATACATAATTTACTGTTATTTATACCAAAGTCTTCTGTATATTGTTAAAACCTATTTTGCGTTTTTAATACATAATTTACTGTTATTTTCACTGAAGTTTTCTGTACATCATTAATACGAATGTTCTGTTTTTATTACAGAAGAATTTAAATAAATAACAGTAAGTTATGTAAAGCTTTTAATCTAATTTTATGTATTTAATACATAATTTACTGTTATTAAGACAGAAGTTTTCTGTATAAAATAAATATGATTCTCTGTTTTTATTACATCACTTCTGTAAATTTTACAATGTAGTATCGGTGATTACACAAATATTATTTTCTTTAGAAAATACAGGTTTGGTCTGCAAACTTGTAATACATACAGACCTGTATAAAATATAGAACATTTCTGGAGTATTTGGACTCCAGAGATTTTCCGTATTTTTAACAGCAAATTTTTCTCTCAGTGCACGATTAGAGAGAAATAGTAGGACGGTAATCTAAAAAAAAATGTGTGTGCGTGTGAATTTATTTTGTCTTGTTTTTTTTGTCAGTTGGGAAGGAATGTAATATCTTCAGCCTTTAAAATTTAAAAAAAGAAAACACGCCGGATTTGTTACGTGGCTCACGCTACGCTTTTGAAATAGAAAATGATAATTAAAAAACGGTTCGGGCCTAATATTGGAACGGAATTGGTGGATCTTAAAATTCATTTTGCACGTGAAAATACGCCGCCATGATAGGGTATAAAAGCAGGTAAATAAGCCTGCTATACCTCATGGTGTAAAGGTACTGTCACGCGCAAAAACGTAATTTTGAAATCGCTCAATGGAATAAAATTTCTTTAAGCGAACAAAAACAAGAGGTTTCGTTATTAATATCATAAAAAAATACAATGTGGCCGATTATTAGCGCTAAATCGATCTTGCGGAGCTCCAATTGACTTAACTTCATTAAAACCTGAAATGTACCTCTATCGGTTCTCGCTTTTCCAGCGGCATTCTTGATCTCGTTGATGGCTAACTCGTCGTCTTCGTCGGCTCGTGACCATAAAAAGCACTTATTGCATTTCCCGCACGGTAAGCCGGGATCTCTTACATCCTGGCAGAAATGAACGTAATCGATCTGGAAAGAAGACAACCAAACGGAAATCATTGTGTTTAAATACGAAAACACCTTAAAATACTCACATCTGGTGTTCGACAGATGTAACACATAGTACGTTGACACCTGCAAGTGATCTTATTGCACGAGTCCGGTTCTTTGGTGTATTTGGACTTACAGGCGTGGCAAGTTCGGATCTTCGCCTCAGACATCTTCTCCTCGCTGTTAAAATAAAACTGTCATTAAGTTATTTCAAGGAGACAGTCACTACGGCTGTCGGCTTCTAACGATTATCTGAATAAGGCAAACTGATTTCTATATCTCATATCAGATATATTTCCGATGAATAACCTGATTTATCTGGCAACCTATATCCTTTTTTATCTGACCCGCGGCTATCGGGTTTTTTTATTTGGTTTCGGTAACCGACGAGACCACAGATAAAGTAAGCAGTTTTTTCTCAGATAAGCGCGTAGATATCGGTCTTCATGTTGTCTACCTTTACACATCTAGTTAAATGTTTTTTATCTTATAAATTTTTGTATGGCAACAAATAATTGGCTTAGGTCCACCAAGCCAATATGAAGATACACTGAAATAGTATGTCCGCAGTTATCGCGAATTAAAGATACAATTTAAAAAGCAGATCAACCCGTGAAAATCATTTAGGTTTGTCAGACAAGCGCATTGCCATTAGAGTAACAAAATATGTTATCCGCTAAAGGTATCGGGTTAATCTTGGAAAGCAACAGATACCAGATCGCCGTTAGAAGCCCTAACAGCCACAGCCTACTAAAAAGATCGTGATAATATTAAAACCCTTTTGAAGAGGTTAGTATAGCTCTCTTCAAAGCTTCAAAGGAGGAAACTCAATGTTTATAAACAACTAGATTTCGACCGGGTAGAGAAAACACATTAAAGAGGAAAACTTAACATTTTCACTATAAATTCACTTGTTTGTAGGGAAATCTGTACGGAATGTAATTGTAACTCACAAGTTTTTCCTAATATCGGTTTCCTCTTCTTTTTCAATTTTATTGCAAGCAAGTCCAAGATGGTCTTTGTAATCCACCTCGCACAGCTTACAGAAGATCTGCGTATCGATCGAATAACAAATATACGAAATATGAAAACATTGATTACTTTCAAACAAAGAACGCTATCAAAGCGGCAAAATTTGTCAACAAGACGATTTTGAATCAAATTGAAGTCATTATAGGAATCCACTCGGGTCGAGGTGAAATAGATTTCGAAGAACGTACCTTTTGACACTCTGCATTTGGGCACTGGAAGTACTTCACTTCGGGATCTAATGTCACTCCGGTGTTGCATTCTTTGCACCTAAACAGGCAAAACCCATAATTCAAACGAACTCTCAGCCCCTCTCGCAGAAAAGCATGGTTTGAAAAAACCCAATGCGGTTCTGTTTCTACAGAATTCAATTAAAAATTTAGGTATTTTATTAACTTGTAAAAATCAGTAAGTCCGGCTGTATTGATAGCCTCTTCTTGAGCTCTTTCGTCAAATTTTGCAATTAGATTGTCTGGCAATGCACGCTCAATCTTACCTGAAAATAAAATGATTGACACTTTTTAACATCAAGTGGTGCATGGGTAAAACGTTGTGTTGAAGAGTTGTCTGGGAATCTTATTAAAATTAGATATTACCATCCGTCTTAATGGCTTACAAGTTTCAATAGCTTTATCGTTCTTAATTATGGTAAAGGCTTTCCCAAGTCTAAGTAAGCGGAGCCCGAATAACCGGTTTGGGGATAATCAACAATAATAAAAATAAATAATAATCAGCTAGGCTAATACCCAAGGCACCACCTTAGGCCTAATTCATCAAGCGACTTATGAAGTCATTAATTCAGGTGGTCGGGTTACATTGCGTAAGAGGGTGGTGGCAAGCCCTGCATGTCACGCGTTCGAGCCAACAGCTCCCTACACTAACTATTACCGTTAATGTTAAAGTAAATCACGGATAAAAAGTATAACACCTTAGTAAACTAATTAAATGTCACCATAACTCCAATGAGATTAACGGGGCTGAATAACAAACGAATTTAAAATAAAATGGTTTAAAGACTTTACATAAAGACAAATCGGATACAGAATAACGCTATGAAGGAAATTACTTCTTAAAAATGTAGTACCGCAGTTGGAAGTCATGCAAACAAGATCCACCTACAACAAAAAATATTAATAAATTAATAAATACCATAATATTTAAACTCAATGTAACGATACTGGGTTTCAACGGCTATTGATGCAGTGATCAAAATAAGCACTGCTTACGCGTCTACCATCGATTTTGGAAAACACCGAAATTTTAGTGGTCATATCACCCCTGGTTTCTTCAAACGGTACAAGTACCACCTGGTTTCTTCAAACGGTACAAGTACCCCCTCGTTTCTTCAAACGGTACAAGTACCCCCTCGTTTCTTCAAACGGTACAAGTACCCCCTCGTTTCTTCAAACGGTACAAGTACCCCCTGGTTTCTTCAAACGGTACAAGTACCCCCTGGTTTCTTCAAACGGTACAAGTACCCCCTGGTTTCTTCAAACGGTACAAGTACCCCCTGGTTTCTTCAAACGGTACAAGTACCCCCTCGTTTCTTCAAACGGTACAAGTACCCCCTCGTTTCTTCAAACGGTACAAGTACCCCCTAGTTTCTTCAAACGGTACAAGTACCCCCTGGTTTCTTCAAACGGTACAAGTACCCCCTGGTTTCTTCAAACGGTACAAGTACCACCTGGTTTCTTCAAACGGTACAAGTACCACTTGGTTTCTTCAAACGGTACAAGTACCACTTGGTTTCTTCAAACGGTACAAGTACCACTTGGTTTCTTCAAACGGTACAAGTACCACTTGGTTTCTTCAAACGGTACAAGTACCACTTGGTTTCTTCAAACGGTACAAGTACCACTTGGTTTCTTCAAACGGTACAAGTACCACTTGGTTTCTTCAAACGGTACAAGTACCACTTGGTTTCTTCAAACGGTACAAGTACCACTTGGTTTCTTCAAACGGTACAAGTACCACTTGGTTTCTTCAAACGGTACAAGTACCACTTGGTTTCTTCAAACGGTACAAGTACCACTTGGTTTCTTCAACAGTACAAGTACGGATGCCCACCCTCTCGAGACATTTATCTTTGATTCCAGGCCCTAGGCTATGATAGGGTCTCTAATTTTCTGGTCTGCAGATCTTCAAGAAAAGTTCAGGCACTTTCGCGACACCTGCTTTATTAATTTGGTGGGTGTTCAGTATTTAAAACTTTAAAAAGTTCTAATGATTCCAAAGACTTCGTTTTAATAACCCAATATTTAAGGGGAATGTGTCAAATAACATACATCTTATTTCATTTCTAGCCTTTCTAATTGGAATTTAAGTCTATGTTATTTGCTTTGAGCCGAAAAATATATATCTAGCATTATTACCCGACTTATACGATATATTTGAAATAAATTTAGTCGAGTAATACAGAATTTGGATAATTACATATGTTTTGTTGTTCGTTTAAAATAGCATTCTTTCTATTTGATTTGAAAAATATTTTTGATTAATTAATGACGGTAAAATTTTTATTTTCTCGAAAATATGTTCAATTTATTTCTATTACGAACCTATAATCTGTTTGGTTATTTCTAAAAAATAAAATAACAGTTACAAAATTAAATAGCTAAAGCTCTTCGTGGTTTTTCGGGTAAAATATATTTTCGAAAACATAGACAATGATAAACTTATTATGTTTAAAAAACCAGTTATGCTTATATACATAAAAACTTAACCAGCTAAACAATATGAAATTTATTTGAACTAAAATGTCATCGGAGAAACCCGCGAGAGATTTATTCGGAAAATTATCTGTAAATTGTCCGATTATTTATAGTTCACTGAATTTTTCGATCGAAATGATCAGAAAACCCCGAGCCCTAGTCACCGGAGTTGCAGGATACTCTGTATAGATCAAACAAACTTAACACATCAGGAGGATTTTGTGTATTCTGACCGTCGTACGTTTGGATTTTAATCTGTATTACTGCTAATTTTTCTAGTTCAGTAGGAAATGGACGAATTAATATCCACTCTTCCCCCACGAACTTAAAACGGTGAACGACATTTTCACTTTTCAGTGTTAGAAAAAAGTACTTGTATATTTAGTCCCCTCTAACAACGACGGTTTATTCCCTTCAGTTTGGCCGCCATGGTCAAGTCTCTGTCTCGCCCTCCGCTAACGCCTTTCCGACGTCGAGTAAGAAAGGTAGTGATCAGGGGATAACGGGGGTTGCATCTTGCCTCGTATTTTCGGAGAAGGGCCAGGCGATCCTTGGATATAGTACAAGCTGTTGAATAACCCCCCGATTGAACCCTCATTAAAAACAACCTTCTCCAAGTCTGACTATAGCTGTGTAGGTTAAAAAATAAAGTGGTAACATATTTTTGGTGAAAAATTTGCATTAATTTAAGTTATTGTGTTGAACGTGTAGATTCATTGTTTCCAGAATTAAATGAAAAGGAAGTTGTTATTAAATATAGTTGAAAATAGGCATTTTTAATCTGTGTTGACCCATTGATTATGGTAGGAGATGGAAAATTTTCATTTAGACAACTTTTTGAAATTTGAATTGTGAAATTTTGATACTCTGCACCATTATCATTTATTTAAAACTCAAATTTGAAAAAGTTGTCTAAATTGAAATTCCCATTTCTTACCTTAATCGATGGATGAACACAGACTAACAATGCCTATTTTCAACTATATTTAATGGAAACTTCCCTTACTTTGAATTCTGAAAACACTGAAGCTCCGCTCAACATGATACCTTTAATAAATGCAAAAATGTTTTACCTAGAAATACAACTATTGAAGCCAAAAATATTTAGCCACTTCATTTTTAACCCACACAGCCTGTCAGACTTGGGGAAGGTTGTTTTAAGTAATGGTTTAAATAGAATGGGGGAAAATAGCTTGAGCTTTTAGATAAGTGATATCAAATATTTTTTCTAGCCGAATCAATAAGTGAACACCGACTGATAATGATTATTTTTAACCATATTTAAAGGCAATTTCCATTACGTTTAATTCTGAAAACACTGAAGATTGTTCTACGCATTAACGTTAATTTATGCAAAATTTTCGCACCGAAGCAGAATTATTGAACTCAAAAACAATTTCACCATTTTCATTTTAACCTACACAGCTATTCAGACTTGGGAAGGTTGTTTTTAGTGAGGGTTGAATCACATTTGAAAAAAATTTCTTGAGCTTTTAAATAAGTGATATAGGGTGCAGAGTATTAAAATCTCAACAAAGTTCAAGCTTTTTTTGCCAATTGTAATTGAACCCTCATTAAAAACAACCTTACCCAAGTCTGACTACCTGTGTAGGTTAAAAAATAAAGTGGTAACATATTTTTGGTTAAAATTTGCATTAATTAAAGTTTTGTGTTGAACGCAGATTCAGTGTTTCCAGAATTAAATGTAAGGGAAGTTACCTTTAAATATAGTTGAAAATAGGCATTGTTATTCTGTGTTCACCCATTGTTTATGGTAGGAGATGGAAAATTTTCATTGAAGCTTTCTTCTATGTGATAACCTTTATATATGCAAATTTGAACTCAGAATCGCAATTATTGAACCTCAAACATATTTAACCACTTTTTTTTAACCAACGCAACTAAGCTTCAGTTTTTATAACCTGCGATTTAAGGAAAATTTCCTTTAAATATAGTTCTTTATTAGTCTTTGATCACCTATTGTGTAAAGCACCAGTTAAAAAAAAATTATGATTTTTTTTTATTTGGAAATTTTAGCAGTTGTATAAATCTTTTCTCTATTTTTGCAATTGCATTTAATCATAACTGTTGGAAGACAAAAAGACCCGCCTTAAATCCTAGTGCTTAAGGTTCATTTATTAAAATTATTTTATTGTTTAGCTGCAGTACACTCAAAGACATTGAAGAGTTTCAATTATAAAACATTTTGGCAGTATTTATTAAAATCAAGATTGAAAAATGTTAGACTGGTAGAATTTGTGTAATGTTATATGAACTACTTAATTTTAAATAGCCAGAAAAGTTACATTTTGTTGAAATTAAAAAAAAGTAAATGTGATTGATGTTAACCAATGTGGGCAGCATTGTAATTTAGCCACTGTAAAAATTGTGAATCTATTTTTAGTAAATTTTGTTAACTTAAGCTGTTTTAATTCTATATAGCTGTACCACGTCTTTGAAATAAATTAGTTCATTCAATAATTTACTTTTATATATTTATATACTGTACAATTAACAACTTTTATTGTAATTCACACAGATTCAATGTTTACAATAAAAAAAGTTTTGTAACATTTACAACTTCTATGTAATTTATACTGTTGCATTTCTTCAACCTTTACACCTTTTCTGTAATTTTTACATAAGTTAATTTTTTAGATAAACAAAGGTGTGGTAATATTTACATCTTTTTTCTGTAATTTTTACAAAGCAAATCTGTTAAATGAACTAAGGTGTTGTAAAATTTACTTCGTTTTTTCTGTAATTTTTACAGAATCAAATCTGTACAATAAATCAAGTTGTTGTAAAAGTTACAACTTTGCATTGGTAATTTTAATAGATGTTTGTAAAACGTTTATAAAATTTACTACACATGTTCTGTGAAAAGTACTATTAGTTTTTACTATAAAAAATACAACCCTTTTACTGTTATCCTAAAAAAAAACAAAAATGGTAAAATTCTGTGAGCCCTGTTTTGTCGTTAAATATCTGGACGACTATAAATAAATTTGAGCAAGTGTTTTCTATATGTTCATTTGATGTGTCTTAAATTTTTTCGGTCGATGCCAGATGTTATTTAGGCGTAACATATGCTCTAATTTTGTTACGATCTCGTTCCATAGATGTTACAATAGAACATCTGCAGAAGCACGTAAATTGCACTTAGAGTGCATCTGGAGTACATATATGTTACACATAATTGCATCTGCTGAACACTTAAAGTGCATATGTTCATGTGTTCAACAGGTGTCAGGTGCTCTAATTTTGTTACGGTCTCGTTCTATAGATGTTACAATATGTCATCCAAATAGAAGTAATGTAAAATCAGACCGATTTATTTCTAAAAAAAATACCAAAAGTTTGCTTAATATTCTATAATTGAAACCGAAAAGTTCGTATTCCTACATTATCATAATAGTTTCTTACCAATGCCTTTCGTTTTGGAATGGGCTCATCTTCAGTTTGGGGCAGAGCATTACCGAAGTCTTTGAGTGACTTTGAATGGCGCATTCGTTTCGACGTTGCAAGCCACTTCAATCTTTTCCTTCGATTTGACCAAATTCTTCTTGGATGTCTTTGGATGCCGGTCATTATCGGAGTTAGAACGGGAGTTCTCAAATTTCGGGTCACGTGGGTACTGGTCTTTCACCTGCGATAATTAAAATCAATGAAACCAAGTATTTGTACAACGATTACAGTTGTATGAAATCTAGTGCGTAATCACTCGAGTACAATCAAAGTCTCCAATTTTGTACACCGATTGCGCGGTGTAATTAGCCTCTCGTGTAATTTTTTTTCTGTATCTAGATCTGAATCAAAACGCAAACCAGATAAAAGAATATAAATATGTTCACTGATTTAATTAAACGTTTATTCTAATAATAGTCAAAGGCCATTTACAAATTACGTAACGCATAATTTTAACATTTCAGGGTTGCCACATTTTTTCCCAATCAAATTCCCCGACTTTTCTAGATTTTCCCTAACTATCCGGACCTATTTTGTGCCAAGATTTGGTATTTTTCAATCTCTATTTTATTAAAGGTTTCCTGTTTGCCACCGAAATTAAATTCCCTGACGTTTGTCTGATTTTGAGACCCATATTCAAATTCCCTGACTTTTCCAGGAATTCCGGATTTTCCAGGTACCGTGGCAACCCTGCCTTTTTTTTACATGGTTAGGAAAAGTCAAACGCGCGGTAAATTTTGAGCAGTGATGCAGTGTACTCATCCGCGGTTCGGCGGGAAATTCATTTGGATACTTCCTTTAAACGTCTTGAGTTACTAACTAACACAGGGGCCGGGAGGTGGTCTTTCCAATTGTTCCTCGTTACGAGATGAAGGGGATGTCGAAAATGTCGATTTACACGTTATGGAATTTGTGAACTTCCTATCTAACGGTTTGCCGAACTTGTTTTAATGTATCGCTTTCGTCACGAGATACGTAGGAGTTCAGTTCAGTTTTGAAGGCTAGATTTTTATAAATAAGACGACTCGTCGAATTTTAATTCGTATCTTGAGAGGGGCAGGTCACTTCCTTGATTACCGACGCACCCCTGGAAAGATTAAATCCGATTTAATCGTGATTATTTGTTGATTAGATCACGTTTAATCACGATTAGAATGATAAAATCTGAGTTAATCATGATTATAATTATTAAATCTGATTAAATCATGATTATAATTATTAAATCTGATTTAATCATGATTATAATTATTAAATCTGATTTAATCAGGATTATAATTATTAAATCTGATTTAATCATGATTATAATTATTAAATCTGATTTAATCATGATTATAATTATTAAATCTGATTAAAAAGCGCAGAATTAGAAATTCTTGGGAAAACAGGGGATTTTGTACGGGTTTTTTTTTGCTCGTCTCGCTAACATCATAGGACCCAGTCTCATTTGAACATTTTATATCAGCTATCCATAGGGATGCAACGGTTGCACTATCTCGGTTCCGGTTCTTAAATTTTCGGTTTATCGGTTCCGGTTACGGTTACGGTTCTTCAATTTTTACTTTATCGGTTTCGGTTTTCAAAATTTAGAACCGATCGGTTCCGGTTCCTAAACGGTTCTTATACGGTTCCAGTGTGTTTAGTATTAATTAAATAAAGTTCAATACATAAGCAATTCAAATGCAATTTAGAGAAATAAAATCCACCACATTTATTTATTTAGAATATAAAATTTGTTTCTGGTAAATTATTTTAAAAATAATAGCTTTTTTCAGTGGCGTAGCTAAGGGTTCGGGGCCCTCCCGCGAACCGGTTTTCGGGGCCCCTTATAATGATTGAGGTTTTTCAAGGAGGGGGGGGGGGACTTCCCTTCATTGGTATTGGGTGACGCATGCCGCGTAGCTACTCTTGCGAGTCGCGACTATCGCCAGGTACAATTATTATAACAAAAAAGTTCTTCGAACTAAAAAAAAAGGTTAGAGCTCGTTATAGCTGCAGCCCTAAAGGGACTATTTATTTTGTTAAGGTTTGGAAATTTTTGTAATTGTTGTACCATTAAACTTTTAATATATTTTTTTCATTTTTATTGTTGATTAATATGTCAAATTCATGGAAATAGTATTAAAAAATAATCCTGTGAACAACAGAATGACGTCATTCAGCCTTTCAAATCACAGTCCACTGCTCCTCCAAATTTTAACACCAAATCTTTGATAAAATTTTGCCCACAAAGGTATCCACATTTATATTTATTTTCTTCCCTACACATTTAACATAAAAATTTTAAAATTTATTATTATTATTTAATTTTTTTGTTGCGGATTACTGCAATAAATAAATAAAATAATTTATAATTTCGGGCAGCGTTGAAAAGTATCCTATACAATTCAGCGGGTTTTAAGGCGGAGGGAAATATACTCCGCGGCTGGTTCTGGTCAGCCTTGGAAATAAGGTTTCTTTCTTAACTGGTCCTTATGACCAGTGACCCCTAGATGATTATTAAACTGGTCCTTGTGACCAGTGACCCCCTGGCTTATGAATTATTAAACTGCTCTGATATAAAATGTTCTAATGTCATTTTATGGCCTAAAAAACATATACTATGTTTAGAAGTTAGATTATGTTGGTAACATTATTTTTTAACGAAATGGGAAAATTAAAACTTTTAGAAACCTTGAATTAATAAACTGGTCATCTAGTTTTGTTATTCTTTCAAATTAATTAACTGGACACGGTGACCAGTGATCGCACAAATTTTGAATAAATAAACTGGTCTGAGCAATTAATAAACTGGTCTTTGACCACCTGACAACCGTTATTTCCAAGGCTAGTTCTGTTAGAATTTGGAAAACTGGAGTTCAGACTCCCAAGCTCGTCCAGAAGTTCGGCTTCAAAATCTCGATGACTCATTGTAAAAAAAAAAATTGATTTTTTTACTATTCTCTCGTAACGAACTCACGTAAGCGCATTTAGCTATTTCGATTAATCAGTAAAGTAGGGTAGAAATGAAATCTACTGTTTGAAAATTCCAGGGTTTCACCGTTTCAAGATGGGGCGGGTGTAGAAGTTATGTACTTTCAAGTTTTGGAAAGATAATACCTTCCCTCCCGGTCTTCATTTCATTGAAGAAAAGATAAAGGCGGAATTTTAGTAGAGTATATCGTTCGAAATGGATTCTACATTATTTCGTTGAATAAGGGTTCGTTAATGTAAAAGTAGCAATTTTAGATTTTCTAAACAAATTAACCTTACCTTACAAACTTGAAATTTAAACTTTTCACAGCAAAGACAACTTAGTTATTAATTTACCGCGTTTAACGAATAACGATATGCTATAAAACACGTGTCTCGATTCTTTTCAAAATTCAGTAAAGTAGGACTCTCAACTCTATGTTACTTTCACTATGTACGTTGTTGGGATATTTATGCGACGGTTATTTCTGTTGTATTTATAAAGTTTGGGCTCGCCTGTTGCTAGTACCCGGCCTTTCGGCATAGAAATCTAAATAAATATTTGAAGCAAGCAAAGCATTAACTTGAGCTGATAAGAGGATAAACAACGCGCGGTTGCACTGCACACAGCCCCATAGGGAATTTGCCCCCCCCCCATTGTGTGGTTTGTGGGGGTGTTATCTACGCCACTGCCTTTTCCGCCGTTTCTCCTTTCAGTTGGTTCCGAAAGGGGTCGTGAATTTTTTCTACCCCACACGGATGGCATCATGGCACACTAGTAGCACTACATTTGGGAAATTATGTCGAGCTGCCGACTGAAGAAAATAAAACTAAAACTATCGCGGATTGCCAGTTTACAAAGCAAACATTTTGTGGATGAGTCACCAGCCCATTTTCAATTGAGAATGCGTAAGGTGGTGCCATTGACACTTACGTAGAAACGCACATAGCGGATAAAGATGGGCTTATATTAAAAACAAATAATAGTAAATTAGTAAGTTTAAGTACTAAATTTCAACATGCGCTAAATGGTGGTAAAAAAGTTATAGAACCGTTTAAAAACCGTTAATAATAATAAAAAACTCGGTTCCGGTTCCGGTTTCGGTTATAATTTTTTTACAATTATCGGTTCCGGTTCCGGATACGGTTATCAAATTTTGTTATTATCGGTTCCGGTTTCGGTTCCGGTTCCTAGAATTTACCCGGTTCTTCTAGGTTCCGGTTCCGGTTCCGGTTATCCGTTGCATCCCTAGCTATCCATCTATGAAATTCAAGCCTTCGGGTTGTGTAAAATTTTATTAAAATATACGGCGAATATGGGTAGTAAATCAACACGTTCCACGTGTAGAAAGGAGTTGTCTCGGAAAAGAAAGTTCGTTGAGAAGAGGAAAACAATTATCCAGCGTAAAAATGGGAAATGGTAAGTCGCTTACCTTAATTTGTCTAATGTCAAAAAATAATACTTTTTTAATATTTTTTTAATTAGTGGTGAATAATTGGTAAACGAGGTGGTTGCGACAGAATTCGATAATTCTGGTTCTGATGACCTTGTGGGAACACGTCCAATTAGTGATACTGCCACCGAATCGGACGAATAAAAGAAGCTGGAAAATGTTTCAACGATCCTGGCGATGGGTCTTCAAACATACGCCATACCAAAGGGGCCCTTCAACATTCTCAAACGTAAATAACGCTGGGAAAGATTCGTCAAATTTACTGGCAATCCCTTATAACGAAACTAATTTTATCGGAGATTAACTTCGGCAAAATTGCGCTATCGACGAAAGTACTTTACCGGAGCTTAAATTTTTGAAATGGACCCCGCCGCAACGAAAATTTATTGTGCCAGAATCTACGAAGGCCTTTCACCAGTGGCGTAACTAGGAACTCCGCCCCCCCCCCGCGAAAAACAACTCGGGGCCCTTTTAAATAGCACCGATTTTAATCATAAACGTTTGGGGGCCCCTAGTTCTCGGGGCCAACCCGCGCCGCGGGGTCTGCGGGGGCGCTATTTACGCCACTGCCTTTCACGAGTTGGTTGGAAACCGAATAGTGAATTTGAAACATTTCATAAACGAAGTAACTTAAGTAAGATCTTTGGATGTACATCGTTGCGCGGTGGATTCCAGAGGCAGCTACGTTTTTGAAAAAGAAAAGAGAAACGGAGTAATGTCGGAACTGACTTTCGTTTGTAGATATTGTGAAATGTCAAAAACTATTGCAACCAGTGAAAAGGTCGATTCGAATGGTGGTAGACTAGAAATACATAATCATCGCCCAACGAATATCAACGGCTATTCGGCTACTACGACAAATAAGCAACGACTGTCCTTGAATTACTTGGCAGTCTGGGGTTTCGTTTCAATTGCTAGTGGTCATGAAAACATGGAAGAAGTTTTTCTCTCTAATGGGTATATCCAATATGAGCAAGGCGGCGTATTTAACAAGTCGGCCCAGGCCGTAATATTAGTTCCACATCAGTGTATTCGAGTGGGCAAACCCATACACCCTTAGTAGACACAGGTAGGCAAACTAATACAAAAACTGTTGAGGCTACGTGATTTCTTATCGTTTGATATATAAATTGCCATAATAAGTTAAAGAGTGGATGCCGCCCACCATCAGGATACGCGGGTGGGCAAACCAATACAAAGCTGTTGAGCCCATGTGATTTCCTATTGTTTGATATATAATTTACCATCATTTGTTAAAGAGTGGGCACCGCCCAGCATCAGGATACGCGATTGGGCAAAGCAATACAAAAGCTGTTGAGCCCATGTGATTTCCTATTGTTTGATATATAATTTACCAATCTATGTTAAAGAGTGCGCACCGCCCACCCTCTGGATACGCGGGTGGGCAATCCAATACAAAAGCTGTTGAGGCCATGTGATTTCCTATCGTTAGGTAGACGGAAAGTATCAAAGGTGAAAAAAGGTAAGCAAAACACGACGAGCATAATTCTTTTAAATTATTGAAATTAGTGGAAATATGATTTAAAGAAATTCTGGCGCGGCTGATTCCTTTACGGAGAAACCGCAAACGCTCGTTCTTCGTTATATCAAACATTTGGGTAGTTTAGGCACCAAAAGTCATGTAAATTCGGAAATTCATAAAAAAAATACACATGAATTTATTTTGCGGAAAATTGGAAATCAGTTGAAGACGCGTCAGTGCGATGCTTTCATCGCAATTTGTAGGGCGTATTACAATTTCCGTGGCGTACGATATCGTACCATTCGGTGACTCTCCCTTTAAGGGGGTTGGTCGGATGGGGCGGATATTAATGGCACTGCGTGCGCGTCAAAGAGTTCTATCGAATGAGACCAACTTGTTTTTTTCGGTCACTCTCAGTTGAAGAAATAAAAAACAATGAAGATATTTTTTGTAACAAAGTCTTATCTTTCCGTTATCTTTTAAGAGATAAGACTTCCCTTATATAAAACTAACTTGCGTATAGCTGTTATCGCCATTCGACCGTACTAGTCCGCTTTTACTAGTCAGTTTTCTGTTTTACTACCATCGTTTCATTTATTGTAATGTATATATATATATATATATATATATATATATATATATATATATATTTTAATCAAGTTGTAAATAAACCGTTCATTACTTTTAACTGACATCACTGGATTTATTTCGGTATCTCCGCTCTGCTCAGTGTTGCTGTTAAAAACTTCAACAGGTTATGGGCCCAGCACGCTTCCACTGCGCCACTCTAAGATGCCAATGATCCACTGACGGTCGCTTCTCAACTGGTTCCTGCTTCCTGGTCCACCGAATCCTGACGATGGTCAGTCTCCTGCGCCACGACATAGACAGACTGTCCTGATAATCCGAGATGTCTAGGGTATTATCACAGGTGATTGGACAGAACCGATCAATTCCACGTCAACAGACGCGACGTATCCGGCTGCCTTTAAGAAATATCAAGTAGCGGTCAGTACAACCCGTACGGTCATTTGGTCAGCGTTATGCCGCAAAGTCCAGAGCGTGATTGCCGATTGCGAGACGCGCAAAGAGATGTGGGAGAAACTCCTCGAGACTTTCGAACAGAAGTCATCGAACCGGCTCCGGAAGCTTCTCGCTCAGTTAATGCGATCCACAAAGTCCTCCAACGTTGATATGTCAACACCCCTCGCCCAATTGCGTTCACTGTGGGCTGACATTCTGACCACCGCTAAAAGAGAGAAGGATATATCGAGAGACGAGCCATCCAGAGCCGTTGACAACTCGAGAGACGAGCCATCCAGAGCCGTTGACAACTCGAGAGACGAGCCATCCAGAGCCGTTGACAACTCGAGAGACGAGCCATCCAGAGCCGTTGACAGCTCGAGAGACGAGCCATCCAGAGCCGTTGACAACTCGAGAGACGAGCCATCCAGAGCCGTTGACAACTCGAGAGACGAGCCATCCAGAGCCGTTGACAACTCGAGAGACGAGCCATCCAGAGCCGTTGACAACTCGAGAGACGAGCCATCCAGAGCCGTTGACAACTCGAGAGACGAGCCATCCAGAGCCGTTGACAACTCGAGAGACGAGCCATCCAGAGCCGTTGACAACTCGAGAGACGAGCCATCCAGAGCCGTTGACAACTCGAGAGACGAGCCATCCAGAGCCGTTGACAACTCGAGAGACGAGCCATCCAGAGCCGTTGACAACTCGAGAGACGAGCCATCCAGAGCCGTTGACAACTCGAGAGACGAGCCATCCAGAGCCGTTGACAACTCGAGAGACGAGCCATCCAGAGCCGTTGACAACTCGAGAGACGAGCCATCCAGAGCCGTTGACAACTCGAGAGACGAGCCATCCAGAGCCGTTGACAACTCGAGAGACGAGCCATCCAGAGCCGTTGACAACTCGAGAGACGAGCCATCCAGAGCCGTTGACAACTCGAGAGACGAGCCATCCAGAGCCGTTGACAACTCGAGAGACGAGCCATCCAGAGCCGTTGACAACTCGAGAGACGAGCCATCCAGAGCCGTTGACAACTCGAGAGACGAGCCATCCAGAGCCGTTGACAACTCGAGAGACGAGCCATCCAGAGCCGTTGACAACTCGAGAGACGAGCCATCCAGAGCCGTTGACAACTCGAGAGACGAGCCATCCAGAGCCGTTGACAACTCGAGAGACGAGCCATCCAGAGCCGTTGACAACTCGAGAGACGAGCCATCCAGAGCCGTTGACAACTCGAGAGACGAGCCATCCAGAGCCGTCGATGCATCCCGAGACGTGCCCACCAACACCATTGGTGTATCCCAAGACGTGGCCACCACACCCGTCGAAACGCCCACCGAAGTCACAGGTCCTGTCCTTCGAGATCGATCGACACTGAGGTCAAGGAAAAACATTTTCTGCACATGCACACCAGTCGACAAAGTCTTCCTTATCTGCAGCGGAGGCACGCTCTAGTCACGACCAGTTTCAATGGAGAAACACAAGGCGTTTGAAGTGGTCGACTTACCACAAGGAAGAAAGACCATCGGGAACCGTTGGATTTTGCATGTGAAGCAGTTCGTTGTGACGACAGCGTTTCTCCATGGTCATCTCTCATAATAAATCTTCCTACGCCAACCAGAGGGTTTTGATGATGGAAGCGGGAGAGTCTGGAGACTCCAGAAAAGTCTATACGGTCTAAAACAGTCGCCAAGGTGTTGGAACGAGCGCATTGACCAGGTCTTACGAGATAACGATTTCAAACGAGCTGACGGCGATCCTTGTCTGTACACATACACCGATGGTGACGTATACTTGATACTCATTCTGTATGTAGATCGCGGTTTAGTTGCCGGAAATTCAACTAAGGCCGTTGACAGTTTCCTCGACCATTTCGCTGATGAGTTCGAGATCACTGCAGGAGACGCCGCAACGTATCTTGGGCTGAAAATTGATTTTACTAACGACGGATCAATTTTCCTTAACCAGAAATCCTATCTCGAGAGAATCTTGGAGCGGTTCAATATGAGTGACTGTAAACCCGTCAAGACTCCTGCTGTCACTCCAAACCTGAAAGAAATGAGTCAAGATACATTTGAAACTCCAGCAGTCTATTCTTCCGCCATAGGGAACCTTCGTTACGCTGCTATGGGCACACGTTCCGATATCGAGTTCGCCGTCAATCGTGCCTCGCAAGCAATAGCTAACCCAACGAAGAGTGACTGGAATGCCGTCAAACGTATTTTCCGGTATTTACGAGGAACAACGACGATGGGCCTCTTGTACCGGTCTGACGATACTTCAATCCTGGTCCTTTACTGTGACGCAGATTATGCAGGCTGTGACAAAACCAGGCGTTCCACATCAGGCATTGTCTGTCTATTTGGGTCCACTCCAGTCATTTGGGCTAGTCGGAGGCAACAGTCAGTGTTGGTTGCTGCCACCGAAGCTGCCAAGGACGTTATCTGGGTAAAAAGTCAAGCCTGGGCACCCACGATCAAGACCAGATTCCAGTCCTGCAAATCGACAACGCCGTAACGATCAAACTAAATCCATAATCCAGAGTTTCATCACTGCACGAAACATATCGAGGTCCGGCAGTTCTACGTTCGAGAACTGGTCCATGAGGGTATCCTGAATATAGCCTACGTGCCTAGCGAAGATCAAGTCGCAGATATCCTCACCAAGCCACTACCTGATCAAACCTTCAAACAACACCGCCAGAACCTGAATCTATACCACTCCTCCGATATCTTCATCAGCGACCCCTCGCTGCGCGTTGTCGCCGGTCCGATCCCCCTTTAAAAGCTCTATTGTTACCCACGGTCAATCAATGCTTTTAGTTTTAAATTCGCCCGTAAAGTTCAATCGAAAATATATACCGGCAACACTGCCAAGAGAGGAGATCCAGCGCTATCTAGTATTTCTTTTCTCGAAACATAAAACCTCAGACTTCCCCCTTAAGAAGTCGAAAAATATAAAAAATATTTATGGGTAAAACATTACAGGAAGGTGATAATAAAAATATCCAAATAAATTTCAATCTACCGCCAAACTGATATTAAGAGAAAAACAAGCATGAAGATGGAGGGAAATAAAAAAAAATGTACCACTTTTGGATTTCAGCCCTTGCGTCTATTTAAATTTAAAAATATAATTGAGCGATATCGGCTAGTAAGTAATATATCTTTACCGAGTGTTTCTAAATATATATCTTTCATCATCAATCTTTGTTTTTTTGCCATTGTGTTGTCATCAATATGGGAAGCTTAATTAAATCCCAATTAAATAATGATACCCTCCACTTTCTAGAAATATTTTACCACATCTCTTTGAAGCCAAATTAAGGAGAGCACTATACCAACCGCGCTCAGTGGAGTACTTATAGGAGTAATGTGCAAACACCCAGCACTTGGCGTACCAATAAAAACACAACTTATTCTGGCTGGTGGTGGGTCATCTCAGTTGCTTTTCTGATCCTTATGATATTTTGGTCTATATCTAAGCTTTTGTAGTCAGACCATTTTGTTCTAATATGTGGGACAGTTCTTTTTGTCCCCATACCAACGGCTGAATTTGCAATCTCTAACTTCCAGCCAAGCAACTATTCCTTCCTTTTCGCTTTCGTTCAACCTTGGTTAAACTTCTTTGCCCTGCCTCGCTTTCCACAATTTTATAACAATTTCGGGTTTATGAATAAAAAATGTAAATAATCTATCAAAAAAATTTCAATAACAACTAAAATTATATATATATAATCAGTGGCGGACTGGGTCTAATATTATTGACTGCCAGGAGACAAAGGGCCCCAGCCTTAACAACTATAACGCTGTCATGTTTAATGGGGCCCACCTGCCATCGGGCAGGTTCACTCTATGGCCAGTCCGTCACTGTATATAATAAAATAACTGATAACTAGCCGAGATTACGAAGTCGAAAGTGGAAAATTGCCACTGTTTACAAGAATGAAATAGACCCATAACAAAAGAGGGGCCGCAGACGAGGCTTAAGTGAGACCTTTGGACGGAACATCCTGTTTGTGACGTTTTGAACCACGTGACCGCCATTGAAATATACAGGCGGAAGTAAGGAAACGGATGTTCCGTCCAAATGCTGAGCTGCCAGGTAAAAATGTTAATTTTCGACCCCCCCAACTTTCAACATGGGTCTATTACAGACAACGCTAAGGCTTAACTGATAGAATGAAGTGAGCCAAGTGACCCGTTTCCCGCCGATATTTTCCATCGTTTCTATTGGCTCCGACGAGGGCGAAGCTTATTAAAAAGAGGCAAAAATACGAGACGGCAAAATTTACGAATTCTTTAAAAATTGTCTCTGGAGCGCGTTTAAAATACGAGAGTTCCGATGTCGTAGATTTCGTCTCGTAACTTTTGTAACTTACGAGACTTCTGACAATGTCTCTGAAACAGGTCCTAAGAGTTCAGATTGAATAGTAGCTAGGGCTTTAGAAAAATCAGAGTTGGAATGTAAAAGCGGTGGAATCATCATTATCGTAATGATATTATTATTATCAAAGACGGCGGAGTCAATAAAATCACGTCTAGTGTACCTTTTTCTAAAAAGGAAATTCTAATACTCCTTAGGCTTGTAGAAGCCTTTTAGCCATCTTTAATCGCTAGTCTTTATGCGCTCTATGCCGGTGTACAAGGAGCCAAGGCTTACTAGAATATGTGCAGAAATAAAGATCGCCTAGATTTTCGAGAATGAAACCACGATGAAACTTATACAGCAATCATTATCCTGATATTACACGAATTTAAGTAGTTGTTTAACATCAAACCTTGGAAGGGTACCGTTTTGTAGTTAAAACCGCCCAAATGAGAGTTAAAGAGAACGCAGTCAGTTATTTTCAAATGTAACCTATCGCCCTTATTCAATGCCGGCCTTAAATAAAGATTTCGCGACAAGCAAGCAACGTGTTTCCTAGGCTTTGGTGAAAAAATATCTTTAAAGGTTGGATTACTCAAAAAAGACAGAACTTATAATTACGGGAGGAAATATGGCACGCCAAACCGGACAAAATTCGTCTACCACTCGCTATATTCATACTTTACCTCTTGCTATACTCATACTTGGTCTTGTTATATTCATACTTTACCTCTTAATATACTCATACTTGGTCTTGTTATATTCATACTTGGTCTTGCTATACTCATACTTGGTCTTGTTATATTCATACTTTACCTCTTAATATACTCATACTTGGTCTTGTTATATTCATACTTGGTCTTGCTATACTCATACTTGGTCTTGTTATATTCATACTTGGTCTTGCTATACTCATACTTGGTCTTGCTATATTCATACTGGTCTTGCTATACTCATACTTGGTCTTGTTATATTCATACTTGGTCTTGTTATATTCATACTTGGTCTTGCTATACTCATACTTGGTCTTGTTATATTCATACTTGGTCTTGCTATACTCATACTTGGTCTTGTTATATTCATACTTGGTCTTGCTATATTCATACTTGGTCTTGTTACATTCATACTTGGTCTTGCTATATTCATACTTGGTCTTGCTATATTCATACTTGGTCGTGTTGTATTCATACGTGGTCTTACTATAACTTGGTTTCGTTATATTTATACTTTTTCTCTCTCGTATACATCGAGGTCTCTCACACTTCGACTCTCTCTCTCTCTACTCTAACTTGGTCGTTCACTATTCATACATCGCACCTCTCTCTCATACTTCGACTCTCTCTCTCTACTCTAACTTGGTCGTTCGCTATTCATACATCGCACCTCTCTCTCATACTTCGTCTCTCTCTCTCTACTCTAACTTGGTCGTTCACTATTCATACATCGCACCTCTCTCTCATACTTCGTCTCTCTCTCTCTACTCTAACTTGGTCGTTCACTATTCATACATCGCACCTCTCTCTCATACTTCGACTCTCTCTCTCTACTCTAACTTGGTCGTTCACTATTCATAACATCGCACCTCTCTCTCATACTTCGACTCTCTCTCTCTACTCTAACTTGGTCGTTCGCTATTCATACATCGCACCTCTCTCTCATACTTCGTCTCTCTCTCTACTCTAACTTGGTCATTCGCTATTCATACATCGCACCTCTCTCTCATACTTCGACTCTCTCTCTCTACCCTAGTTTCCTTAGCTTTCTCTCTAGCTACATACCGTCGAGCTATCAAATTCGAAGGTCGTCTGTCTCGAACTTTGTACCGCGCGCTTTTGACGCCGACTATATTTGGCCAATTTAAGTGAGAACTTGACCAACAGCAAAACTATTCTGTCTCAGCCGTATTTTATTGTACAGGGTGTTTGGGAATTAAATTTCCATAAGTAAATAATTACTTTTGAAAGAAATTGAAATTAAAATTCCTAACTTTTGAAGGGTATTCTGCGTCGTTCAAAAGTCAATTAAACCGTAGCGCTGTAGTCTGACCCTGGTAGCAATGACAAGTTATTTCTTAACTTAATATCAACGTTGATATTAGGTGCATACTTTCAACTCTATTCAACGTTATATTTAATGAGAGTTATATACGTTGTAATACCGTTTCAATTTATAAATATTATATTATTTATATATAGAAAAAAAACGATTATTTTTCAAAACATTTATCATATTTTCGGAAGTTATCATTAAAATTATCTTTATTTTCTTTAATTTTCTTTTATAGTTTTCGAATTTACAACTGAAAACTATTAAACATCCTTATTCTTAAATTAAAACAGATACTTGTAAATGATAACTCCGTTTTTCTTGGCATCAACATTTTCATTAATGTTGCAGCGCCACCTAGGCTCAAGTATTTCAATTTCAAGTACTTTTCTATATACGTTAAGGCAAACACTAATGTGAAATTAAACTTACAGTGATTGATTCAAAATAAAATATTAAGCTTCATAAACAATTTGTTTATTTCTATAGTTAATATCTTCTATCCGTTAGTATTATGAAGATAATACATATAACATCTAATAATGATATAAATAATAGGTGGTATTCACGAGAAGATGGCGGCTATTGCTCTAAGGTAGATAGTAATGGGGAAAGGGGGATGACACTAGCCTTCCACAACAGTAATGATGACGTCACGATAATTCACCTTATATTAACAAATAAACGATTAAATATTGTTTTCCTTACGTTTTAATATAAGCATGTTTTCGAGAAAAACGTTTTTTAAATGTTTATAAAACTAAAAGTTCTATAATATGGTTTTAATACTAGAAAAAGACAAAAACGTTTTTAGAAACTAACTGATTAAACATAAACACTATGAGACATCGCTTATTATTGGGTCATTGGATTTGGCAATATACGAAATAGACTGAGCTATTAAAAATTTAAAACCAAATACAAGTTTTCAACTTTTTTTGCAAGGCTTAGATTAATTAATTACATTTGTTTAACCCCTGGTCTTAAAATAATTAGTGTTCGGAATTGTTTATTCATTATCCACAAATTTTCCGATTTATTTAAAAAACGTTGGTAAAAAGAATATCATTTTAACTTATTTAATTATGTTTTTTACGCAACCAAGCATTTATTGGAATAAAAGTGGTATTTATTTAAATAATTGTTTGTTTTATTTAAAAAATAGGCTTATTCACTTTCGATTATTTAAACATTTTACAAGTTTTATTCAACTATAACCAATATATTGGTTATTTAAATAAATATTATTTAAATATAGCCGAGCTTATTTTATTCATGGATAAAAATTAATTGACTGCCGACCTCTAGAGTACCTGAATTTAAAGCTTATTTGTATAATGTACCCGATATTAAATCAATTTAAACGTTAATATAATGGTTTTAAAATAGCTTAAAAAACGTTCCGAAAATAACGTTTTTTTACGTTACTCTAATAAACGTTCAAAATTGGTTAGAATTTAGTTTTTACAAACGTTTTATCAACCGTTTTTTAGCGCGTTCCTTAGCCGGACATGATCAACGAGTCAATAACGTTTACTTTAATTATCAGCTACTCATCAACTGTTTTTTAACGGTTTTTCAACGAAATTTTTCTTCCTGCGAACTGCTAATGCAGTGCTGTCTTTCCCATTGAACCCGTTGGGCCAGGGGCCAGTGCCAAGAGTTCGAGAGGAGCCCCTCAGGCTAAAAAAACCCATTCAACATTAAAAATGTATTTTTGGAATAAAGACTCAGACATTTTATCGCGACCGGCGGGCGTCACATATTTAGTCTGAGCTGATATCTACCTTCGATTATTTGTTCTCAAACACCTACAGTTTTCCGGATAGAGGCAATTTTTTAGGCTGACTATGTGTAATTTAAAGTGCGAAGTCGACGTCAAACGACCTTGCAGTAGGACCGTGCAAGATATTTTCCACTATTTGATTCGACTAAATTATGACGTTAATTTTCGGGTTTACCTTTCGCACCGACGAATCGATCAAAGTTTTTTATTAATATTCTTAAATACCAAATAATGAAAAGGCCTTTATTAAAAGGGGTGTAAAAATGTCGACCCTCGCAGCAATATTTGAAATTATATGAAAACGAATTTCCTGTCTCGCTTAGTTTCGTGTTTTCGGTTTAAAATCGTCTGCGTTTCAGACGTCGTGTAACGAAATAGCAGTTTCTTATTGGTATTTCACATAAATTCAAAGTTTGCTGGGAGGGTCGCCATTTTTACCCACCTTGTAATAAAGGCCTCTGTTTAAAGCGGTGGTTGTGAAATGTCTCGGCTCTTTCATCCGCGATAGTTTGGCCTTGGACCACTCCATTGGTCGTCGTATCGGGGGGGGGGGGGGGGGCACAAGTTCATCGGGATATTTTGACTCGCGATTCAACGGGGCAGTACACTCTTTTTCGCGCCTTTATTTGACCCCTCTTACTTGCATCCCGCTCGTCGGCCATTGCCTCTGCCCTCGGCGGGGAGTCAAGCATCCAGTCTTTAGGTATCCGTAATGGAGGATGAGTATGAAAGGGGGAAAACGAAACATGGACGCGCCTAGAAAATACCGCGAAAAAGAGTGTATACTATTCCGCGTCGGTGCTGAACACTTTTCCGCCCGGCACCTCCTTTAGGGAATAGCTCTATGGCTTCTAAAGTCTTCTTTTTGGAAATATTTAATGTCTTTGAATAAATTAATTTCAAACATGGGCGCAGCGCTCAAAAACATAAATTTTTACTATTTGATTTGGTTTTAAATTATTTGGCATTCCCATCAAATTTTCGTCAGTGAGCGTTGCAACTTTTGCAGTGTTTGAGAGAAGTAGTAGTGTGATAGTGATTATTTGTTCGTAATTTACTTTATGTATGACATACGTTGGTTGGCGCCATATAAAAATTTTGAACCTAGCGCCACAAACCCTCAGAACGCCACTGAGCGTGCCCCCTTCAACTAGAGGTCGGGGATGGTTAACTTTTATTCAATAGATAAAGCTCTCAAAATTATTCGTAAAACGTTTTGATCGAGTAATTTATATTTCTGTATTATCCGATTAATTTTTTGATAAATTTGTAAAATTAATCGGAAAAACGACGTAGTTTTCGATAAAAAGCTCAAATTTTACGAATAATACATGTTTTTTAATAATTTTCCGAAGTATTAACCGGTAAATTTCTTTGTTTAAATTTTTTTAACGAAAAAATCAATTTAAACATGGATAATGATTAACCGTCAACTGAAAAATCCTGGCTACGGGCCTGCTTCCACCGGTTTTCTTCTGCTAATATAAAGATTATAAATAACTAAAATATAGAATATGAATTCACCTTGTAATACAAAGGTCAAAGATTCAAAGTGTTACTTGGATAATATTTGCTGTAGCGTAGCCAGGATTTGGTTTCGGGGAGGGCACACAATGAAAAAAAGTAAAACAAAAAATTAAAAAATTGTGCATACAACTATACGTTTCGGAGGGGGGGGGCACGTGCCCCTGTCCCCCCCGGGCTACGCCACTGAATATTTGGTAAGGGGAATAGTATAACAAAACAGCGATAGAAAATGGGGGCGGGGAGTGGGGTTTTCGGTCGAAAAACGTTTTAAAATCGTGATGTCACCCAGATGCGATCCCATTGCAGGATCTCATCTCAGTGAGGTCACGATGTTCGTTCGCAACGAAGTTACCAAACTTAGCCCTTAGCAACCACAGCGTATCGAGGCACGGCCAACTTCGATCGCGCGTACCGCGCTTTAGCGGCCCCGTCAATCGCCTGTTACCGTGTATATATTTTACCACCAGGCTTTCGCTACGACAAAAATTTAACGTTAGTCAGATAGGAAAATTCCACAAAAAACAATTATTTTTAAATAAATTTAAAAAAACATTGAATTAAACCGAATGTAGGTTAATATTTAACTAATAGTATATTTTTTAATGATTCTAATTTTTTAACGGTGTTTATAAATTATAAAAGAGTTAAACAGAAACCAAGAACATCCTCTAGATGCTGTCAACAACATAGTATTATTGTTTAATACTCGGGTCGGGGTTGAAAACCCGGGGATGCCCGACATACCGGGTCGGGGTCGGTGTCCCCGTACGATCACTACAATACACCTACTTGCAAAATTATTGCAAATCGCAGAATACCTTTCAAAAGTGGGGAAAAGTCACGCCACTCGAATTGCTAATGTTCTGATCTCACGTAGATTCTCATTCTTGAAATTTTATTTCCAAACACCCTGTACAATAAAATACGGCTGAGACAGAATAGTTTTGCTGTTGGTCAAGTTCTCACTTAACTTGGCCAAATATAGTCGGCGTCAAAAGCGCGGTACAAAGTTCGAGACAGACGACCTTCGAGAATTTGATAGCTCGACGGTATGTAGCTAGAGAGAAAGCTAAGGAAACTATGGGTAGAGAGAGAGAGAGAGAGAGAGATGAAGTATGAGAGAGAGGTACGATGTATGAATAGCAAACGACCAAGTTAGAGTAGAGAGAGAGAGAGTCGAAGTATGAGAGAGAGGTGCGATGTATGAATAGCAAACGACCAAGTTAGAGTAGAGAGAGAGAGAGTCGAAGTATGAGAGAGAGGTGCGATGTATGAATAGCGAACGACCAAGTTAGAGTAGAGAGAGAGAGTCGAAGTATGAGAGAGAGGTGCGATGTATGAATAGTGAACGACCAAGTTAGAGTAGAGAGAGAGAGTCGAAGTGTGAGACACCTCGATGTATAAGAGAGAGAAAAAGTATAAATATAACGAAACCAAGTATAGATATAGTAAGACCAAGTATGAATATAGCAAGACCAAGTATGAATATAGCAAGACCAAGTATGAGTATAGCAAGACCAAGTATGAATATAACAAGACCAAGTATGAATATAACAAGACCAAGTATGAATATAACAAGACCAAGTATGAGTATAGCAAGACCAAGTATGAATATAACAAGACCAAGTATGAATATAGTAAGACCAAGTATGAATATAACAAGAGGTAAAGTATGAATATAGCGAATGGTGAAAGAAATTTTGTCCGGTTTGGCGTGCCATAAGGAAACACTATAAAAGACAAACAATTTTCGAGGGGGGAGACTTAATTCTTTTAAAGAAAAATTAGGCCTTCTAGAAGAAACGACAACTTTAGAGTTGAGACTAAGGTTTAGTTGAAACTCAGACGTACCTTTCTTAATCGTGGTTTTGGTCGAGGGTTTGGAATAATTTCTTCCTCAGAAGAAATTACCATTACATTTAGTGCAGCTGCCATTAATTTGAAAATAAAATTAAGATCATAAAAATGATAATCACGCGTTTTGAATTTAAAAATCTTTTATCTTTACAGTTTTTATCAGGTTAAGGGTTTCAACGCTTTTTATTTGCAGACTATGTCCAGTGTTGCCACTCTGTGATTTACAAAATGCCGAGACCGAGCTCGAAGAAATGCCAAGCAGAAACGAAAATTATAGCGTGGAAATGTCGCCGTAAGGCAAAATACAAGTCCAGCGCTAGTTATTTGTGGAATGTCAACGCAGTTTAATAGGCGGTGTTGTCAATGTGCGGGAAATTTCCCTTTTTGCGGGAATTTTCGTCGTTAAATTATCGGAGGGGAAAAGGTAATTTTTCTCGAAACTCTCATATTTTGCGGGGATAAGAGAGACGAAATAGAAAAAGTGAAGGCAGCATGCGATAGTCTCGTCATGCGCAGTAGATTCCGGTTTTTGTATCCCCTCAAGGTCAAATCTGAAAGGAGCCCTTTTCGCAAACCGAGGGGTCGTAATGGGGGATAAACGCTCACGCATGCGCAAATAGCTGTTGGGGCCCTTGGGGGCCAAGTTACTAGACGACGGTTTGATCTTGTGCGGGAATATTTAATGCGGTTTGATAACGCTGTGTGACCATTTAAGTTAAATCGTGTATATTTATGTTATATCAACATAGGTTTTACTTAAATAAATGTAAATATATCGTTATCGTGATATTTTGAACTGTTTTCTAAAAGGAAACTAACAGAAGTTCCCAGAAGAAGTGATCATAACTAAGCCTTGGAGGGGTCATTCCTACGAGTTAGGCCAAGGGGTTGAAATTGTGTGTATATAAGTTTTCATCAGGTAACACTGCAAAAATGGCCACAAAAACCGCCCAATTGGGTGGGTTTCTTCACCTTCAATATTTTCTTCAATATTTGTCGAAAATGGACCAAAAATTAGAGATGCCATTACAAAATGTACTATATAAAAGGTACAATATTGTTACGGTAGGAGTTTGAGTAACGACAAATGTTTCTAAGTTAAGACTATTTTATTCATACAAATTCACAAGTACAATATAATGCGTAACTAGCCAGCAGAAGGCGGATGGACGTGAAGCGATGGCGAGCGGCGGGTCACCGTCGGGGATAGTCTCACGACGTAGGAGGCTTTTCACACGGGGCCGGACTTTTCCAGTCTCTGTCCCCGCGCTTATTACCTAGACGACCGTCTCGAGCTTTTAGCAGCAGGAGGTTAGGTCGCCTCGTCGGAAGGGCCGAGCTTGTGCAGATTTTAGTCCCTTCTTCGGCCTACGCCGGGAGAACGTCCCGATCTTGGAGAGGGACCCCGCTTTTATAGTGGCCGAGCGACCTTGGTCCTTTTGTTCCTGCTCGCTACATTTCTGACTTCTTATTTTATTGTTTGGTTGTCTGTCCGCCTATTACCTAGCTAGCGCGACAATATATATAAGGTACTTTATATAAAAGGTCTAATAAACCTCCTTTCGGGATCAAGGGTAAAAATTGGGGCTTTGGGTGGGGTATATATAAAAGGTACAATATATATAAGGTAATAGTGTTGGAAAGGCCTCTACTATAGGACAATTAGCGTCCTATATGAGAGGCCAATAGCTAGATGTTACGTTGGAATGGCCTCTGTCAGCTGAAAAATTTATAGACTTTTCGTCATCTTTACAAATATCGGAATAAAATTCAAAAATAGTCATGTCGAAAATGTCTTGATCATCTTCTTCCTCTTCACTTTCGCTATGTGGTGCGTCGCTGTCTCCGTCTTCTTCTTCTTCACTTACTACTAATTTTGATTTTAATTCGTTTTCTTTAAAGCTACGGCTACTGCACGCTTCTGAAGACATTTTGAACAAACGCGGCATTGTATAGGCACAGCTATTTATATGATTTACAAAATCGGAAACTAGCGCCAATAGTTTATGAAGTGGTCAATGTTTTGACTTTGGAATTTGGCGGAATTGGAGTTGTGTGGCCTTGGAATGGCCTCCGACGTAGGAAAGTGAGCGTCCTATATTAGAGGCCATTTCAAAGAACTGTTTCGTTGAAATGGCCTCCGACGTAGGAACGTAAGCGTCCTATATTAGAGGCCATTACAACAAAATATTTTTTTTTAATGGCCTCCAACCCTACCTAACCTAACCTAACCTAACCTAACCTAACCTAACCTAACCCAACCCAACCCAACCCAACCTTAACCTTTCTGAAAAGTTGTTTCGTAATTTTGCTGACTTTCTTATCGTAATGCAGAAACCATTACATTTCAATTGTTTTGTATTGGCCTCTCATACAGGACGCTAGTTTTCCTATAACAGAGGCCATTCCAACGTAACATCTAGCTATTGGCCTCTCATACAGGACGCTAGTTGCCCTATAACAGAGGCCATTCCAACGTAACATCTAGCTATTGGCCTCTCATATAGGACGCTAATTGTCCTATAGTAGAGGCCTTTCCAACACTATTAACTTATATATATTGAACCTTTTATATATACCCCACCCAAAGCCCCAATATTTACCCTTAATCCCGAAAGGAGGTTTATTAGACCTTTTATATAAAGTACCTTATATATATTGTACCTTTTATATAGTACATTTTGTAATGGCATCTCTCATTTTTTGCCCATTTTCGACAAATATTGAAGAAAATATTGAAGGTGAAGAAACCCACCCAATTGGGCGGTTTTTTGTGGCAATTTTTGCAGTGTTACCTGATGAAAACTTATATACACACAATTTCAACCCCTTGGCCTAACTCGTAGGAATGACCCCTCCAAGGCTTAGTTATGATCACTTCTTCTGGGAACTTCTGTTAGTTTCCTTTTAGAAAACAGTTCAAAATATCACGATAACGATATATTTACATTTATTTAAGTAAAACCTATGTTGATATAACACAAATATACACGATTAAACTTAAATGGTCACTCAGAGTTATCAAACCGCATTAAATATTCCCACACAATAACAAACCATCGTCTGATCATTGATCAAGGTCTGATAACTTGGCCCCCAGCGCTGCCAGAAAATATTTTTGGTATGACGCCCAAATTGTTCAAAAAATCGCCCAATAGGCGCTTAAATAAAACATCTTCCTAGAAATTGCCAATAAGTAATATTTCCGACAGCCAGGACTCATAAGTTATTATTTATATAGTGCTTGTTGAAATATTAGAAAGCTGGAAACTTTCTCGAACGTAACATCGGTTTTTTGCTAAGCCTTAACATCCCAAAAACGTTACCTGGTTAAAAGGAAACACTTGTTGCATACCGTACTGCAAAAGTAATATGTTTAGTTCTAAATGAATGAGTTTTCATCTTTTTACAAAAGATAATTTTATACGAAATTAATTAACTCTTCCTCCATGAGAAGCTTTAAAATTGCCCGGTATTATAAAAATATCACATATAATTTTAATTATTTATACCATAAGAGAATGATAATATTAATAATATTATCTTCTTATACTTAGTTTTAGTAACATTATATATTTACCTTAAAATATATTATCGAAAATTAACACGTGAACAGACGCGTTTCTTATCTGACGCAAAATTCTCATGAGGGCAAAAACGCGTCTCCAATGGCTTAACACGCCTGGAACTTAATATTATTTAATCTTCTAATCATCGTGATAAATGAATTTCACACACAATTATTGTTAAAGAAGATATTAAATACCTTTAGGAATATGAATCCAAGTCGATATTATTAATAAAACCGACTAAAATAGATGATATAATCCCCCTGACCAAAGTTGGGCACTATCATATCTTTTGATTGTTTTGGTACTTGATATGATAGGGAATCAAATTTCATACTATCAAAATATCATTTTTGATAGTGATCTATCATCGATTTAAACTTCTAAATGATTTATTGAGTTGAAATCTCGGTAATGGCTTTAGTTTTTTGATAGATTTGACGAAAATTTACCCGAAAATTTATAGATTTTCACTTGAAAGGAGTACTTATTCTAGTTTAAAAAATTACGAAAAAAATGATGCGACCTGCGTTTTTGGGATAAATATTGAAATTTTGAAATATGTTTTTCACGCCATCTCTTAGTAAAAATTTCAAAATTTGATAGTTACGATATGAAAAGCTAAAGTTTTTATAGAAAAATTTATTCCTGTACTATAAAAATTTTAAAATTATCTTCTATAAAATTTATTTGACGATTTTTGATAGTTTGATTTGAAAGATTTAATTTACCTTTAAAAAAAGTTGAAGCATGCAGAAAGGCGAGAAAAGGGCAGATATTAAGGATGATGATGTGAACCATGTGACTGTTTTTTTTTCAACTTCAAACCGTTTCCTCCCTCCTCAAAGTGGGGGGATGAAGGAAGAGAGGGGAGGGTTACACGGATTTCTTTATGTCTCGCTGCAAACGTGAAAAGGCCGTGAGGTGAGTCAACTGAGTTGGTATTATCACGTGACGGTTAAAGGCCAATGGGACGTTTCGAAAGTTCTATCGAAAGTTTTAGTTTTGGATTTGTTTTTGATTTATAGAATGTTTGCATCGCATTTTTACTTATTACCTGATTTACCTCATAATTATCGTTTTATTAACTGGAAGAGGCTGGGGCGGTACAATGTCCAACTCCATGTGAAAGCTGTTGAGCCTATTGTGATATATATCTACTAAACAAAGCATTTGTGATTATCATTATTTCGCAAACGAGGAATTAAAATTGATTGTTTTGAAAAAAATTATTTAATTATTTCGCTGTATATTATTTTATTTGATAAAATTTAAAAAATAATAGTATTGATTCGATAGGTTAATAAATAACATTGCATTGGTATGATTGATTTGATAGGCTAGATTATAACATATTTCATTGATGAGTTTGATTTGATAGGATTACAAAAAAAAATATTTTTATTGGGGGTATGATTTATAGCTTTTTATCTGTAAAAAATTGATGAGAGAAAAATTTATATGTAGAATGCAAAAAAAATATATAATTGATAGTTACCAATAAGTCATTAAGGAAAAAATTGATACTGATACGATCGTTAATTTTCAACTACTAACTTTACGCGAGTAAATTTATATATAGACACAAAATCTCGGAAATTTTATTTATTCATTGAGAGTTTACCGCCATCTATTGAATCTAAATCGCAAAAAAATCTATTCTTTAAATATTTAAAATAAAAAAAGATGAGAGAAAATTGATAGCATCGCCACCTACTATAATTTGATAGGAAAAAAATTTATCTGGAAAAGTGTGCCCAACTTTGCCCCTGACTCCCTCATGTTGATTGACTACTTGATTCAATTTTTATCTCTAAAACTCTAACGGTCTTTTTAACAGGTTTACCGGGCCACGGCCAACTTTGATTGTCGCTCGATGGCGCGACAGCGAGCGACAATCAAAGTTGGCCGTGACCGGGCAAGCAAAGGTTGCTGAAGTTCAAAAACCGCCAAATAAAAGGCAATATAACTAAAGAAAACAACTATTTAAATTAATTTTGAGAAAGCCATAATAGTTAGACAAGATCAAATAATATCAATGTTTTAATAATATGCATTTTACTCTTTGGCATAACTTTAAAAAAAAACACTGAAAAAGGAATTATACTCTAGCCAAATTAATGATTATTCAGGCCAAACTGGAATACTAGTTCCATAGATTTATCGCGTGAAGCAAAGGAGTTTCTCCACTTTGCCGACGTTGGCCCAACCACGATTTGATTTGTATTTTACTCAGTTGCAAATTTGAGTATTATGAAAATTTATGTTTACACAACGCTCGTAAGATACCGTCGGCCCGATCGCGATTTAAAATTATAGTTAAAGTAGTAGTCGGTACAGAATCCGACTCCGACGCCTGCCCGACTGCCCGACCCCGACCCGACCAAAAATTGGATTTCGTGTGCTACTGGGGTGCTGGTCAAGCCGCTCTACTGCTCGTGTCCACTCAGTATTGGCACCCGTTTCTCTGACATATTTATAGATTTGGTGAGCCATACGTTCTTTCTCCATAAACTTGAGTCTACCCAGGAACTTAATTTTACTTCGGGCTTCTCTAGTAGTCATGCTGTTCCATCCCATCTCGCCATCGATTGCCGCATTAGCAGAAAAAGGGCCTGCATTCAAAGCTGTTTTACCAACTAGTCTTTGGTATCGTTCTAACATTTCTCTGGTAGGTTTAGAATAACATACAACTTCATTTGCATAAGTTAGCAAAGGAACTGCCACACTTTTCCAAAGCGTCCGTGCGACTGAGTATTTATTGTATGAGTTTTCTGATAAATTGCGGACTGTCCAACGCATTTTATTGCATTTTCCAGCTATCTTGCTTTCCATATCCTTTAAATAAAACTCAGCGTTACTAATAGAGACTCCAAGGTACGTGTAGTTAGTCACCGTTTCCATTTCTTTCCCATCAAGGGTATATGGCTTTAGAAGAGGGGTTTGAGTGTTCAAAGACATTGAATTTGATTTTTCCATACTAAAAGTCAGATTTCTGCTCCTTGCGAAATCCGAACAAAGGTCCAGGAGAATCTGAAGATCCAAAGGATTATTGGCAAATAGGACAAGGTCGTCCGCATAAAATAAACAAGGTATGGTGAGATCAAAATTATTAGGTGGATAGCCGGGTAATGTAGCGCCACAACCAGAGTTCAAAAGACTATGTGCCAGATCATCCAGATATAATGTAAATAACACAGGGGAAAGAGGGCAGCCTTGCTTCAGTCCAACCCGACTATCGATTTCATCAGTCAGTACTCCATTAAGGTTATACGTATATTTGCATTCCTTATACAGCTCCATAATTCCATCTCGTAACGCAGCAGGGACAGCTTTGCTTTCCAAACATTCCCATAGCTTACTTCTATTTACGCTATCATACGCTTTTTTAAGGTCAATCAACGCAATTTCTAGCCGGTTTGACCTTTGCTTTGATAACTCAATTAATTGCGTTAGTATAAATAAATGGTCGCCCAGACGCCTATCTTTCCGAAAACCACTCTGCGCTTCACTCAAAATTCGGTTAAACTCTAAAAATCCAGTAAGTCTATTTTTCAGTAACATAGCGTATATCTGGTAAATGACTGATGTAATGGCAATTGGCCTATAGGAATCTAGGTCGAAAGCATTTTTTCCTTTTCCTTTGAAGATGAGAGCTACCCGGGGAAGAAACCAGGACTGGGGTAGTACTTTATTCTTCCTAATAGAGTTCAACACATGACAAAGAGCTGATCTAGCACCTATCCCCAAAATCTTCAGACACTCTGCATATATGCCATCCGGACCTGCGGCCTTTCCCTTTTTTAAATCGGCAAGTACTTTATTGAGCTCCACCATTGAAAAATCATCATTATATGTAAGGCCTTGAGTTCCATCATCAGAAAGATAAGGCACAGTTGAGGGGGAGTGCATGGTTGTATTTTCTGAGGAGTTTGGCGATAGTAACTCAACTTCTAGATCCTTAATATACTCAGTAATACGCATGACTATAGCCTGTTTTTCCCACAGTAAGGAACCATTCTTAGCTTTAACACCTTTAAAAGGTTTTTCCGCAGTCTCTCCCTGTTTCCTTAGCTTCTTAAGGGACGGAAGTTTTGGAAATATTTGTTAATTCTTCTAGTCTAGTGTCAATCATGGCTGGTAAATCTATGAAGCTGTCGTCGGGAACGTTAGATGTCTTCGGTTTGGTTTTTAGAGTGTACCTTTCTTAAGAATGGATTCCAAACTGAAAATGGTGGCTCTTGCATCAAGCATGTCATTGCCTTCCGCCATTTGCCTAAGAATGCTGAAGAACATTTCAATGGCATCGCTAGTGAGTTTTCTTGTCAAGATGAATTGAAAACCAGATTTAAGGAGGTAGGACACGCAAGATATTGTAGAAGCTCTAGTAAGCTTAATAGCTTCGTACGTTTCTGATGTCAGAACTTTCTTCTCACATTCCAGCTGAACCTTTTCCAGATATTGAGGAAAATCATCTTGAAGCCAGGCCAATATTTCGTCGCTTATGGAAAAAAATGGAAACTTGTTTGGATTTCGGGACTCGTACCCGAGACTCATGGTAGCTACATTGTGCATGTCATACCATTTTTTGATGTTTTTCATATATGCAATAGTTGGTCCTGCTGTTCTAAATTTGTAAGCTTGTGGATGGCTTTCACTGTAGGTCATAAGATATTCCAGAGCAGCTATAACTTCAGGTGAAAAGACGTCCATCGCGCGACGGACACTCTGTTTTTCAATATTTGTTGGATCTACAGCTTTTCTTGTAAGGCAACGAACTGGTATGATGTTCAAATTTTTTTGAAGTTCATAGAGCCAGATCACGTACTTTCCTGACAAATCTTCAGAACCTTCTTCACTCTTGGTTCTAGAAATTTGTTTTTCACATTCTTTAAAATATGACTTGCATCAAAACTAAGGTGCAACACTCTGCTTCCATCTATAGGGTGAGGCACTGCTGGTGTAAATTTGGAACGTGGACCATCACCCAACAAACGCAGCAGCGCACAATTTGACTTGTGATTGTCCGTCACAATTCGTAGGATGAAAAATTCACATGATTCAATTTCCCGGATGACCAAAAGAGTTAGCTGGTGTAGCTCAACGCCTGTAAGCTGCTTTGAAAAAAAGTAAGCTCCTGGTATGGTGAACGAAATAGCAATACCACTTATCATAAAACAAAGAAGTTGATTGGCAACCACTGGATCTTTGGGTTTTGTGGGTTCAACTTGATCCGATGTACTGGGCAATGGGCCTTCAATGTGTTTTGTTGTGTCTTTCAAACCAAAGATCCGGTCTAACTTTTTATCATACAAAACTTGAGGCTTGATGGACATTTCATCTATAATTAGAGACACAAATCTATTTTTGTGATCAAGTTGACTGGCTTCTAGTCTCAATCGTTCTTTGATAATTGGCGATACACCAGTTTCTCCATTGATACCCCCTACGTATCTTTTTAGGGTTCGCTTAGAAGGTAAAGAAAGAATACCAGATTTCCTGGGGTAGTTGTAGCCTTTTGGCGATGAAAAGTTCCATAAAGCGCATTGTCTTACAGTAGCTTCACTCCATGTAGGTCGCTTTTTTTTATAGTTGCAAATTATGTTTAGCAAAAAAATCGCCTCTTCATTTTCTTTATCAGCATCGGTCATAAGTTCTTGAACCTTTTTTAATGGGAGTTTATTAAATTTAGTAAGTTCGGTTCTAAGTGAGTCTATAATTTCTTGTTGATCTTGCAGTTTTTGATTCTGTCGCCAGATTTTACACCTCAAGCTATTGATGTTCCTTTTCATTTGCACAAGACCTTTCGGAGTTAGATTATTTGTCAAATTGGTAGATGTCTGGAATGATTCTTCAATATCAATTTCATCCACTTCTACGGGCTTCTCAGGCAAGGACTTTTCTTTAAAGCTAGAAGCATTTTGAATGACTCTAGCTTCTTGAAATGTTGAAGTTGATGCTGACTTTAAAATCTTTGTAGGTGGAGGCCTTAAATTTCTGCCCATTTGTTTGGATTGCATGTAGTTTGGATAATCTTGGAATACAGTTGGAACTGCTCCTTTTTTAAGTCTGCGAACCTTTTGACCTGTAATTGATTAATTCAAATAGTTTTTTTACCATTAATAACACATTGTGACATTATTAAAGATTGCGCCGAGTTGATTGAACATTTGATAATACCTAAGTAACATAATACAATATAAGTGTGACACTTCCTATTCTCCCAACGCTATATTATTTAATTATAGTATGTAGGCAATGACCATATAAAACATAACATCCGTAGGACTAACAGATCTGAGTGAGTTGAATTGGAACTTATTATAAAAATTCTTATTGTTTTTGACGGTAGTTATATTCGAATTTGAGAACTAATCGCATATTGGCTAAAATGTAATGCCACAAAGTAATAGATAGTAATGGCTTTCTGGTTCCAAATCCCCAGATTACGCAATCAAGCCACAACAGACTATCATTATCTGAAGTTGCCTAGTGTCATACTAATGTTTAATATGTTACTTATGGTATTGCTAAAACTTAGAAAACTAAACTTTAGTAACAAATTAATAATTCTGGTAATTAGAATGAACCAACATTAAGCTACAGTCTCGTATATTAAAAATACATTTAAGTTGTTGCCTTAATACTTTACCTTCATGATAATCTGATTCCTTAAAAAGTTAAAATGCATACCACAAACCACTCTTCCATGTGAAGTGTACGCTTCATTGACTCCAAAATCCTTCCTAGAGATGTTCTTAATCCAAAGTTTACATAAATTTTCATCAGATGGAAACTAATGAAATGACACTTTGGTCTTCTTAAAAGTCGATGAACACAATGGAACCGAACAATTTGCTGGCATTTTTTCACTAGGGTAATTTTCACTTATTAAAAAAACCTGATTCTACGAAAAGAAATACAGTTTGAGGAAATTATTAATGTTTTACCATACGCAAATTATAAAGAACAATAAAGTTTGGAGAATATGACCCACATTATGAGTAGTTATCATAACTATAGTCTTAAATAACTGCAAAATACAGTTATAATAACTTGAAAACTCATTGCCAATACAAAACTTGAACCATTTATGGTTAGGCTTAGCTATCAAATGTTACTACTCAAAATATTGCCCTATTTCTTAAAAAGAAAATATTGGAAATTAAAACTTACTTACTTAAAAGGTGTAATGATTTATTGTTTGTTGCTAACCTCTCCAAATTTGACAAAACAGTTGAGAAAAGCTTTACTAATTCAAATTCATCGCCATTGAAACGTATGTTAAACTTCCCGCCTCTTAGATAGATTCTGGTTGTTACGCCAGCGCTCCAAGCGACAGAAAATCGCTGTCGACAAAATACATGGGAAGGAAATTCTTTGCCGGGGCCGCTATCGTCGCGAGCAGCGTGAGCGCGTGCAGGGGACCGTGCCTCACCCCTCGGTTTGCGAAAAGGGCTAAAACCGGAATCTACTGCGCATGACGAGACTATCGCATTCTGCCTTCACTTTTTCTATCTCGTCTCCAAGGAGGATAGGAAGGGAGGCGAAGTAGGAGGGATGAACGCGCCAGCATCCTTGTAAGAAGTTTAGCGCGCACTCGGCGGGAAAATTTCGGAAAAATGGCGGCAACAAGTAGCGTAGCGGCCGCAATCTTGCCGCCATTTTTCCGAAATTTTCCCGCCGAGTGCGCGCTAAACTTCTTACAAGGATACTGGCGCGTTCATCCCTCCTTTTTCGCCTCCCTTCCTATCCTCCTTGTCGTCTCTTATCCAATACAAGCAAAATATGATAATTTCGAGAAAAATTCCCTTTTCCCCTCCGATAATTTAACGACGAAAATTCCCGCAAAAAGGAAAATTTCCCGCACATTGGCAACACCGCCTATTAAGCTGCGTTGATATTCCACAAATAACTAGCGCTGGCCGGGAGTAGTGGCGTACTCCTGTAATCCCAAGCGTCTGGGAGGTAGAGTTTGTGGATGGCCGTTTGAGGAAGACTACCAATCCCCCAACGGGTGGTCGGAATGCTTCCGCCACGGGTGTCCTCAGCCCTGTCCCCACGTATCCCCCCGTTGGCGTGGCCGTTACACATATCTCGCCCTGATTAATCAAATGGACGAGAGGACTGAATTGTCCCACACGTCACAATCGACTAAAAAAAAATAACTAGTGCTGGACTTGTATTTTGCCTTACGGCGACCTGTATAAAACAAAATTTCCACGCTATAATCAGAGAGGGTAAAGTCGCTTCGCTACTGAGAGGCGTCTCTTCCTATTCCCGCAATGTTAAAATTTCGTTACCAGTTTTTGACGCACGCGCGAATAGAAGAAATTACAAATGAAGTTCAGGATCCCACTACCAGGGTGCTACAGGGTGTCGTTAGTTAAATTTTTTTAGAAGATTTTTGTTACATCCGCAAGATGGCACCGATTATTTTCTTATTTCTGATACTAAAAAAATTAAATAAAATGTGAAATGGTTGTTTCATGTGAATTTATGACGCAAGTAAGTACAACTAAATATTTTTAAATATTATATTTGAATATTGAAGTGTCAATTCTTTTTAACAGCCTAAAATAATGGGAAACATAAATAGCCAAGGCCTAACAACAATAACAATAGAAATTAATATATTGGAAATGAAATAAGATCAAATAACTTAATGAAAATAAATAAGAAATAAATATATAAGATAAAGCTTCGAAGTAGTTAAAAAAAGACGAATATGAGGTATGAGTTTAGTGCTGTATCTTCATCAATTTCCTGTCCAGTCTTTTCTGTGTCTTTTTGTAATCATGATCGAGATTTCAGGGCACTGTGCATGCAAAACTCAACGAAGAAACTTATCAAGTTTTGAAATACAGTCGGACATGTTGAATCTATTGATGCTTGAAACCAAGTCTTGTCAATTCGACGTGTAATAAATTTTTCCATACGCTCTTTGACATTGGCATGTGAGATAGTAGTTTAAAGCTATAGTATCAAATACCTCATTTGTTTCTGTAATAAACTTTAAAAAATTGTCAGTAGGTACTATAAGGCTACCAAAAGAAGAGTTCTTTGTTGTTTTGAAAAACTTGAAGAAGGAGAGCATATTTGTAGGATCAATAATTGGATTGTTCTTTTTGAGTTGGCTGAGGCAAGAGGAGCATTGGTGGTTGGAAAAACAGCGATGGATTAAATATCCTGATATATAGCTAAGGACATTTTGTTTAAGTAGATTTGGACTCTCAATTGAATTGCATATGCTCTGTTCGAATGTGTTTAGAAGATGATGACAATTGCGTGTTTAAATCTAAAGTTCTTTTACCATTGTGATTAACAACTAAAGTAATGTAATTTATTAAAATTATTTATTATTGAGATAGACAGTTTCAAATTTCAATTACCATTTTCTGAATTTTCGCATGAAATACTGTTGGACAAAGTGTAATTATGTTCATCTAGAACATTCAATGTGTTTTCCTCTGAAATTGGTTGTGTTGCGTTTGTGACCAACGCGCTTTCTTCCAACCCATGTTCATATGTCGCGTATGGATATGCTATACATTTTAGTATATTAATTGTCAGTAAATTTTTTAAACCACATTAAGAACCCTTAGATGTTTTTCTTTAAACTTCACTAACTGTACTGGAAAATGAGTAGTGTTCATAAAATATTGTTGGCACAGCTGATGGTATTAGACTATTTTTAGTTTTAATATTCATAAAACTCGTCAGTGAAATGATTAGAGCAAAACCTATGGTTAAAGTGTAGGTATTCCGTTGTTTTATTTGTCAGTTTCTCGTTTTTTACATTATCCAACTATGATAGGGAACTGAAATTTCAATAAGAAAGTTAAAGTAAAAATAAACCTATGTAAAAAACGCGTATTCACCGTTCTTTTTCCCTTGGAATCTTGAAAAATAATAATCGAGAATTCTTATTTTTCGTATTAGAACAATTTACGGCGGAACACAATGGTCCAGGCATATTTAAAACATTTAAAAACTACTTAAAATGTAAATTAAAAACGAATCAATTTTTGCGTCGTACTAAACTGAATATTGAATCGCGCGCTAGGACTTCCGGATACGCTTGCAGCGCCTCAAACGTTCGGATCCTATGGGCATTTTCGACGAAAAAAATAAATACGGATTTTTGAACGAGAGACGCCTCTCAGTAGCGAAGCGACTTTACCCTCTCTGCTATAATTTTCGTTTCTGCTTGGCATTTCTTCGAGCTCGATATCGGCATTTTGTAAATCACAGAGTGGCAACACTGGACATAGTCTGCAAATAAAAACCGTTGAAACCCTTAGCCTGATAAAAACTGTCAAGATAAAAGATTTTTAAATTCAAAACGCGTGATTATAATTTTTATGATCTTAATTTTATTTTCAAAATAATGGCAGCTGCACTAAATGTGATAGTAATTTCTTCTGACGAAGAAATTATTCCAAACCCTCGACCAAAACCACGATTAAGAAAGGTACGTCTGAGTTCCAACTAAACCTTAGTCTCAACTCTAAAGTTGTCGTTTCTTCTAGAAGGCCTAATTTTTCTTTAAAAGAATTTAGTCACCCCCTTCGAAAATTGTTATTCTTTTATAGTTTTACCCCCCGTAGTTATAAGTTCTGTCTTTTTTGAGTAATCCAACCTTTAAAGATATTTTTTCACCAAGGCCTAGGAAACACGTTGCTTGTCGCAAAATCTTTATTTAAGGCCGACATTGAATAAGGGAGATAGGTTACATTTGAAAATAACTGACTGCGTTCTCTTTAACTCTCATTTGGGCGGTGGGATAATTTTAACTACAAAACGGTACCCTTCCAAGGTTTGATGTTAAACAACTACTTAAATTCGTGTAATATCAGGATAATGATTGCTGTATAAGTTTCATCGTGGTTTCATTCTCGAAAATCTAGGTGATCTTTATTTCTGCACATATTCTAGTAAGCCTTGGCTCCTGAGCGCATAAAGATAAGAGATGGCTAAAAGGCTTCTAAAAGCCTAAGGAGTATTAGAATTTACTTTTTAGATAAAGGTACACTAGACGTGATTTTATTGACTCCGCCGTCCTTGATAATACCCCCTTTTGAAGACTCAAAATATTTTACGACAATGATGATTCTACCGCTTTTACTTTCCCACTCTGATTTTTCCAAAACCCAAGCTACTATTCAATCTGAACTCTCAGGGCACGTTTCAGAGACAATCTAGACATTGTCAAAAGTCTCGTGTAAGTTAAAAAGTTACGAGACGAAACTACGACATCGGATCTCTCGTATTTTAAACGCGCATCAGAGACAATTTTTGCCTTTTTTTAATTGGCCCCCGTCGGAGCCAATAGAAACGCCGGAAAATATCGGCGGGAAGCGGGTCACTTGACTCCACTTGACCAAAAGTAAATAGGGGGAGAAAGTTTATCACTGCCTTCAGATTTTATCTTCCACCATGCTTGACTACCTTTTTAAAGAGCTAGTGATCACGTGATATTTCTAAACAATAAGGATAGCACATTACGCGCGAAGTAGTGCATTTGTGGTATTCCGGTCCGCGCTCAAGATGAAATTTTTTTATTTTATTCCCTGGCAACCATGTCACCGCCTCGCGATTTCAAGTAGTCTCTCTGTCAAATGCCAACCATTAATTCCTTCGATAACGGTTGATTTTAATTAATAATTACTATATCAATTGTAAAATAAACAAAAAAGCTCGTAGCTATAGCTATTATTTCACTTAAACTTGCAAATTGTTAGGCCTTAACATCGTAGATTTACCAATTAGTCTCGATCTCTGCTCTTAGATGGCGCCACGCTCTCCACGATTGAAGTGAGCGTTATTCTAGTTACGGTTTATTTCTTTTCAATTTTTTTTTTATTATTTTTTAAATGTCGCATTTTAGTTTCTATCATATATCTACTTTATTTAGGAACTAAATTAACCAAATTATCGAAACCAAAAGTTTAAAATTCACGTATTTTATGGAGAACTATTTTTCATCGTGGCGGAGTACAACCGATACCTTTGTGTCCCTGTAAAGAGGCGAGAGGGAAGTCATTTCCGAAGCTCAAAAATTTTACCCCTCAAACAAGACGTCGTGCGGTTGGACCCAAGTGCCAGACTTTCTCCCCCTATTTACTTTTGACTTGACTCACTTCATTCTATCAGTTAAGCCTTAGCGCAGTGTTGCCCTATCGTGGGAATTTTCCCATATTGTGGGAATTTTTGGGGTCCATTTTTGCTCTGTGGGAAAAAGGTAATTTTTTTCAATAATGTTGATTTTTGGGAATTTTTGTCTGCGGGTCTATTTTTTTTTTAATTTGACTATCAATAGAAAGCCCAAAATTATCTAGAGCAGTGTATTTTCGTGAATCTTGGTTTTTATGAATAATATAAAGGAGGTACCTCCTAATACTACAATCAATCAATGCATAGGCCTAACAACCAAAATGTGTAAACATTTTAATTTCAATAAAATTTAATTTTTAAAAGATAATTTTTGAAAAATTTGGAAAATTATGGCATGTTTTCCGTTGAATTTTCGTTGGGGGCGTTGCTAAATAGGGGTGTGGGAATTTGTGTGAAATTTACTACCCAGCAATGGGAATTTCCACTTTGAAATATTGGCAACACTGCCTTAGCGTTGTCTGTAATTTCATTCTTGTAAACAATGGCAATTTACCACTTTCGACTTCGTAATCTCGGCTAGTTATCAGTTATTTTATTATATATATTAAAATTTTTAGTTGTTTTGAATTTTTTTTGATAGATTATTTACATTTATTATTCATAAACGCGAAATTGTTTTTAAAATGGGGAAAGTGAGGGAGGGCAAAGAAGTTTAACCAAGGTTCAACGAAAGGGAAAAGGAAGCAATTGTCGCTGGGCTGGAAGCTATGGGTTTGGTCAACAGAGTTATGGGAATAGTGAAAGCGTGGAAAGAGATTGCAAATTAAGTGTCAGCCGTTGGTATGGGGACAAAAAGAACTGGCCCACAAATTAGAACAAAGTGGTCGGACTACAAAAGCTTAGATATAGACCAAGATATCATAAGGAAGGATCAGAAAAGCAACTGAGGTGGCCCACCACCAGCCAGAATAAGAGCGTGGGTGGTAGTGCTCTCCTTAATTTAGTTTCAAAGAGTCGTGGTAAAATATTTCTAGAAAGTAGAGGGTATCGTGATTTAATTGGGATTTAATTAAGTTTCCCATATTGATGACAACACAATGGCAAAAAAAACAAAGATTAATGATGAAAGATATTGACAATGAAATGGTTATATTTAGAAACACTCAGTAAAGATATATTACTTACTAGCCGATATGGCTCAATTATATTTTTTAAATAGATGCAAGGGCTGTAAACCCACTTCCAAATCCGCTTAGGCCAACGGTAAAAGAAAAATCCAAAAGTGGTACATTTATTTTATTTCCCAACGGAGCTGTCTCTATCTTCATACTTGTTTTTTCTATTAAAGGGGAACGGTCAAGCTTTAACCAGTTAGATAGCCCAATAGCCCATTAAAAACTAAAATTTATGATGAAAACCGCGTCAAAAATATTGAGTGGTTAATTTTTAATAAAATAAAGATATTTCGTGAAAATCGAAAAGCGCGCTTCCGCCGCGACACCCGGTGAGAAGTCGCTGAGACAGAAAAACCACGTAAAAGCGCGCGCTGCTGAAGACGCATAAAATTTGTTTCGCACGCGCGGCGCGTTACAGTTATAAGAGACCTAAGCCTAAATTGCGTGATTTTAAAAGTTAGGATAGTTCGCAAATCGCTCATACGGGGTTAGGGGCGCTGGCGGCAGCCCCTAAGATGGCGGCGAAAATTCAAACCCAAACACCTGGCGTTATTTTCCGTTTCAACCTTTTGGGCCAAAAGCTATTTTTTCAAGACGAAAAAAGGTACGTGTTAGTATATTGAACGTCTTGTTAATCTTTTGATACGGAAATAAGGCCATATTTCGAAAAGCTTGGCCGTTCTCCTTTAATATCGGTTTGGCGGTAGATTCGAATTTTACTTCTATAATTGTTATTATAGTGGAGCAAATGTAAAAAATTAAGGTGTATCACAAAAATGATTTGTCTGTTGAAGTTTACATTGTGAATGATTCGACAAACACTCAACTGGACAATTCTGTGTCGATAATTCGCTGTCTTTCCAAAACAAATACAGCACATGATTATGAGTATCTCCAATAAGATTATTTTATAAAACAATTGCTACTAAAGTGACATTTTAAATATATATATATTTCGTGTTATATTAGATAATAATAATGGTAAAGGAATTCTTACCTGCGTAGCAAAATCTATTGCGCGCCTTTCAATTCGGGCCTTGGCCATTCCGGTTTCCCGCTCAATAAACGCGGTTTCGGGTACTAATGTTATTTTGGTAGAGCCAAAAATCCTTTTTTTTAATCAATTCATAGTATTGGGTCACTCACGATACATTGTTTTCAGCGGGACATCTGTTTCGATATTGTTTACACCTTGATTTATCACGTCAGCTTGAAGAAACTCCTGAGCTCTCGTAACAATCGGTAACAACACTGCAAAATCCAAATTCACTTTCAGATCACTTCAATTACACATAAGATTAACTTCAAGTTTCAGATCACTTCAATTACACATAAGAATAACTTTCAAGTTTCAGATCACTTCAATTACACATAAGATTGACTTTCAAGTTTCAGATCACTTCAATTACACATAAGATTAACTTTCAAGTTTCAGAACACTTCAATTACACATAAGATTAACTTTCAAGTTTCAGATCACTAGTGATCTAAAAACGTTCGGATGTGTTACAAAGGTAATCCACAAGTGATCCATGTGTGATCTGAACATGGTTATATGTTATCTGTAACTAGTGATGTGAATGCGTTCTCTTTGTAGTCACATAGAGATCACATTTGTCTCAATTTTAGATCACTTAACCTCTTAAGAACGCCCACGGTACACTATTAAACCATTCTCAGCTAATATCACCAGTGGCGTAGAAAAGGGGGTTTTGTGTCAACCCCCTTGGCCTACCTTTGACTGTACTAGATTTCCACCCCTTCTTGACCCCCTCTTTAAATTCACATACTTGAATCACCCCTTGACGAATTTCTGGCCATACGCGCCCACTGAATATCGCCAACAGAATTAGACCAACTATTCATTTATGCTTCTCATATGAAGCATTTAGCTTTGCTTAGGGATAGTTATATGTCAGCCAAAATAGTTTAAAATAAATAATAATACCCAAGTCCAACTTCAATTGCGACTTATAAGGCCTTGTAAAAATAATTAAATAATATTAAAGGATTTACGTGACGTGATATATAGTCAATGTCATCCATCTCCCCAATTCTAGGTATCACCACCATTTTATCAATTTTCTCGTGAATAACTCTATGATAAGGCTTTAAATATAGGGAAAAAGAGTTCATAAAAATTAAAATTGTGGCTGGCTTAAGCCAAAAATATTTTATTTGTTAATCTCCCTAGCTGTTTTGAATACAACAAACTTTGTAGCTCAGGCACTTTCATGGATTGTAACTTATTTGTAACTTTTTAATAACAAGCGAAGCTCAGTTTCGAGCTTCGTAGCTTTGGTACCTAGCTTGTAGTAACTGTGGTTTAAAACTACCTTGCACATAAGCCCCATGGCCTGGACATATTGATTTGGATAATCGATTCCCAACGAATAATAGTAGTCGACTAGCAAATGCAGGATGTTTTCCAAATCCAAATTTCCTTGAACATGTACAATGTTCCCGAGGCCTAGAATGGCAGCATCTTTAACTTCATTGCCATTAAAACAAACAAAGGCCATAACATGATCCTGCTTTTGATTTTCAATTTCATCTTGAAACTTCTCTGGCTGAAATAGTAAAATATATTTTGAGTGTTGCATGTTGTTTTAAAATAAATAAGTAATTTCTTAGGAATGCTCAAGATAAACTTTGTGCATGGGTTGATGTAGAACTTTTGAATTTGGGGTAATATCATTTATTTAGAATTTTATCGGGAATAGAAGCCCAATTTTGAGAAAATTTAAAATTCTGTCCTAAGTAGATTTCAAAACTATACATTTAACCAAAAAATATATATTTTAATATTTAAACCATAAATCAATTTTTCAAGTTGTCACAATTGACAATCTTGCCTAAGATAGAGACCTCTAGTGGCGGCGCTTTGCGTTCTCCCAAAGGTAAATATTATCCAATTAAAAGTTTTTCTCATAGCGTTATGCATGTTTTAGTAAAGTTTTAACAATGAGTTATACTAATTAAAAATTGTTAATAATTAGGGAAAACTAGTTCAACGGCTTCAGAAATGTTCGGAAAACGAACCATTATCATTTTTAAGTAAGTGAATAAACAATTTTCATCTAATAAATTCCATGAAAATAGGGTGAGTTGGCGATGTTACTTAAGCCTCGACGGAGTAGGCGGTAATTTTCAAAGCAGACAGCAGGACGCAAAAATAAAATTTTGACGTTCTGCTGTCTGCTTAACCCGCGTTTTTCAAACAAAATGGACAGTTCACCCAAGGCTTCCACTTGTCAGTCTGGTGAAATTTCAAATATTTCTGGGTATGTTTAAATAAAATTTGTTTTATAATTAATATACTGATATATTTTATATCTAGGTTAATTGGGTCTCCTTTGAGAGTAATTCAAGATTACGACATAAATTGTCAACCCAAAGGACCATGGACAAAACTCTTAAGAGATTTTCCACTCTCCTTTTCAGAAAGAGATATTAATTTTTATCAAAGGTAAACTAAAGCGGAAAAACATAATAAATCGGGGTATCAAATGTATAAAAGTAATAAGGCAGGAAATGTTTTGTTACATTATGGAGAGTCTTTAATATCAATTAAAGCTGATGTAGAAGCATCATTTACTTAAAAAAAAATACAAAGTATTTATCAAATTAAACTATCTTGGAAAAATTTTAGTTCGCAACTGTGAATGTGTAGCTGGAAATGGGGGTAGATGTAAGCATATTGTTGCTGTACTATGGTTTTTGATTGATAATGTTAGGATGGGTAACACCTATCTAATTAATGATGTTTCCTGTATTGAAAAAGAGCGTGGATGGGGTGTCCCACACCTGACACCAGCTGATAAGGTCAACTTAAAATTTCAACTATCAAATACTATTGTTTCACAATCAGCTTTAATAAATCTCTACGAAACATCAAATAATCTTTCAAAATCAAGTTTTTTTAAAGATTTATTATCAGATTGCAATTTTCAACCAGTAATGCCAACTTCAAATTCTGCAATAAGAATAGAAGATTCTGAAAATATAGTTCAAAGCTGTTTAGAAAATATAATACCTCCAAATTTGCCAGTTAAATTATGCGATCTTAAATTGGATGAAAGTTTTAAAACCAAACTACCTGTGATATTAATTTTAACTATGGAAGAAGCTTGGGCCTTAGAAGAGAGAACAAGAATCCAATCAGAATGCCTTGAGTGGAAAGCTGAAAGAAAATTAAGGATAACAGCTTCACAGTTCAAGGAGATCATTCAAAGGAGAAAGGAAGTGAATGAAGGCTTTGTTAAAAGATTGAAGAGTGAGAAAACTGTAGCAACTAAGTTTATGAAGGATGGACTAAGTTGTGAAAATGAAGCTGTGGCTCAGTACCTTGAGATTCAGAATGCTGTGAAACATGTCTACCCAGTAGGATTTTGCGTAAATCCAGAACTACCTTTTCTGGGAGCTAGCCCTGACCGTCTAGTATACGATACAAGTATCCAAGAATGGGGTCTTTTAGAAATAAAGACTTTGGCAAAGGGCAGAGATTTGAAATTTACTCTTGAGGAATGTTTTGAAAAACTCAAACCTGATTATTTAAAAAAACAAGATGGAAAATTTATTTTAAAAAGATCTCACAATTTTTTTTTTTCAAATGCAGGGGCAACTTGCAATTACTCAGCTTAAATGGTGCGATTTCTTTGTTTTCATTGGTGAAGGTTATATTTTAGAAAGAATAGAATTTGAACCAGAGTTATGGGCAAACAACTGTCAACCAAAATTAACAGAGTTTTATTTTAATCATTATATAAATTAGAAAAATACATTTTAAACCACACTGTGATACCTTTTAAACTAGTTATATATCAAATGATTTAAAAATTTAATCTCATATGAATAATCTACCACACACATTTATTTATTGTTACTGGTCCAATTTATACAATTATTATTTACTATAACTAGTCCACACTATATATAACCCAAACACCTGTAATGGCATTTAAGCAGGGTTGGCAAAATCCTTGTTTTTTTCAAAAAAAACAAAAACAATGTTTTTTATTGTTTTAAACAAGATTCATTGTTTTTAACTGTTTTTAAATCAAACAATAAAAAACAAATAATAAACAATAAAAACTATGTTTAAAACACGTTTTAAACTATTCATTATACTTATGTATCAGAATCACGAGAAAACTCATTTAAATAAATATTACGTATCATTAAACGTATTATCATAAGTGGCATAAATACCCTCAGTGTGTCAATAAGATGAATTTTTCAATGATACCTTGTTTAACGAAGGTGACGTAAATTACGTAAATTTCGTCATGTGTTTGCGAAGCAGCGTCTGCGGCGCGTGCATTAAAAATACCATATAGGGTACTTGAACGGAATTCGTGAGTCCTACGTTTCTTTCGTCTGTTTAGAACAGGCTCAAATTGAAGATTTTCTGCGGGAAAGGCTCCTATTGGCACACTTAGGGTAATTATGCTACTTATGGTATTATAAATTAACTCACAGTGAGAAGAACCAAAGAGTACACGCTTATTTAAACGAGCTAAGCGTTGTTGACCAACCATTGACGGCCTTAGAGTTTTCGATGCCCATGCAAATACTACCTAACCTGTAGTAGGGTTTTTAATATAGCTATCATCCTGGAATTTTCGGTCGGATAGTACTAAGAAAAGGGAAAATAGCTAGTTATCCACACATTGTTTTTATATTTGGTTTATTGAAATGTGCACGTCTGTAGTCATAAATCATCACAAATAAACAATGTTATAAAAAATAAGAACTTAGATACCTCTATAATCTTAAAACTTCCATCACGTCATAAAATTTCTAAAAAATTGAGAAAGGGGACCGAAATCCCTTGATTTTTATTTAGGAGTGCCGCCTAGTCGGTTTTAACCCGATCTGTCCACACCGGCCGTGTTTCGTGTTACTTAAAACCCGGCACAACCCGACTAAACAGCAACCCTACTTTTATCTCGTGCATAGGTAGTGTCCCAAATAGATGTTTATTGGCAGCTATATACATTCTATTTAAACAAAAAGACAAAATTCAGTGCGTTCGTAGGATTTTTGCACTGGTAGGAAATTTATAAAATCATATCGAGCCGTTTCAGTAGTTCTTTTCAGAGAATCTTAAAATCAAACTACCCGTTATCAATACAATTTACCTTTCTTAGAGCCTTGGAATGGTTTTTCTACCTTTTCCCTAATATTAATTAACCAAAATCTTACAAAAAGCAATGAAAATTTACCTTATAAAAAACATGTTTAATACAGATAGTTTAAAACGTTTAAAACAAATTGGTGTTTGTTTAAAATATTTGTTTTAAACGTGTTTTAAACACTTGTTTTAAACATTTTGTTTAAAACTTGCCAATCCTGCATTTAAGGTCGCTGGCTGATGGTAGTGCCTAGCTAAAAATTATTTTTATTATAACCAGTTCCTACTATATTTACATATTTACTATAACCAGTTCCTACTATATTTACATATTTGTTATATCCAGTTCTTACTATATTTACATATTTATTATAACCAGTTCCTACTATATTTACATGATTATTATAACCAGTTCCTACTTTATTTACATATTATAACCAGTTCCTACTATATTTACATATTTATTATAATCAGTTCCTACTATATTTACATATTTATTATAACCAGTTCCTACTATATTTACATGTTTATTATAACCAGTTCCTACTATATTTACATGTTTATTATAACCAGTTCCTACTATATTTACATATTTCTTATATCCAGTTCCTACTCTATTTACATATTTATTATAACCAGTTCTTACTATATTTACATGTTTATTATAACCAGTTCCTACTATATTTACATGTTTATTATAACCAGTTCCTACTATATTTACATGTTTATTATAACCAGTTCCTACTATATTTACATGTTTATTATAACCAGTTCCTACTATATTTACATATTTCTTATATCCAGTTCCTACTCTATTTACATATTTATTATAACCAGTTCTTACTATATTTACATGTTTATTATAACCAGTTCCTACTATATTTACATGTTTATTATAACCAGTTCCTACTATATTTACATGTTTATTATAACCAGTTCCTACTATATTTACATGTTTATTATAACCAGTTCCTACTATATTTACATGTTTATTATAACCAGTTCCTACTCTATTTACATATTTATTATAACCAGTTCTTACTATATTTACATGTTTATTATAACCAGTTCCTACTATATTTACATGTTTATTATAACCAGTTCCTACTATATTTACATGTTTATTATAACCAGTTCCTACTATATTTACATGTTTATTATAACCAGTTCCTACTATATTTACATGTTTATTATAACCAGTTCCTACTATATTTACATATTTCTTATATCCAGTTCCTACTCTATTTACATATTTCTTATAACCAGTTCTTACTATATTTACATGTTTATTATAACCAGTTCCTACTCTATTTACATATTTATTATAACCAGTTCTTACTATATTTACATGTTTATTATAACCAGTTCCTACTATATTTACATGTTTATTATAACCAGTTCCTACTATATTTACATGTTTATTATAACCAGTTCCTACTATATTTACATGTTTATTATAACCAGTTCCTACTATATTTACATATTTCTTATATCCAGTTCCTACTCTATTTACATATTTCTTATAACCAGTTCTTACTATATTTACATGTTTATTATAACCAGTTCCTACTCTATTTACATATTTATTATAACCAGTTCTTACTATATTTACATGTTTATTATAACCAGTTCCTACTATATTTACATGTTTATTATAACCAGTTCCTACTATATTTACATGTTTATTATAACCAGTTCCTACTATATTTACATGTTTATTATAACCAGTTCCTACTATATTTACATGTTTATTATAACCAGTTCCTACTATATTTACATATTTCTTATATCCAGTTCCTACTCTATTTACATATTTCTTATAACCAGTTCTTACTATATTTACATATTTATTATAACCAGTTCTTACTATATTTACATATTTGTTATATCCAGTACACTCTACAAAAGTCTACATAGACTTTATTTGAGCAATTCAGTAAAATAAAATGTACTAAAGTTCCTTTACCGCAGTCTTTTGAATAAAAAAAAATATTTATCTGTGCAACATTTCAATGTTTTTTTTTTAAATATAACTTTAAAGAAATTGTATGATTTTTATTTTTAACATTTATCTATCTAGCAAGGGATCACGAGAGAAATTGCATAAATAACAACAAATTTTCCATATTTTGTTCATTTTACCACTCATAGAGTTAGGGAATGTATATTTTAAAATCCGAAAGGTTTTGATTTATCGTATTGCACGCTCTACGTGTATTCTTACACTTGCAATTTCTCTAGTCATGTTTTCTTCTTCTACACTTAATTGTTTTTTTCTATGCAGAAATAATGGAATATTTAAAGTTATTCCTCTCTCATTTAACTCTTCTTTAATTAAAAACCCACGATCTGCCATTACGGAATCCCCTTTTTCCAGCATACGAATCACACCACTTTGTACGGTGATTACTTTATCCGAAAGCCTTCCAGGTGCCAAGTCAGAAACAAAAGAAATCCAACCATTGGGTGCAATACCTATAAGGCCCTTCGCTGTATTATGAGACTTGTATGTTGAGTAAGTTTGACTCTGCACTCTGAAATCTGATGGAGTTTCAATAAAAATTTCAGAACAATCGAAGATAATTCTGGTTGTTGGATAAACATTTTTGAAAGAATTGGGCATGTGTTTGTTAACTGTATTTCGACTGGGCCAAATAGGAAGTTTAATAATCCGATTGAAGAGAAAATCTATCCAGAAAGACCAAATATTGCTTATTGTAGCCTCTGAAACTCCAGTTCGGTATGCAATGTCGGCTTCCAAAAGACCAACTCTTAGTCTGCTTAAAACTAGAAATAGTTGGTTCATAGGAGTAACCAGCGGCTTTTGTTTTTTATCAGTTTTTCTTGACTTGTCCAACTTAGTCACTCTTGTCCAAGCTTCTTCATAGCCTTCAAAGGCAAACTCGTAAAATGCCAAGAATCTCTCCTTGCTGTCAAAACCCTTGTAAAAATTTAGGGCACTTTCATTTCCCAAAATAGCTTCAATTTTAAACTCAGGTGTTTTCTTAGCACATTCCAATTGGTTTTGTAAGTCCATCTGTATAACTTTACAACTCTTTTCATGGAGTGCAGTTTCTAATTCTGTAATATTTGTTTCTAATTCTGTAATATTTTTTTCTAAGTCCTCATTTTTCTGTTTACAAATTTTCAGTTCTTCTAGTAATGTCTCAATTAATAAGTTATTTTCCAAAACTGATTTGATTAAATCACCAGTTCGTTCTGATTCTGTATATGAGTAGTTATGATCTAAAACAGAATAAAATTATGTACCCGCCATTTACATTTCAAAGGCATAAGATCCAGGAGGAGCAGTTGATGGGGGGGGGGGGGGGGATTGCCCCCAAAGTTTATACAAGGAGGAGTAATTAATTTAATTGATCCTCCAACGTTTTTAGTTTAGAATAAATATTTCATTTGTAATTGAAATGAAATAAATTCTACCTTATTTTAGTGTAAAATTTATAAATTTAATGAACAACAAAAATAAATCTTGGTTGTTTTTACTAGGGGTGTGCCAAATATTAGGTACTACCAAATTATTTGGACCAAATACCAAATCAAATAACCAGTTTGCCAAATCAAAGTGCTTAAAACTATTTGTCAAATATTTGAATTCTTGACCAAATAATTTGATATTTGAAATTAAACGATAAAATGTATTTAATCATATCAAATAGTTTGGTATTTGGTCAAATAGTTCCAAAATCAAATAATTTGGGGTCTTCAAATAGTATTTGTTGATTTCAAATATTTTATTAATTTCTCAAATAATCAATTAACAGCTAGAAGTTGTCTGGGTTTTCCCGCCAAATATTTTAAAGCTGGCGCGCTTTTGCCATTGGCAAAAATTGAAAATGGAAAAATGAAAGCGAAAATTAAGCTAAAACTTAAAGCAAGAATCAATATAAGCTGGAATAGTGTAAAAGAAACTTGGTCTGAGGTCTCTTTACTACTATAATACTATTTAGTTACTAGTTAGATTTATTAATTATTTAAATTTATTTATGTTAAACCTCCAAACCCGCATTAATAATGCTGGTTTAAATGGTTTCATTTAAAAAGTAGACTTAATTTTATAAAGTTCAAGATTAAGACGGATTAAACTTTCAACTTTAACAAGTTCCACTAATGGTAAGAAACCACTTAAAATTATATTTCTTTTAAACTTAATTGCCGCTTAATACTTATAAATAGTTAGACTGATTAGTACTTAGTATTAAGTTTTTACTCTTGTTAAATTACTAGTGTTTTGTTTACTATTTTTAACCTTTAAAAAGTTTCCGTTCAATTTTTCCCTTCAATAATTTAGTAATTTGCAAACCAAATATGCATATTATTTGACAACCAAATAGATAAATTATTTGACACTATTTGAGAACCAAATAGTTAAATTATTTGACAGTATTTGAAAACCAAATTAGTATTTGATATTTGAATACGGTATGGTATTTGATCAAATATTTTTAACCAAATACTATTTGACCAAATTATTTGACTTTTCAAATATTTGATTTGGTATTTGATGATCTTGAAAAAAAATATTTGATATTTGATTTGGTCTCCAAAAAAAATATTTGCACGCCCCTAGTTTTTACCAATTTAGTTGATCTCAGCTCTCAAGTAACGATATAACATAACACACTCGGAGGCCCTGACCATTGCCTCGTGCCCCTTGATGTACACTACCTTTTAAATGATCGCAATCACTCACTGAAGAGGTATTTTCACCAATAGAAACATCTTTACTATCTTTTTTTTTCTTCATTTTTTTTATAGGAAGTTCAACTGTTACTTCAGCCCCCATTGAAAAGTCAAGCTCCGTAGGGTGGAGGTTGTCTACTATATCTGGACTTTGGTTTAAACCAGAATCAAACAAATTTCCTAAAACCAAATGAATATTTATTAGTATGTGAAGTATAGCCAAAGAAATCTTTACTTTTTGGTCCGCTCTTTTTTTTGGATATATGTTTTGTGGGGGTGTTCAATGGTGGCTCATCCGAGTATATTTTCCAGGGAAAATATTTAGGAACTTTATCCAAACGTGTTTTAATTCCATATAGGTTGAAGTGAGCTCCACAAATTCTACTTGAAGTTGATAGTGATGGAGTCCACAAGCTATACTTCCCATATTAGCCTTGACGGTTGATACGAGTTACCCATAATTTACATAGTTTCTTATCTTTTGGGAAAGTATGAAAGCTAGTGTGGGTAGTTTTCCTTGAACTGTTTGTACAACCAGGGACGCAACAAGATTTTCCACCAGATATTTTCAATTTATTTCTAAATCTAAAAATATAAAGGGCTTTAAGTAATACTAACCGGTAACCATGTCTTTGAAATAAAAAAAATACAGTGACCCAGCATTTACATTTTGGCTAAATGTAATAATAGCTCCTGCAGGTATTTTACTTACCCAGAAATATTTGAAATTTCACCAGAGTGACCAGACTGACTTGTGGAAGCCTTGGAGGAACTGTCCATTTTGTTTAAATAACGTGGGTTAAGCACAAATTAATATCACTTTCTGAAAAGGAGAGCGGAAAATCTTTTAATAGTTTGGTCATGCCACTTATGATTTGTCCATGGTCCTTTGGGTTAACATAATCTTGAAGTACTCTCAAAAGTGACCCAATTAATTATAAAACCAATTTTATTTAAACATACCCAGAAATATTTGAAATTTCACCAGACTGACAAGTGGAAGCCTTGGGTGAACCGTCTATTTTGTTTGAAAAACGCGGGTTAAGCAGATAGCAGAACGTCAAAATTTTATTTTTGCGTCCTGCTGTCTGCTTTGAAAATTACCGCCTACTCCGTCGAGGCTTAAGTAACATCGCCAACTCACCCTATTTTCATGGAATTTATTAGATGGAAATTGTTTATTCACTTACTTAAAAATGATAATGGTTCGTTTTCCGAACATTTCTGAAGCCGTTGAACTAGTTTTCCCTATTTATTAACAATTTTTAATTAGAATAACTCATTGTTAAAACTTTACTAAAACATGCATAACGCTATGAGAAAAACTTTTAATTGGATAATATTTACCTTTGGGAGAACGCAAAGCGCCGCCACTAGAGGTCTCTATCTTAGGCAAGATTGTCAATTCGGAACCATAAATTTTATCCATGTTTGATATTCGAGTCGAATATATCAAAATTTTTAAGTTTCGAGTATCGAAATTTTATCGAGTTTTCTAGTATTGAGGCTAAAGTCAAAAACCAGTTTCGAGTACTTATCGAGTTCTCGAGTAGCTATGCTTATATTGTGAGTACTTAAGTAATTAGGCTTGGTTTTGAGTATTTGAGTAAATCTCTAGACTGAAATAAATTTTATTAAATGTAATTCAAATCGGCTGTAAATTGGAAGAGCAGACGAAAAAGAACTAACGTCATCTATTCATCTTGCGGGTAGAAGTATTTTTGCAATGCTACCAGCTTTTTTTTTAAGAAATAGAGGGCGTTGACCCCTTTGTCTTTCCTCCATGGAATGCGTTTCAATTTTAGTATCGTTTTCGTTTTGTACAATGCGCTCCTACATACTTGAAGTATTATACAATCAGGTACAGCCTATGTTTATACTCAACCAATCAGCTAACTTTAGGCGTGACCTTTTTTTTCCAAATAAACTTGAAAGCCCTCACCTCGATTAATTTGAAAACTCGCGAGTAGGGCCTCAGCTGAAAAAGACGTTTCGAGTACTCGAAAAGTTAAGCCTTGGCTTTGAATAGATACTCGAATTTTTTCGAGTTTTTGTAATAACGTTTGATCGAGTAGGCCCTAAATGGGTTAGAGTGTGCAATAACTGGTGGCTTTACCAGGAAGTACAGAACGGGAGTCGTTTTGCCAGATCTTTTAGGGTTCTCAACCAAGAAGCTAGAAAATCGAGGTGGGGTGGGTTGAGAGTGGGTGGAAAGGTTGGCAAAATACGGGACAAGATACGGCTTTTTGCGCCATCTACCTAATTTTTGTGGCTTTGTTGTTTATGGAGGAGGTGGCTGCTGCCGTTTTTCATTAGATAATGTAGATCGTAATTGTAAATATTTAAATTATCTTACGACTGGCAATGTTCCTAGTTTCTAGAGTAAAGCGTATCATTTTTAGGATACAATATAACTTAAATCATAGTACTAAATCAACGTAAATATAATTTTGTATAATATTTCAAACCTTAAGCCTTCAAACATGACCTTATTAAACGCATTCAGTAAAATAGAAAAATAAATTGTATAAAATGATATAAAATAATTTTACGATCTGTTAAAATAATTACAATTTTTTTTCTTTTGACTTTTGAAAGTCGATTTATGTAACAATGGTCCATGCTTAATTTGAATTTCTCAACAAAACCCGCATGGCCGCTGATAATAGGTGACGTTAAATAGTCGACGTGTCCCGTATTTTGCAGAGGCGCCTGCTGAAGTGTAGCTCATTGCAGCAGAACCAAAAAAAAACCCTCTTTTCATCTCCCGTTCTGTACTCCCTGGCTTTACCGGGGAGTCGGGGTCCGGCTCTTGTAACCCATAAGGGCGGTGGCGCACTGGGAGATATTAACTCTAATCAAATGGTCCTATCTCCACCTCCGACTTCGGTCAGGTTTGGGCTGGATACTGTGCCGGCTAACGGAGAGGGTCCGTGCAAACTGGCCGCCTCGGCGGATTGGGTAGCCTGCTGTGGGGCGGCGGGCCTCCATATGCGGGCACGGCGGTCCTGTTTCCCGGCCTTTTGGAACCACACCGGGATCTCCGGTGCCAGCTGTGCCGGGTTACTTGGACTGCTGTGTGCTCGTCTATCCCCTTTAGGAGCTCTCTCCAAAGGGTTTGACTCTTTACCTCCATAGGTAGGGTGTCGGCTGGAGTTGCTAGAGCATCCTCTCTTAATCCCACTGCTGTGTGCGAAGTGGGGATTGGTCCACCCGTTGCTGCACCTTCTGCTGGGTTGAGTGGCTTGCGTCAAAGGTGCGACCATCAGTAGTAAGGTTCTGCTACCCATGCTGGATTTCTCACCTGTCCGGGCTAGGGGGACGCTGGCGTAGGGCACTATGATGATAGGCCTCCGGTGGTATGGTCTCTGTTACTAGGTACACCGGGCTATAAATTCTGACACACTGATCGAGTACTCATTTTTAAGTGCTTCTTACAAAAATATCGTAGAATAAAAGCAAGGTAAAATGTAGTTATTTCAGTTAAAAAAATTGTAGAATAAGATAAAACCGTAAATAGGTGTGGTATCTAGGTTCAACATGAAAATATATCTCAGATAATTAAATAACAATTGAGCCATAATTGTTAAAAATAATTCTTAGGAAAGTTCAGTCCTGTGCGAGTCGAGTTTTTAGGGTATCGAGTCTAGTCTCGAGTTCATTTTAAGTGTAGTATCGTGTATTTGAGTCCTTTAACCGGCTTAAGAACCAAGTTTCGAGTCTCTAAAAACTATTTCGAGTACTAATCGAGCCTACTAATAATACAGAGCTCTGTTATTCTATACATGCTTTTATATAAAAGAATTAAGCAAATAAAATGAACAGGTGCACTCTATATTTTCAGTTCTTTGTTACTGAAGTCAAGGTAAAATATGGACTCGAGTAATCCCCAAGCCTGGGCTTTAGTCCGACTCGAGTCCGGAGGCCAGATTTTTAGGACTTGAAACCGTTCTCGAGTCCTTAAATTTTCATTGAGTCTCGAGACGAGTACTCGAATCTAATCAAGTACTCACACACCCCTAGGTTAGTTTGTATGTGGTTTAAAAGTTAACAAATACTTACAGGTACTTATGGAAGCTGATTTTGGTCCTTTGGTTTTAGTAGTAGTCACTTTATTTTCAAAAATACCCCAAGCTTCAAATGGTTTTCGATCCAGCTAAGCCAAAAGGACAAATTAGAAATTATTCATTCGTATAAAAGACTTAATTCTTAATGTGTATACCGTACCTTCGTTGTGAGCTCCACTTTAGTCAAATCCATTAAAACCTTAATAAAAACACTTAAGTTTTTGACAAAATTGTTATGTAATGAGTGCCTAGGGTTAATTGGCGTTCTCAAATTTGCTCATCTTGCCGAATGTCTCCTTTAAAGTTGTCTCTAGAAAAGCTAATTAAAATTTAAGTTGTATTTAAGTAATGAATATACACCCAAAAATACGTGACATACCTGTTTATGTTTGGGGCTCTCTTTTTTGAAGGAGGTCCATGGCTGATGTCATTATCTATAACTGTGCTAGGCGAGAGTTGATTGTCATTTGCAGAGACATTAGCTAGCTTTAAAAATCCTTTTGGGTCGTTACGTGTTTGGTTTACAGATGCAAATTTGTGACGCTCCTTACGGATTCTTAAGCTTAAGGCTGTAATAAATGATGTTTAGAAACCATTGGAATTTTTTTTAAACCAAGTATATTTGAAAAGCTTTTTATCTGATGTAAAAAAGTGTATTTACCCAATTAAAAGTGTTTCTAAACGAGGGCTGAATACCACTTCCTGAAACCAGAATACTTTCGATACCTTCTTTTTAATTGTTCTCAGCCGTGGCTAGGCTAGAAAGGCTTTTAACATTGTTATCATCCTTAGAACTAGTTTCCTTATTTTGTGAGTTTTCATTAAGTTTTCATATATATATATATATATATATATATATATATATATATTATGCAGCTCGGATGTGCAAATGAGTTTGTTGCGGTATTTGGCAAAGTTCTGCCGAGCTTCCAGCGAATTGGACGTACGGTACCGTCGAAAAGCGGCCCGCTTAGCCCATAATAAGGCCTCCGTTTCCTTTGAAAACCGTGGTTGCCTGCGCAGGCCGGACTTCTTAGAGATCGACATTTGCACGAGGGGAACACTGACATCTCTAGCGTCGTTGACCAGTGAGAGGAACTGATTTACCATGACATCCAGGGATTCAGCCGAACGAATACTGCTCCAGTCCTTAGTCAACAGGGCCGCTCGAAAGAGATCTTAGTCCCCACGGTTAAAGGAAAACGAGCTGGAGGGGGGGGGGGGGGACTGGGCCGGGATAGCGTTTTGGAGGCCGAGTGAGAAGGAGAGTACATCATGGTCACCCTTACCAAGAGGCGGAAGGTGGGACAGAGCGAGCCCAACATCCCAGTCAAATGTGAGAACCAGGTCTAGGAAGGAAGGCTGGTCATTACCCCGTCGTCGAGTTGCGGACAAGACATGCTGCTGCAGTTTATAAGCGGAGACAGTATCCATGAGTCTTCGCTCAACAGAGCGCACCCCTCTTTTTGTAGTGAAAGATGACCAGTTTATGTCCGGCGCGATAAAGTCGCCTAACACAAACAAGCGAGACGCCAACTTGCTAGCCCTTCTCAATTGTGCCAAGCAATTTTTTCAAGGAATCGAGCGAGGCGGATGGACTACGGTAACAGCAGAGTACTAGATGAAGGTGGCAAACCATTTTCAGCTGACATACTAGTATGTTAGGGGAGGTGAGGGAGCGATTCAAGGAAGCAGCGAGGGTAGACCGAGAGTACAAAACACAGCCCCCGCATTTGGTTGTATCACAGTCAGCGCGGAAGGAATCAAACCCCTCAATTAGGAAGAGTTCGGAAGCGATGTTAGCGTTGAGCCAACTCTCTGTAATAGCATATGTAACATAATTACTCATAAGTATGCCTCTGTATAACATTTCCATTGAAAAAATTCAATGAGACCTTGTTTCACGCGGATCATACATTGAGCGGACCCAAAAATTCAAAAATGCTTATAATCCTTGCGCTATTGGAAAGGTTACCATGGAAATGAAATCATGTGATCGCGAGGCACGAGCTAAACTTGGCATGGGCAAAGCCAGAAACGCGCGAGGAATTCTCACTAACTTCCGTTTCCTATCAGTAAAGTTGATGACGCGTATTTCGTCACTGAGCTGAAATTGACGTAATTTACGTCATATCCCGTGAACAAGGTTTCATTAACGAAAATGCTTTTATGGCATACTTATGAGTGATTATATTACATATGGTAATAGTTAATGTTTCAGGATTTAAACAGAAGAAAAATTTTACGTACTGATAAATTTTACGATCCAAAAATTGACGACTAAATGTGTAAAATTTCCACATTCACCAAAAATATTTAAAAAAAGTAGAAATAAATAAATGAACGCGAAATTAAACTGCGAAATGGTAACGAACATCCCTGCAACTTAGACAAACCAGAACCTGGTTTTCGCTAAATTAAAACTTTTCCCGCGGAGAAATACCGCCACCTCGCCAAAGTTGGCGATTTTGGCTACGTTCTGTGAAGCTCAACGGTCTCAACGTTGACAACTTTTTTTCACTGAACGGTTTTTGTAATTTCCGGTTTTGACGTCACGTTGGCAATGTAAGCTCAACATACTCAACGATTGAAGGAGCAGGGGTACGTTCAGCAGAGCTCATCAAACTAAAGCGTCTAGCCAATGCAAAACGTACACAAGAAAATCTACGACTTTTGACGGATTGCGTTCTCCTTGTGTGGGGTGTTGTGTTTGTTGCTCCTAGGTCAGACAGACTCAGTAATAGGGTTGTCAGCTCATAGGACTACAATTTTCTTTTAAATTGATAGCATTTGTAGGGTGGAATCAGCTGACAAACTGAACTACACTGTTAACCACTCTACAATGTGGACTCAGATTGGGAAATTAGTTAATATGGCTTGTAAAATTTACACGGCTAAATGAAAACAAAAGGTTGTGATTAAAGTAGATAGCATTTGTAGGGTGGAATCAGCTGACAGACTGAAATACACTGCTAACCACTCTACATGTGTGATTAAAGTTGATAGCATTTCCAGACCCCCCTGGGCCTACCTTTTACTGTAATAAATTTCCACCCCCTTTTCGACCACCATCTTAACTTCCACATGCTTCGATCCCCCCCCCCACCTTTCCCGAATTTCTCGCTACGCCACTGATTTCTAAGGTAGAAAGAATTTACATAATGCAGCTGATATGCAAATCGATGACCAGTTACCACTAAATATAGTTTAAAAGTAACCCAATTAGTCTTTGTACACATCTCACACATTATCAGGTGGGAGAAATTAGTACAATATTAAATAATGGGAATTTGAGTTAAAGTTTTAATTTTATTCCTGACTTTTTCAAATTTACACCAAAATTAAATATTCAAGAATAGTTTTAACAGGTCTTACGACTAGAGTGAGATTGGGAAATAAGTTAATCTGTCTTAAATTTACACGGCTTAATGAAAAATTAAAACAGAAGGTTATGATTCAATTTTATTTTAAATTTTTCCTAGCTAGTAAACTGAAATACACTTTCAACCAATAAAGTTAAGAGTGGGGTACTAATACAGGAAGTTAAATTAATGAATTTAATGATCATAATAAGGATTAAATTGGAATTAATAAAATTGGATTTAACCTACAATTTTGTATTGAACTTAATTCTGATTAAATTGTATTTAAACAGCATGATTGTTTGGATTTTATCATAAGTATATTTTGGATTTTATGAAATGATGAAATTGGATTTAATCAACTTACAATATTGAACTCAATTTAGTAAATAATTATTTTAATATTATCTAATCATTAAGAATTTTGCCTTGGTTTATGGAACTATATTAAAGGTACACATTATGATCACATATGCGCATACCGTATTTACTTGGTAAGTGATCTTTAAGTGAGCCAACTCTCTGTAATAGCATATGTAACATAATTACTCATAAGTATGCCTCTGTATAACATTTCCATTGAAAAAATTCAATGAGACCTTGTTTCACGCGGATCATACATTGAGCGGACCCAAAAATTCAAAAATGCTTATAATCCTTGCGCTATTGGAAAGGTTACCATGGAAATGAAATCATGTGATCGCGAGGCACGAGCTAAACTTGGCATGGGCAAAGCCAGAAACGCGCGAGGAATTCTCACTAACTTCCGTTTCCTATCAGTAAAGTTGATGACGCGTATTTCGTCACTGAGCTGAAATTGACGTAATTTACGTCATATCCCGTGAACAAGGTTTCATTAACGAAAATGCTTTTATGGCATACTTATGAGTGATTATATTACATATGGTAATAGTTAATGTTTCAGGATTTAAACAGAAGAAAAATTTTACGTACTGATAAATTTTACGATCCAAAAATTGACGACTAAATGTGTAAAATTTCCACATTCACCAAAAATATTTAAAAAGCATCTCAAACATGGGCAAACAGTTCAAAAACACAATTTTTTCCATTTTTACGGACAACTTTAAAAAAAAACCCAGTATAAAATAAAAGACTGTGGTTTAGATAAATAGATATTAGACCAGGTTTCGGAGTATTTTTATTTTTTATTTTAGAATTTTTTAATATTAACACTAGAGAATTTGGTAAAAATGGGTGTCGAGCTTTCAGCCATACTAAAGGCAACCATGTCTTATTTGAAACGCTGTTACCATCTAGTGTTTTTATTTGGTACACTTCATTCGAAGAGTTCCCCCTGTACTCCAATTTTGGGTAATACAATATTAGCTTTACACTGTATTGACTGATACTGTACTCGCAAAATGTTTTGCAACCGGAAGTTAAATATTAATTTTCTACTCCAAAACATTTCGGCTGTAAGGAATAAAACTAGCTATGGTTGCCTTTAGTAGAACTGAAAGCTTAACACGCGATACAAAAGGAAGATTTCGAGCTATTCTAGTATGTGAAACGTTAACCAAATTCCACAGTGTTAATATTAATTAATTTAAAAAAAGCGTAAATGAAAAATCTAAATACTCGACAAATTGTGTTTTGCGTGACAGAGACCCCTAAAATTTCATTTATTCCCTTGGACTGTGGAATAGAAATAGTATATTAACAGAAGTATAATTAGTATAGTATAAACAGAAGATTATAGTATAAACAGAAGAATATAGTATAAACAGAAGCATATAGTAAGTATTTAGTATAAACAGAATTATAAAGTAAGTATAGATGTATAGTATATAGTAAGTATATAGTATAAATAGTTATTTGAGCGTGATATCTGGATTTGTGAGAATTTTGTCCGGTTTGGCGTGCCATAGAACGGGCCCTTGGTCTTAAGAGGTGAAACCCAGTCTCTCCGCGGTACTTCATGCTGACATCTCCGGGAGGATTGATACGCTGGAATCTGTTCTCCAAAAAAACCTTACCGCGCTAATATGTAACACTGTGTTAAAAATTGAATCTCGCATGACCATACTGGACAATACGCGGAAATAGCAACTTTATGATTTATCAGCAATGTTAACAACTGAAACTGATACTGTAAAAATTGATCTTGTTGCCCATCGTTATGGGCTTACTTTAAGGGGGGAGACTACAGTGGCCATTGTCTACTTTCGCGCTATATTCCAAGCTGAACTTTTTTTAATTTTGTAAATTAACTTATAAAATTAATATTTAAGTGTAGAACAGCCTCTTTTTCAGTGACTAAAATAATTTTGACAATTTTAAATTTAAAAGTAATTAATTAAGTTATTACGTTCTAATTCGGACCCCTGGAGCTAAACAAGCTGGGAAAGCGCCCAAACTACCCTTTAGTTAGGACCTTATATCTCGTTAACTATTAATATTAGAATTATCAAAATTATTTTAAGCACTAGGATAAGGTTCAGCCTATTAAGAAAAATATAATTCAATTAGGTAATTGTTAAATCAGAAACGTTCAGCTTGAACGAAAAAGATGCTTTTACTGTATTCTTCCCCCTTAAAGATGGATTTCCAGGCACCCATAATTGCATCTCAGGCTACTAAACAACTTGATCCCTCGCTACAATCTAGAGAATCTGTTAACTTGTCTAGAATTGAAACGTCATTTTGCTCTTTAGCAGAAGTCTCTGAATTGCTTTCCGAAGCTATATCAGCGCTCTCTGTGAACATCGATGCTGCCTGTGCTGATTCGGTCTCTGTTCTTTCGCGCCAGAACAATGCACTCCTATTTGGTTTTCCAGAGTCTAAATATCTTTCGATTTATCTATTTGTAAAGGCTCGCGCAACATTTTGCAGTCTTTTGTCCGAGATCAACGCCGCTTTTCTTTTCCTTTGTCCTTCTTCCGCGCCGAAATCAATAGCTGTTAAGTGCAACTGTAAATAAAAAATTAAATTACACGTACAAAATAAATAAATACATGTTTCAGAATGTACCTCAGTATCATTTATCGTATGCCATCTCCCGAGGCACTTACCACTCGTTTTGGAACATCTCCAGTACACTTCTCCTCTACAGGGTGTCCACTAAAAAACGATCCAGGGCGAATATCTCAGAAACCGTTTTCTCTAGGAATTTAAAAATTTTATGTTACGTAGCCAAAGAAGAATGATAACCTCGATGACCTTGACCCATGTCTTCAAGGTCATCCAAAAACTATCTCGAGAACCGTAAGTGTTAGAAAGTTGGTTCCAATTAGAAAAGTGTTCCCCGCCGCGTTTTATGGCTACATAGCGTGAACACGATCGAATTCGACCAATAGTAAGTCGAGAAAATTGGTACCAAAATCACAAAGGTCGTTAAAGGGAAAATTGCAAGACAGTGCTAATAACTCCAAAACAAGTCGTGCTACATTATCGAAATTTGCTAGACAATCACATCATGGTAGGATATTTTAATATTTGGAAAATTGTATGACCTTCAAGACGTTTAGAGCAAAAATTCCAATTAGAAAGTTGTTCTTCGTCACATTTTAAGTATTAATAACTTTAAATTATAATTTCTAATTGGAATTTTTGATCTAAACCTAATGGTTCTCGAGATAATTTTAGTATGACCTTGAAAACATGGTTCAAGGTCATACAATTTTCTAAATATTAAAATATCCTACCATGATGTGATTGTCTAGCAAATTTCGATAATGTAGCACGACTTGTTTTGGAGTTATTAGCACTGTCTTGCAATTTTCCCTTTAACGACCTTTGTGATTTTGGTAAAATTTTTCTCGACTTACTATTGGTCAAATCCGATCATGTTCACGCTATATGTGGGCATAAAACGTGACGGGAAACACTTTTCTAATTGAAACCAACTTTCTGAGATATTCGCCCTGGATCGTTTTTTAGTGGACACCCTGTATAATGGATCCCTCTGTAGTAGGATTTATCCAATAAAAGCTTATTTTATTATTATTATTATTATAAGTACGACATTCCGCGTAGGTAAATCCTTCATTTTTAAGAAAGCGCTTTCCTTTTTGACTGAGCGAAATCATGATACGAGCTAAACGAAGAACATGCAACTAAACAAATTTACTTTTTACTATCTGGTTTTATAATATTTAATATTATTTATTAATTTTTATTATTTTTAGTGTGTTAGCCGATTTTAAGTATTCGCCGTTTTTTATTGATAAGCCGTTTATTTTTATGCCTTTTTGGGTATTTAGCCGTTTTAATTTTTTCGCCTTTCAAATTTTAGCCTATTGGTGTATTGTCCGTTTTTTATTGCCTTTTTGTACCGGATCCACCATATCCAAACTTTTTTCTTGTTCATTCCGGCCCTCTCGAAACTCAGTTAAGTTCGTCATCCTCCGTTAGTCTACTCCGTGCCTCTGGATAAACACGACCTCCTCCGTTTGGTTCGCAACCACTTGGATCTCGGTGCTTTAGTGCGGATCCTCCGGATTCCACAATGCTTTTCGCGTGATTCCTATCCGCCTCCGCCTCAGCCTCAGCCTTTTCGAGAAAGTTTTTTCTCTTAATTGTTCGGGTTGCGACCTTCCGTCCCTCTTTTGATACATAAATGCGCTGTAGTTGTTATTACCAGTTAACCATAGCCTACTGCCTAATATCCAGTATCTTGCGAATGTACTTTACTGAGTCCCCCTATTACTCGTTACAAGCTGGATAAACAGTATCATCGGCATCACTGAAACATGGATTAACAATTAATGTCTCCAGCGAAAAAATTACCTTCGACAACGTCAATAACAAATGTCAAGAAAGGCTTTAGAGATGAATACATGCCTGCGAAGATTGCATTTTCCAAAACCATCACCTCGGATCTGAAAACCTTTCACAGTTACCTGGCACTGCAATAATTTCGCCAACGATGACCAACTTCCTATTCCGAAGTTTCCGATTAAGCAATCACTCCGCGAAATTGTTCAGTATCACGCTTCTGTTTATGGTTTCTTATGGCCAAGGGATTGAACAGTGAATTGGGGATTATAATGTATCCTTAAGAACAAATAGTGTTTATATGCTAAGAACCTCTGATCCAAAGCGAATTTAATATCCCCAAACGTAACAGTCCCTTATGAATAAAAGTGTTTCAGTAATAATTCCTTAACACGGATAAAAAAATTAAATATGTTCATTGTATATGCAGGGTGTTTCAAAAGTTATTCAAAAATTTAAGGAGTTGTAGGGGTGAGTTTGAGAAGTATGACTGCTTTTTTCCCATTTCCCTAGGATGAGCTAAAAGAGCGCCAGAGAGCTTCAAAGCAGGATTGGCAAGTTTTAAACAAAATGTTTAAAACAAGTGTTTAAAACACGTTTAAAACAAATATTTTAAACAAACACCAATTTGTTTTAAACGTTTTAAACTATCTGTATTAAACATGTTTTTTATAAGGTAAATTTTCATTGCTTTTTGTAAGATTTTGGTTAATTAATATTAGGGAAAAGGTAGAAAAACCATTCCAAGGCTCTAAGAAAGGTAAATTGTATTGATAACGGGTAGTTTGATTTTAAGATTCTCTGAAAAGAACTACTGAAAGGGCTCGATATGATTTTTTAAATTTCCTACCAGTGCAAAAATCCTACGAACGCACTGAATTTTGTCTTTTTGTTTAAATAGAATGTATATAGCTGCCAATAAACATCTATTTGGGACACTACCTATGCACGAGATAAAAGTAGGGTTGCTGTTTAGTCGGGTTGTGCCGGGTTTTAAGTAACACGAAACACGGCCGGTGTGGACAGATCGGGTTAAAACCGACTAGGCGGCACTCCTAAATAAAAATCGAGGGATTTCGGTCCCCTTTCTCAATTTTTTAGAAATTTTATGACGTGATGGAAGTTTTAAGATTATAGAGGTATCTAAGTTCTTATTTTTTATAACATTGTTTATTTGTGATGATTTATGACTACAGACGTGCACATTTCAATAAACCAAATATAAAAACAATGTGTGGATAACTAGCTATTTTCCCTTTTCTTAGTACTATCCGACCGAAAATTCCAGGATGATAGCTATATTAAAAACCCTACTACAGGTTAGGTAGTATTTGCATGGGGCATCGAAAACTCTAAGGCCGTCAATGGTTGGTCAACAACGCTTAGCTCGTTTAAATAAGCGTGTACTCTTTGGTTCTTCTCACTGTGAGTTAATTTATAATACCATAAGTAGCATAATTACCCTAAGTGTGCCAATAGGAGCCTTTCCCGCAGAAAATCTTCAATTTGAGCTTGTTCTAAACAGACGAAAGAAACGTAGGACTCACGAATTCCGTTCAAGTACCCTATATGGTATTTTTAATGCACGCGCCGCAGACGCTGCTTCGCAAACACATGACGTAATTTTTTCCAGTGACGAAATTTACGTAATTTACGTCACCTTCGTTAAACAAGGTATCATTGAAAAATTCATCTTATTGACACACTGAGGGTATTTATGCCACTTATGATAATACGTTTAATGATACGTAATATTTATTTAAATGAGTTTTATCGTGATTCTGATACATAAGTATAATGAATAGTTTAAAACGTGTTTTAAACATAGTTTTTATTGTTTATTATTTGTTTTTTATTGTTTGATTTAAAAACAGTTAAAAACAATGAATCTTGTTTAAAACAATAAAAAACATTGTTTTTGTTCTTTTTGAAAAAAACAAGGATTTTGCCAACCCTGCTTCAAAGTGTGGCCTACTAGCCCCTGAAAGTAGGCTGCAATACGCGCAAAACCAAGCAGCAGGGAAACGCGAAAATTAAGGTTTGGGTTCGTGTGATAGGTAAAAAAGGACTTATTTAAAGTCGTGGTGGACCGCGGTCTCTCATCACGTTCAAACTGCCACAATGGAGTTCACTTTGGAAGAACTGGCGGATATTCATTTCAGGAAAGGTACCCGAACTGGCGCATCCCCGTCTCATGGACTTTTAGCAATGTCCATCGTCGATTACGGGAGACAGGCACATTCTTTGTACGTTACTTATTTTTTTACTTGAACTTCTCCGCGAATGGTTCGTTACAAACGTATTGTTTGTTTTAGAGAACAGGAACGAAGTATGTCGACCACGGGTTGCCCGCAATGTTCAGCTGCTTTTGTGCTTGTTGCAGCCTACTTCCAGGGGCTAGTAGGCCACACTTTTTCTGAATCTCTGCTCAAACCGTTAGATAGGAAGGTAGCTAAATTCCATAATGTGTAAATTGACATTTTCGACACCCCCTTCATCTACAACCACCGTGTCTGTCTGTCTGTCTGTGGGTCTGTCTGTCTGTGGGTCTGTCTGTGAGTCTGTCTGTCAGGTCTGCGAACGCGTTCGCATTTTCGGGGCAAAGCGTTATCACTGCGTACCCAGTTTCTTAGAATCAGGGAAAAGGTTTTTCCAAAAGCGCCTCCTTTTTGTCATTGGGTGTAGTATAATTGATTCTCGACCCTCGAGGTTGATTCTCGACCCTCGAGGTTGATTCTCGACCCTCGAGGTTGATTCTCGACCCTCGTGGTTGATTCTCGACCCTCGTGGTTGATTCTCGGCCCTCGTGGGTGATTCTCGGCCCTCGAGGTGGATTCTCGACCCTCGAGGTGGATTCTCGACCCTCGAGGTGGAATCTCGACTCTCGAGGTTGATTCTCGACTCTCGAGGTTGATTCTCGACTCTCGAGGTTGATTCTCGACTCTCGAGGTTGATTCTCGACTCTCGAGGTTGATTCTCGACTCTCGAGGTTGATTCTCGACTCTCGAGGTTGATTCTCGACTCTCGAGGTTGATTCTCGACTCTCGAGGTTGATTCTCGACTCTCGAGGTTGATTCTCGACTCTCGAGGTTGATTCTCGACTCTCGAGGTTGATTCTCGACTCTCGAGGTTGATTCTCGACTCTCGAGGTTGATTCTCGACTCTCGAGGTTGATTCTCGACTCTCGAGGTTGACTCTCGAGTCTTACGGTTGATTCTCATTTAGTTTCATTTTTGGCCACACGGCGGCGCTTTCAGTCGTTATAATAAAAAAACTTTTATGGGTCCCCATAAGTTATTCCTATTAAAAAAAACATTTCATAGCGAAATCTGTAAAAAAAACATTTTAAACGTCGTTTCATGGTATTTTTATTGTTAAGGTTCAAAAAGTTAATTTTATAAATTTTGAAATCAACTTCAAAATCTCAAAATCTTTCTAAATGATTTTATGTTCGGGAAAATCAACATAAAATCACGAAAACACGTTGAAAATCTCGAAATCCAGATATCACGCTCAAAATAACTTGGAAAATCGCTAAATCAGCTTTAAATAACGACGGAAGCACGTTTCATTCCGTTGCGTATATTACCACCCCTTGTCATAAAAGTAGACCATTCTACTTTCTATCGTCTCTACCCGCTCGTCTCTACCTTATGACCTTGATTTTCCGTTTTGTCTCGATCTCGATAGGCAGGCGGATTTCCCTCAATTTAGACCTTTCTCAGTGGGCTGTCTTTTAGCCACATATTTGTTTTCGTTAAACATACTAAAATTTAAATATCTAAAGGAAGAGTATAATGCAACAACTACCACAATCAGTTGAATTGCAAAACCATCTAAATCTCAGAGCCTTGTGAACAGGCTAATTTTAATTTTTGCATTTCTGTTTAAATAACGAAAACCCAATACTATGCCCCCCTCCTCCAAATGTTTGTTTGTAGCCGCCCCAGTTTCGATTTGGGATTTATGGGCGTGTAAATACAATTAAATTTGGCTTTTTTTCAACGGACGAATTTTACAATTTCGAGAGAGAGCTTCCAGGGAAGTTACGGGCTTATATTGCCTTCGAAGAAATTAAGCCAGTAGTTGTTTTGCGTAATTGTTACAAAACCAATGCTAAAACGATTGGACGCCAAGTGTATATAAATAGGTCAGATATATTTACATATGGATACTGTGATATCAATAAATATTTTTGTGCAATTCCAGAAAATTTAATTTCAGTTGCTGGTGCCCAGAATTAATCTGTTAGAGATATTAAAATTTAAATAAAAAATATACGAATATATTTTTGTTATGGAAAATAGTCCCAAAATAATTTAGTTGTGTTTATAATAAATACAGATTATGAGGTAAAATTATATTTGATTATTGCGAAAATAGTTTATAGACGTTCGAATTAAGGAAAAGCCGTTCGTTTTCTGGAATGTAAACAAAAATATAGGTTTTAGAGTAAAGCCTTTAGTTATGGTTACAAAGCATCTCAAACATGGGCAAACAGTTCAAAAACACAATTTTTTCCATTTTTACGGACAACTTTAAAAAAAACCCAGTATAAAATAAAAGACTGTGGTTTGGATAAATAGATATTAGACCAGGTTTCGGAGTATTTTGATTTTTTATTTTTGAATTTTTTAATATTAACACAAGAGAATTTGGTAAAAATGGGTGTCGAGCTTTCAGCCATACTAAAGGCAACCATGTCTTATTTGAAACGCTGTTACCATCTAGTGTTTTTATTTGGTACACTTAATTCGAAGAGTTCCCCCTGTACTCCAATTTTGGGTAATACAATTTTAGCTTTACACTGTATTGACTGATACTGTACTCGCAAAATGTTTTGCAACCGGAAGTTAAATATTAATTTTTCACTCCAAAACATTTCGGCTGTAAGGAATAAAACTAGCTATGGTTGCCTTTAGTAGAACTGAAAGCTTAACACGCGATACAAAAGGAAGATTTCGAGCTATTCTAGTATGTGAAACGTTAACCAAATTCCACAGTGTTAATATTAATTAATTTAAAAAAAGCGTAAATGAAAAATCTAAATACTTGACAAATTGTGTTTTTCGTGACAGAGACCCCTAAAATTTCATTTATTCCCTTGGACTGTGGAATAGAAATAGTATATTAACAGAAGTATAATTAGTATAGTATAAACAGAAGATTATAGTATAAACAGAAGATTATAGTATAAACAGAAGAATATAGTATAAACAGAAGAATATAGTATAAACAGAAGAATATAGTATAAACAGAAGAATATAGTATAAACAGAAGAATATAGTATAAACAGAAGAATATAGTATAAACAGAAGAATATAGTATAAACAGAAGCATATAGTATAAACAGAAGCATATAGTAAGTATTTAGTATAAACAGAATTATAAAGTAAGTATACATGTATAGTATATAGTGGGTATATAGTATAAACAGTTATTTGAGCGTGATATCTGGATTTGTGAGAATTTTGTCCGGTTTGGCGTGCCATAGAACGGGCCCTTAGTCTTAAGAGGTGAAACCCAGTCTCTCCGCGGTACTTCATGCTGACATCTCCGGGAGGATTGATACGCTGGAATCTGTTCTCCAAAAAAACTAACACTGGCCTTTACCGCGCTAATATGTAACAGTGTGTTAAAAATTGAATCTCGCATGACCATACTGGACAATACGCGGAAATAGCAACTTTATGATTTATCAGCAATGTTAACAACTGAATCTGATACTGTAAAAATTGATCTTGTTGCCCATCGTTATGGGCTTACTTTAAGGGGGGGAGACTACAGTGGCCATTGTCTACTTTCGCGCTATTCCAAGCTGAACTTTTTTTAATTTTGTAAATTAACTTATAAAATTAATATTTAAGTGTAGAACAGCCTCTTTTTCAGTGACTAAAATAATTTTGACAATTTTAAATTTAAAAGTAATTAATTAAGTTATTACGTTCTAATTCGGACCCCCGGAGCTAAACAAGCTGGGAAAGCGCCCAAACTACCCTTTAGTTAGGACCTTATATCTCGTTAACTATTAATATTAGAATTATCAAAATTATTTTAAGCACTAGGATAAGGTTCAGCCTATTAAGAAAAATATAATTCAATTAGGTAATTGTTAAATCAGAAACGTTCAGCTTGAACGAAAAAGATGTTTTTACTGTATTCTTCCCCCTTAAAGATGGATTTCCAGGCACCCATAATTGCATCTCAGGCTACTAAACAACTTGATCCCTCGCTACAATCTAGAGAATCTGTTAACTTGTCTAGAATTGAAACGTCATTTTGCTCTTTAGCAGAAGTCTCTGAATTGCTTTCCGAAGCTATATCAGCGCTCTCTGTGAACATCGATCAGGGGCGTAGGAACCGGGAGGGGCAGGGGGGGCAATGCCCCTCCCTAGAATTTTGCTGGGAGGGGCAACTAATGTTATTGCCCCCTCCAACCTTTGGTCAGTTGAAATCTTCAAAAGGCTGAAATTATAATTTTAAAAGCATATACAGTTTATAGAACCTCAACTGCAGGGCCGTAACCAGGGGGGGGGGGGGCGGTCGGGCCGTGCCCACCCTGAACCGTATGGTTGTATGTACAATTTTTTATTTATTTTTTTATTTTTTCCATTGCATGCCCACCCTGAAATCAAATCCTGGTTACGGTGCTGCTCAACTGTGTTTAAATTTTAGTCTTTTCCCGCCAATTTACATAGTAGTAACAAGTACACACGCATTCGGAGAAGCTACACTCCATTGAAAATTAAAAACCATTCTCCAGACCCCTTTTCGTTTCTCTTTGCCCCCTCCAACTTCTAGAACGTTCCTACGCCCCTGACATCGATGCTGCCTGTGCTGATTCGGTCTCTGTTCTTTCGCGCCAGAACAATGCACTCCTATTTGGTTTTCCAGAGTCTAACAGTAATGATGACATTTCTGCGCTTCAAACCTTTCCCGTTGTACGCGCATTTTTCCGACTCTAGCGGACAACTCCCTTTCTGAATTCTCGCTATCGCCCATTTTAAGTAATTCTGGAACTCGACCGTCAAAAAGACATGATTTTCTAGTTCATACGCGCTCAGCGGTTGGCTAATGGATCCTACTGCTTTTCCGCGAGCAATGATCTCACCCGCAAACTAAGGAGTAAATATGGCGAAGATGAAGTAAACTACAAACTAAACAGTGATGAAACTGATTGAGTTATCAGGAACTTGAAGGTGGTTAAGATACGCCCGCCTTTAGACAAGGCGTCACCCTGGTACGACGCGACTCTTAAGGGACTTTCTCCCAACGCATCCACAAAGTAATGATGTATTTATACCTTTCCTCTGCCAGGGGTACTAAAACCACAGGTACCATATCCAGGTGCCAGACAAAACGGCCAAAAAAAAACGGCCAATACACAAATAGGCTAAAATTTTAAAGGCGAAACAAATAAATCGACTAAAAAGGCTGAAAATTAAACGGCTTATTAATTTCAAAAATCATTTATTGTCAAACCCCTATACACCTAAAAAAGAAATACTAGCGGCTCTTCCCTTTAAATATCTTTCGATTTATCTATTTGTAAAGGCTCGCGCAACATTTTTCAGTCTTTTGTCCGAGATCAACGCCGCTTTTCTTTTCCTTTGTCCTTCTCCCGCGCCGAAATCAATAGCTGTTAAGTGCAACTGTAAATAAAAAATAAAATTACACGTACAAAATAAATAAATACATGTTTTAGAATGTACCTCAGTATCATTTATCGTATGCCATCTCCCGAGGCACTTACCACTCGTTTTGGAACATCTCCAGTACACTTTTCCTCTACAGGGTGTCCACTAAAAAACGATCCAGGGCGAATATCTCAGAAACCGTTTTCTCTAGGAATTTAAAAATTTTATGTTACGTAGCACGTGCAGGGGGCCAAAGAAGAATGATAACCTCGATGACCTTGACCCATGTCTTCAAGGTCATCCAAAAACTATCTCGAGAACCGTAAGTGTTAGAAAGTTGGTTCCAATTAGAAAAGTGTTCCCCGCCACGTTTTATGGCTACATAGCGTGAACACGATCGAATTCGACCAATAGTAAGTCGAGAAAATTGGTACCAAAATCACAAAGGTCGTTAAAGGGAAAATTGCAAGACAGTGCAAATAACTCCAAAACAAGTCGTGCTACATTATCGAAATTTGCTAGACAATCACATCATGGTAGGATATTTTAATATTTGGAAAATTGTATGACCTTGAACCATTGTCTTCAAGGTCATACTAAAATTATTTCGAGAACCATTACGTTTAGAGCAAAAATTCCAATTAGAAAGTTGTTCTTCGTCACATTTTAAGTATTAATAACTTTAAATTATAATTTCTAATTGCAATTTTTGATCTAAACCTAATGGTTCTCGAGATAATTTTAGTATGACCTTGAAAACATGGTTCAAGGTCATACAATTTTCCAAATATTAAAATATCCTACCATGATGTGATTGTCTAGCAAATTTCGATAATGTAGCACGACTTGTTTTGGAGTTATTAGCACTGTCTTGCAATTTTCCCTTTAACGACCTTTGTGATTTTGGTAAAATTTTTCTCGACTTACTATTGGTCAAATCCGATCATGTTCACGCTATATGTGGGCATAAAACGTGACGGGAAACACTTTTCTAATTGAAACCAACTTTCTGAGATATTCGCCCTGGATCGTTTTTTAGTGGACACCCTGTATAATGGATCCCTCTGTAGTAGGATTTATCCAATAAAAGCTTATTTTATTATTATTATTATTATAAGTACGACATTCCGCGTAGGTAAATCCTTCATTTTTAAGAAAGCGCTTTCCTTTTTGACTGAGCGAAATCATGATACGAGCTAAACGAAGAACATGCAACTAAACAAATTTACTTTTTACTATCTGGTTTTATAATATTTAATATTATTTATTAATTTTTATTATTTTTAGTGTGTTAGCCGATTTTAAGTATTCGCCGTTTTTTATTGATAAGCCGTTTATTTTTATGCCTTTTTGGGTATTTAGCCGTTTTAATTTTTTCGCCTTTCAAATTTTAGCCTATTGGTGTATTGTCCGTTTTTTATTGCCTTTTTGTACCGGATCCACCATATCCAAACTTTTTTCTTGTTCATTCCGGCCCTCTCGAAACTCAGTTAAGTTCGTCATCCTCCGTTAGTCTACTCCGTGCCTCTGGATAAACACGACCTCCTCCGTTTGGTTCGCAACCACTTGGATCTCGGTGCTTTAGTGCGGATCCTCCGGATTCCACAATGCTTTTCGCGTGATTCCTATCCGCCTCCGCCTCAGCCTCAGCCTTTTCGAGAAAGTTTTTTCTCTTAATTGTTCGGGTTGCGACCTTCCGTCCCTCTTTTGATACATAAATGCGCTGTAGTTGTTATTACCAGTTAACCATAGCCTACTGCCTAATATCCAGTATCTTGCGAATGTACTTTACTGAGTCCCCCTATTACTCGTTACAAGCTGGATAAACAGTATCATCGGCATCACTGAAACATGGATTAACAATTAATGTCTCCAGCGAAAAAATTACCTTCGACAACGTCAATAACAAATGTCAAGAAAGGCTTTAGAGATGAATACATGCCTGCGAAGATTGCATTTTCCAAAACCATCACCTCGGATCTGAAAACCTTTCACAGTTACCTGGCACTGCAATAATTTCGCCAACGATGACCAACTTCCTATTCCGAAGTTTCCGATTAAGCAATCACTCCACGAAATTGTTCAGTATCACGCTTCTGTTTATGGTTTCTTATGACCAAGGGATTGAACAGTGAATTGGGGATTATAATGTATCCTTAAGAACAAATAGTGTTTATATGCTAAGAACCTCTGATCCAAACCGAATTTAATATCCCCAAACGTAATAGTCCCTTATGAATAAAAGTGTTTCAGTAATAATTCCTTAACACGGATAAAAAAATTAAATATGTTCATTGTATATGCAGGGTGTTTCAAAAGTTATTCAAAAATTTAAGGAGTTGTAGGGGTGAGTTTGAGAAGTATGACTGCTTTTTTCCCATTTCCCTAGGATGAGCTAAAAGAGCGCCAGAGAGCTTCAAAAGTTCAAAGTGTGGCCTACTAGCCCCTGAAAGTAGGCTGCAATACGCGCAAAACCAAGCAGCAGGGAAACGCGAAAATTAAGGTTTGGGTTCGTGTGATAGGTAAAAAAGGACTTATTTAAAGTCGTGGTGGACCGCGGTCTCTCATCACGTTCAAACTGCCACAATGGAGTTCACTTTGGAAGAACTGGCGGATATTCATTTCAGGAAAGGTACCCGAACTGGCGCATCCCCGTCTCATGGACTTTTAGCAATGTCCATCGTCGATTACGGGAGACAGGCACATTCTTTGTACGTTACTTATTTTTTTACTTGAACTTCTCCGCGAATGGTTCGTTACAAACGTATTGTTTGTTTTAGAGAACAGGAACGAAGTATGTCGACCACGGGTTGCCCGCAATGTTCAGCTGCTTTTGTGCTTGTTGCAGCCTACTTCCAGGGGCTAGTAGGCCACACTTTTTCTGAATCTCTGCTCAAACCGTTAGATAGGAAGGTAGCTAAATTCCATAACGTGTAAATTGACATTTTCGACACCCCCTTCATCTCGTTACGACGAGGGGACTTTGTACCCTAGGAGGGGTTATACAACCACCGTGTCTGTCTGTCTGTCTGTGGGTCTGTCTGTGAGTCTGTCTGTCAGGTCTGCGAACGCGTTCGCATTTTCGGGGCAAAGCGTTATCACTGCGTACCCAGTTTCTTAGAATCAGGGAAAAGGTTTTTCCAAAAGCGCCTCCTTTTTGTCATTGGGTGTAGTATAATTTATTAATCGGCCGCGATTCGAACCCAAGCCCTCTTGCACGATAGGTGAGCGTTCTACCGCAGAACCACGGATACAGTTACGCTTTACTGAACTCTTCCGAGGAGAGGTATATTTTGGCTTGCCAACTTGTTAGAATAAGCGTTTAATTAAATCAGAATGAACATATTTATATTATTCTTTTATCTGGTTGGAATTTTGATTCAGAGCTAGATACCGAAAAAAAATTACACGAGAGGCTAATCACACCGCGCAATCGGTGTATAAAATTGGAGACTTTGATTGTACTCAAGTGATTACCCACTAGATTTCATACAACTGTAATCGTTGTACAAATACTTAGTTTCATTGAATTGAATTATCGCAGGTGAAAAACAAGTCCACACCTGACCCGAAATTTGAGAACTCCAGTTCTAACTCCGATAATGACCAGCATCCAAAAACATCCAAGAAGAATTTAGTCAAATCGAAGGAAAAGATTGAAGTGGCTGCAACATCGAAACGAATTCGCCATTCGAAGTCACTCAAAGACTTCGGTAATGCTCTGCCCGAAATTGAAGATGAGCCCATTCCAATACGAAAGGCAATGGTAAGAAACTATTATGATAATGGAGAAATACGAACTTTTCGGTTTCAATTATAGAATATTAAGCAAACTTGGTATTTTTTTAGAAATAAATCGGTCTGATTTTACATTACTTCTATTTGGATGTAACAAATTAAATAACTGTGTTTCTTAAGTGTATCAGTAAGTTGTTTATTGGGTTTTTTTTAAACACGGATTGTATATTATATTACTCGCTTCTCCGTATTTCGAGCCCCCGCCGCTTGTAGCGCCACGGTGTCCGACATTCAGTGGCGAAACTAGCTTTACTTTGGGTCCCGTGCTAGTTTTGGTTTTTGGCCCTTTATTTGGGGGGTTTGCCGTGGGAGGAATCCGAGGAAAAAATGATTAAATAATACAACATAATACTTGCTTTAAGAGACAATACATTTTTTCATATATATAATTTTTTTATTTTTATCATAATCAATATTTTTAGCGATAATATGAAAAGATTCGTTAAGAGCTCTTCATTAATTTTTGGAAGCAGTGGGAACTGGAAGAGTGAGAAATATTCTTAGCCGCGGCAATATTTTGACATCACTCGAAACTAATACGCATTGTAACCCGGTCACTCGAATTAATGGCTTTAAAAGTCGCTTGATGACTTAGGCCTAAGGTGGTGCCTTGGGTATTAGCCTAGCTGATTATTATTATTATTATATATATTTATGCTTGTGAATTTTTAGCTTAACATATTACAAAATAATTTAGAAAAGGAGAGTTAGTAAATTACTATATTGGCCCTAATGGTGCAGCCCTTGGTAATCAGGATTGGCAAGTTTTAAACAAAATGTTTAAAACAAGTGTTTAAAACACGTTTAAAACAAATATTTTAAACAAACACCAATTTGTTTTAAACGTTTTAAACTATCTGTATTAAACATGTTTTTTATAAGGTAAATTTTCATTGCTTTTTGTAAGATTTTGGTTAATTAATATTAGGGAAAAGGTAGAAAAACCATTCCAAGGCTCTAAGAAAGGTAAATTGTATTGATAACGGGTAGTTTGATTTTAAGATTCTCTGAAAAGAACTACTGAAACGGCTCGATATGATTTTATAAATTTCCTACCAGTGCAAAAATCCTACGAACGCACTGAATTTTGTCTTTTTGTTTAAATAGAATGTATATAGCTGCCAATAAACATCTATTTGGGACACTACCTATGCACGAGATAAAAGTAGGGTTGCTGTTTAGTCGGGTTGTGCCGGGTTTTAAGTAACACGAAACACGGCCGGTGTGGACAGATCGGGTTAAAACCGACTAGGCGGCACTCCTAAATAAAAATCAAGGGATTTCGGTCCCCTTTCTCAATTTTTTAGAAATTTTATGACGTGATGGAAGTTTTAAGATTATAGAGGTATCTAAGTTCTTATTTTTTATAACATTGTTTATTTGTGATGATTTATGACTACAGACGTGCACATTTCAATAAACCAAATATAAAAACAATGTGTGGATAACTAGCTATTTTCCCTTTTCTTAGTACTATCCGACCGAAAATTCCAGGATGATAGCTATATTAAAAACCCTACTACAGGTTAGGTAGTATTTGCATGGGCATCGAAAACTCTAAGGCCGTCAATGGTTGGTCAACAACGCTTAGCTCGTTTAAATAAGCGTGTACTCTTTGGTTCTTCTCACTGTGAGTTAATTTATAATACCATAAGTAGCATAATTACCCTAAGTGTGCCAATAGGAGCCTTTCCCGCAGAAAATCTTCAATTTGAGCCTGTTCTAAACAGACGAAAGAAACGTAGGACTCACGAATTCCGTTCAAGTACCCTATATGGTATTTTTAATGCACGCGCCGCAGACGCTGCTTCGCAAACACATGACGAAATTTACGTAATTTACGTCACCTTCGTTAAACAAGGTATCATTGAAAAATTCATCTTATTGACACACTGAGGGTATTTATGCCACTTATGATAATACGTTTAATGATACGTAATATTTATTTAAATGAGTTTTCTCGTGATTCTGATACATAAGTATAATGAATAGTTTAAAACGTGTTTTAAACATAGTTTTTATTGTTTATTATTTGTTTTTTATTGTTTGATTTAAAAACAGTTAAAAACAATGAATCTTGTTTAAAACAATAAAAAACATTGTTTTTGTTTTTTTTGAAAAAAACAAGGATTTTGCCAACCCTGTTGGTAATAAATTAGTTGGAAATGTCATATAGATTTGAAAATTAATGTACTTGAACTATTTTGTAGGCTTAAGGTACATTTCTTTCTAAACTGAAAGCTATTCGTTTTTATAAGCAATTCAATTTCAATGTCGATAGTACAGGCTACTTTCAGGGTGACCAGACATTTTCCTATATTTTATCCTATTTTTCTATAATTTTACGGAATTTTTAAATATAAAGAATATTTATATAGAACACCTAGTGAAAACACTGCCACTTTCGAACTAAATCTTGAAATGTACGGGTTTTGTACATTTGCTAAGTGATCCATTAATGCAAGAAGGCAGTGTACAAAAAATTATCAATATTCTAGCTGATTCGAGTTCAAGTATACCGACCGTATTATTTTTCCTATATTTTCCCATTTAGTGTCCTATATTTTTCTATAATTCGCCTATTTAGTTTCCTTTATTTTCCTATAATTATCCTATTTTATTTCCCTATAATTATCCTATTTTATTTCCTATATTTTCCTATAATTATCCTATTTTACTTCCTATATTTTCCTATAATTTGCCTATTTTATTTTCTATATTTTCGTATAATTCCCCTCAAATATTTATATTTTTCCTATAAAATGTTCAAAGCCTTTACCTGGTCACCCTGTACTTTTAATTTTATTCGGGGACACACAAAAACAATGGTATAAAATCCGCAGATCCGACATCCCTCAAATTATTTGTTCCGCATTAGACTAGTGACATCTAGTGACGGCGTGTGTAATCAATGAACGGTATCAAGATAAATTGGAAATCCTTAGAGCTAATCTTAAATCATTGCCGGGATTAGTGGCTCACTCCTATAATCCCAGGCGTCCGGGAGGCAGAGTTTGTGGATGGTCGTGTGAGGACGACTACCAATTCCACAACGAGTGGTCGGAATACTTCCGCCACGGGTGTTCCCACCCCTGTCCCCACGTATCCCGCCGTTGGCGTGGCCGTTACACATATCTCGCCCTGATTAATCAGATGGGGTTTCGCCGGGCTCGCGGTCTTCTCAGACTCAAATCCGCCCTTTCTTCCTTGAATAAAAAAAAAAATCTTAAATCATTAACAATGTTACAATTTGGTAGTGTATATCGAAAGAAGCTTGCAATACGAAAAAGGCTGTCGTCTGTTAATGCCTGTCGGACGGTGGTACAAAATCCTCATAGACCAAGTTCGGCGAACCACGCAAGTCAGCGTTTTTTAATTTGTCAAGAGCGTTTGGAAACCTAACTTTTAAGGGATCAACGTTAGGTCTAATACCTTTATCTCATCATCTAACGTCTTACCCACGTGCTTTGTATTTAAATGAAAAGCTGTGGCAATTTGAATATGGGGTTTGGTCTTGTGATACGGATCCTTTAGCGGTAGCGTACAAAACACATGGGAGCCGAACCATAATGAAAAGCTTCGCGGTTCCTGAAAAGAGCAGGTGAAACATTGCCGAGACAGATCCTGGACACAAAATGGAAATCCCAATGTGAAGCACATCAAAAGAACCACGAAATAGAGTCCAATTTGAAACACATCAAAAGAACCACAAAATAGAAATCCCAATGTGAGACACATCAAAAGAACCACAAAATAGAAATCCCAATGAGAAACACATCAAAAGAACCACAAAATAGAAATCCCAATGTGAGACACGTCAAAAGAACCACAATATAGAAATCCCAATGAGAAACACATCAAAATAACCACAAAATAGAAATCCCAATGTGAAACACATCAAAAGAACCACAAAATAGAAATCCCCATGTGAGACACATCGAAAGAACCACAAAATAGAAATCCCAATGTGAAACACATCAAAAGAACCACAAAATAGAAATCCCAATGTGAGACACATTGAAAGAACCACAAAACAGAAATCCATATGTGACTCAACTAAACATTTCAAATCGATTAGCTAGAAAATATTCACTTGAATATAATAATAATAATCAGCTGGGCACCACCCACCTTAGGCTTAAATCATCAAGCGACTTTTAAAGCCATTAATTCAGGTGGCCGGGTTACAATGCGTAGGAGGGTGGTGGCAAGCCCAGCATGCCACGCTAGCCAACAGCGCTCTACACTAACCATTACCTAAACAAGTTTTTATGTAAAGGGGAAACCAAAGAGCTCGATGGAAAACCCCTTAAACCAGTGGGGAGAGAACTTGTAAACTCAACGCAGAAGGAGTTGTTTTGAATATAAGCAAATAAAATCGTCTTTGGCAAAAATTATCTTCCATTTCACGCATATTCCAAAAATGAGTCTTGTCCGTCAACAACAATGCATAGGAATCTATAACGTACAACAGCTTGTACTATATCCAAGGATCGCCTGGCACTTCTCCGAAAATACAAGGCAAGATGCAACACTCGTTATCCCCTGGTTACTCGACGTCGGAAAGGCGTTAGCGGAGGGCGAGAAAGAGACTTGACCATAACGGCCAAAACGAAGGGAATTCACCGTAATTGTTAGAGGGGACTAAATATACACGTACTTTATTCTGGCACTGAAAAGTGAAAATGTAGTTCACCGTTCTCTTAAATTCATGGAGGAAGAGTGGATAAGAATTCGTCCATTTCCAACTGAACTAGAAAAATTAGCAGTAATATAAATTAAAAGCCAAACGTACGACGGTCAAAATACACACAATCTTCCTGATGTGTTAAGTTTGTTTGACCTATACAGAGCATCCTGCAACGCCGGTGACATAACCAATATATAGCCACGGCCACACTTATTTGTACTTACACTAGTTCGTTACTTCTGATCACACTTATTTGTTAATTCTGATCACACTTATTTGTTAATTCTGATCACACTTATTTGTTAATTCTGATCACACTTATTTGTTAATTCTGATCACACTTATTTGTTAATTCTGATCACACTTATTTGTTACTTCTAATCACACACAAATTAGAAAAGATGGCTGCCCAGAGCTCTCATGTACTGGTCACCCCCCTCTCTGTTTACCTGACAGAGCTGAAACGTGCACACAGTGTAGAGCTATAGCAGTAATATAGATTAAAAATGAAACGGATTTTAAAATCAATGTGAAACTTGGTTTGGCGGGTAGAGGAAACCTTAATAAGTATATCTTAAAAAAATGGTTTTGATATGTTTACTGGATAAAAAGATACGGAAAGTGTTGCAAATGGGGACGACAACAACCACAACCACAACCACAACAACAACACTTCACAACTATCTATACACTCTATATATAGATATATATATATTAGACATTTCGTAATAATTTTTTTTTCCAACCTTGACTTTCACATAAAATTGGGGCCAAGTCACGACCTACGAAAGTATGTGTTCTTGATAAGTTCAAGATTTCATTAAAATCAATCAATTAATGTTTTCTACAATGGCGTCCATTTTAAAATTGTAGAGTGTCGTAAATGACTTCTCTGAATAAAACTCCCTTCGTGTTATTTATTTATCTTTTTTAATTTTCACAGGCTGGAACTTCCAAAAGGCAGAAAGCAGAAGAGGCGACCAAAGTTGCGCAGGTTGACAAATCGGTGAGAGGTTCTCGCGGAAAACGCAAAATTGCCGAAGCAAAAGCTGCTGATGATGTTAACTCTGGTAATGAAGCTGATTGCGCGAACGGGGGTTATTCTACTAAGGCGAAACCTAAAAAGAGAGTTAACAACCTTCTGAAAAAGCAAACTGCCGTGGACCGCGCGAAGTTAGACGCGCCTTCAACCTCAAAACAACTTTCCTCGCCTACTGTGGTAAGTGAATTTAACCTCTTGGTCTTGCCCAAATGTTTCAAGCCGGTGTGTTCATTTCATGAAATTGATGTCCTCTAAGGGTAACATGACGCTGGATTGCGCTTTGGAATGCCAGTGCTGCTTGTGCCCTTACGATATCGAGTACATGGTTCAGTGTCTGAGTGGGCATCTGTTTTGCTGCCATTGTCTCGAGAGATACGCCAAAGAGTCGGTCTATGGACAATTACGATTAAAATTAAACTGTCAAGGTTATACCGGGCGGAGACAGGCGCAAAATCGCTATACGTCCTGTTCTCCTTCACAATACAAATCTAACTGACTTTTTGTTTTAAATTTTTCAAAACATAAAAACGGTTTTCACGGCGCGCGTTATTTTTCATGCAGATAGTGTTTTTATATTATTCACCTACAATCGCGCTTAAATTCGAATATTTTATACACATAATACTCCATAATTATAAAGAGTTAATACATTGCAATATAAGTTTCAACACCCTCCCCCCCCCATTGAACAAGGTTTTTCAAGCATTATTGAGAGATGTCTCCCAAAGATCGGGCGGCGTATACGCGTACCGTTTGGAAGTCGTAACATACAGGAACGCGTTGCGCCATCTTGACTCACGAAGGATTCCTCGATGATGGCTGCTTTCCAGCACAATCGAGGAAAGGTAGGATCCGAAATTATTACGAGATCGTCCTTTTGAAGGGTTCGGGCTGGAGTGCATTTTGTCAGATGATGCGCGGACCTGAGTTCAAGTAAATAGTCCGTGGTCCACCTTCGCCAAAATCGTTCATTTACTTGTTGGAGGTAGCTCCAGCGGATTTCCAAAGCTCGCTGGGTGGATAGTTCTTGGAGATTTTCAAGGAAACTTCTTGATGGTAACGCGGTGAGGCGTTTTCCCACGATAAATCGAGCTGGCGTTAGAGGGATGGGTTCACTGGCATCCTGGTACACGAATGAAATGGGCCTCGAATTTTTAGCCGTTTCAGGGGCTCGATTCTGAGATTATCGGTAAGGAAGTTCACGGGAGAAAATCCTCGTTAACTTCGAAAATTGTCGCTAGCGAGAAAAAAATGCAATTCTAAGGCTCCCGTTAAGAAAATTGTCGTCAGAAGAAACCTAAAATTGTCGTTAATTCTAACGACAAAAAAAGTTGTAGTTAAATCCACGGGCGACAATTTTTTTAAAGATGGCGATATTTTCGAGATTTAGCACAGGAAATTAAAAACAAGTTGGCAAGCCAAAATATACCTCTCCTCGGAAGAATTGTCCCTAGCGGTATTAATGTTTCGAGATGACTTTTAAAGATATATCTCCGCAATTCCGAGTTATTTACTAAAAACGTAATCCCGGTTCAATCCCGCCCGGTATAAAATTTTAATTATAATTAAAATAATTGAGACGAAACAACCGAGTATAATTTATTCAGAATATTATAAATTAAGTAGTTACAACAGCGAGTTAGACGTACTAAAACAATGCTCAATTGAATTTAACCCTATTTACGTTACAAGTTTATCAGTTAAATATAATACGAAGCCAATTTTAATGAAAGAAATATCTACAGAGGGTATTTGTATTTTTCTCGCTTACGAAATACTTGCCGCATCTTTAACGCTCATTTTATTTCAAAGTAAACATCTTAATCAGTCGAGAAAACGTTTAAAATAAATAACGAAGTAATGACGACCCAGTTAAAAACCAGACCAACATAAGTGTAAGCGCACGATGTATACAACTCGATAAAAATATACGACTGAAAAAACGAAATAAAATACAAATAAAACGAAAGATATTTAAAATTAAAAAAACTGATCCTAATAAAACGTAAAAATACCCTCCACATTACGCACATTCGAAATACGCAGAATTAACGTTATACTACATCCAGTTTAAAATATTAGAGTATCAAAAAATAAAAATAACGAATAGAAAAATACACAATAACAACCCAATCAATCAGACTTCAGAAACAAAACTCATAGAAAAATATTATAACGCAGTCAAGCAATCAGACTTCAGAATCAAAATAATTCATAGAAAAATATTATAACGCAGTCAAGCAATAAATTAGTTCAAATATTTAGAAATCAAGCAATAGAAAATATAATATCAAGAAGCGCAACACCTTACCATTCACAAGTACGATTTTTCACGTTATTATAATGAAACCGGATAAGCTTTTGGGCATGACTTATGCTCTGAAAGGTTCCTCTAAGACTGGACGATTTTGCGGGAAAAAGGAAATAAACTTAAAAAATAATAGATACAAATATAAGACAGAAAAAACCAACAATACCAAAGATTAGACAAAAAAGAACGTAATCGGGATCAGTTAAAAAACACAACAAAAAAGCATATCCGAAACAATTTTCACCTTTAAAATTTCATACGTAAAAAATGTAGACTTTAAAAACCATTAATATACTCTTCCGAGAAGCTGAGTTTATAATGTTCAAAGAAGAGTAACATGTATCGTTGGTTCTGTGGTAGAACAATCACCTGTCACGCAGGGGGGCTCGGGTTCGAAACCTGGGCGGCGCTTTCGTTTTTAATCAACCGAGAATACGCTACATTAGAATTACTTCGATGCAATAATTTAAATGGAACACGAAATTTCGTTCTATTTAGTAACAACCAAAATTTAATACTCTGTTAATTTGTAATAAACGCTTCCGATAAAGCTGAAGGTCTAATTTTCGATTAAGCGTAATAAGTGTCGGTGGTTCTGTGGTAGAACGTCCGCCTGTCAAACAGGAGGTCTCGGGTTCAAATCCCGCCTGATGCGATTGCAAATTGATACTAAGACGAATACCGTAAACAATTGGTGGAAACCCTGCCATTTGGACGTTGAGACGTTTATCGTAACCCTCAGCACTCGGTCCGTCCCAAAAAGTCATAAGAAGTTGGAGAGCAAAGTCGCATATGCAAATTCAACACTCACAACCGCCATTACTCAAACTCAACACTCACAACCTCCATAACAAACAAACTCAACATGTCAACAAATTTCCATTACAACTGAGCCGAAACCGAAACGACGGCGAGCGTTAACGAAAAAAAAACGACCAAACCGCACCCTACGCAACCGCAACTTTACCCGTTAACGCTCACCGTCAGACGGTGGTTTTGCCAACCTTTAACAACGATCGATTTCACGACTTTTCACCGGTAACACGTATTGGACTTTGCCCCCGGTAACGCGTTCGCACACACACACACAGACACACACACACAGACACGATGATCGTAAAACCCCTCCTAGGGGACTTTCTCCCCTCGGAGATGTAATAATCGTGATTTATAACTTCAAAAAGTAATACGATATCGAGCTCAAGCATTTGAATAAGATGAGTATAGATTTAAGCGTTTATTTACGGTAAAAAAGAACTCACTTATACTCTTTGTGATAGGCTTGGTGAGAGTTTATCAGAAACCAATACACTGGCAGTACCAGTGAATATTAAAAACTATTATTAAGTTACTAGATTAATATATCTAAAAATACCATAGTCAAGTAAATTATAACACTAATAAATTATTCCCCTCGGGTGTAATCACAACAAACAGTTACTTTTACCATTTGATTCTGTTTTTAAAAGCATCGGTTCCAAGGAATTTTGGTGAAGTAAGATGAAAATATTTACCAAATACTCAACTAGGAATTGTTTGTACGTTTATTATTCACAATGAACACTTTTTCTTCTTCTTCTACGTCTAAAGCTTGGTTTACACTAGCGCACGTCAAAATGTATTTTTCTTTACAAACGTTATGTTTGTGTCAAAGCCGAGAAACGCGTCGTCACGCGCGCTAGTGGTAACCAAGGATGAACGAAACAACTGATAAAACGACGCGTCGCTCTTGGCTCTAGCAAGAGCGGAAGCACGTGACTAAAAATTTCTGTCGTTAGCCTCTCTCTCATAACACTTCCGTAACGAGACACGTCTTAGAATACCAATTTCACTCCCGTTAAGAAATTGTCGCTTACAGATTTGCGTTTCGCCTATCGCCAGAATTTTTGTCGCTAGCTTAACGATAGCCTCAGAATCGAGCCCCAGCTTCGGTTAAGATCGTTTCTAATTCCTCGTGAGTTAGGCGCGCTCGACCAAGAGTTTTCCTTAAGGCGTTCTTGACTGACCGTAACATTCTCTCCCAGAACCCACTGTGCCAGCTAGCACGATCCTTGATATACTGCCAAGAAATTCGCGGCTCACCGAAATAGTTAGTGACTTCCGGTGACTTCAAGCATTGGAACAGTTGTCTCAGATCGGCATCGGCGCGTTTGAATTATTTCGCGTTGTCCGAAAATATTTTCTTGGGTATAGCTCGACGGGAGACAAAACGTCGGAAAGCCAGTAGAAACGTTTCGGTAGACATGTCTGATATGAGCTCGAGATGTATCGCGCGGGTGACAGCGCGAGTGAAGAGCACGATGTACTTTTTGGATCCTTCTCGATTGTATAATGGTCCTGGCAAGTCCAGTCCGGTGACTTCAAACGTTGCCGCGGGAGTGGCTCGAGACGCCGGTAATGGGGCCATAGCAGTTACCGATGGTTTCGCGAGAAATCGGCGACATACGCGACAATCGTTTATGACGCGTCTGGTGAGTTGGCGTCCCTTAATGATCCAAAATTGTTCTCTTATTTGCACGAGAGTTTCGTTGACTCCTCCGTGCAAAACATGGCAATGGCTGTCGTAGGCGATGAGTTTAGAGAGGTGATGAGACGAGGGCAAGATCAGCGGGTGCTTCTGACAGTACGAAAGGTTCGTTTCTTCTAATCTCCCTCCGTCGCGAATAAGACCGTGTTGGTCAAGGATGGGATTTAGAGTTTTTGGAAACCTTCTTTCCTTGATTGGAAAATGAAGCCTTTAGCGTTTTGGACAATCTGACCCCGATAACGCCTCTCATCAGTTCTAAACGTGGCAATGTAAGTTTCTTCTTTAGCGGCGATGCTCTTGTCTTGGCCGAAACCAGCGCTGTTTTGAACTTGGCTTTGCTGACTTCATAGCGCGGGTAAGCCACTGCCGCGAAACCCCTTTCACTGGTGTCTACGAATATGTGCAGCTCGGGTTCATCAATTGATCGCTCTCCAGATTCTACGTAATAGTGGCGGGGTATGACTACCCTTCACACCAATCATTGAATTGGACAGCGAACTGGTTAGGTAGATTTTCGTCCCCTCCTAAAGCGGCTAATTCTGTTCCCTTTTTGTCGAAACGTTTCTCCCAGATCTCCTGAAACAGGAATTTGGCTCTCACGGTGAACGGCGACAAGAGACCTAGAGGATCGAATATTCGAGCCATGGCCTTGAGAACCCAGTGTTTCGTGTTTTTTTTTGGCAATTAGAAACTGCAATAATGAGTCTAGATCAAAAATGAATGTGTCCAAGTCGGTATTCCAGGTGAGACCCAAGACTTTAGTTAGCGCTTGATTCTGGAGTCTTTAGATTTTCGTTTTCATCACCGTTGGAAGTCCTTAGTCGCTTTAGTTTCGTGGAATTACTACGCCACTTTCCTAAATTCATACTGGCTTCTCGCGTGATAGCTTCGGCTTTGGAAGTAATATTTAACGCTTCAGTAGCGCTATCGAAACTCGTGATAAAGTCGTCGACGTACGTCCCACGGTCTATCTTTTCAACTACGTCTGGAAACTCCTCTTGGTGCTTTTTCAAATGATGGCGAATTGTAGCGGCGAGATCAGGGCTGGTCGATAATTATCAATGATATTGATAATTATCACGATAATTATCGATATTTATCCGATGAAAAAAACATGATAATTATCGAATTAAATTAAAATATCTGAAAACAGTTTTTAAAGTTAAATTTAATAATTTTGAAAGCAATATTAAGTATTTATGACATTTATGCTCGCATTTATGTAATGTTTACAACTATCCAAAATGAATTAAATATTATCAAATTTTAAACTTTAAAATTTGAAATTTTTTGAAACTTGAAAAGGCAATGTTGTTAATTCATCGGAATCATCGTTAAATTTTACAACTTCAATTCCAAATATTCATAATTATCAAAAAAATCCGATATTTATCCAAATAATCCGATCATTATCGTATAAATCGGATTTTTTAATTTTTCCGAAAAAATCCGATTTTTTCCAACCCTGGGCGAGATGAAACGGCGAACTTGTCAAACCGAACGGAACTCTCGCGTATCTGTACGCCTTGAATGTGGAATTTGGATCTCGTATGTCCACCCGTAGGAAACGGAAAGCGTCTCGATCGGCCTCGGCAATAGAAATCTGGAGGAAGGTTTTCTCCAACAACCGCTACTTTTCTTTCTCTGAAGCGGATTAAAATGGCATATGTAGCTCCGGATTTAAATTAGGACCAGATTCGAGACAATCGTTGAGAGATGGCTTTCCGACTGCGTGGGATGAGGCGTCGTAAACAACGCGTAGTTTCGTGGTTTCGCTTTGGTTTCTGACGATTTCGGTCCGGTGTGGGCTGGTAACTGGGCTTCGGCCCAGGCTAACGGAGAGGGTCCGGGCAAACTGGCCGTCTCGGGGGATTGGGTTGCCTGCTGTGGGGCTGCGGGCCTCAGTATGAGGGCATGGCGCCCATCTCCCGGCCTTTTGGAGTTCCGCCGGGATTTCCGGTGCCAGCTGTGCCGGGTTATGCGGTCTGCTGTGTGCCCGCCGTTCCCCTTTAGGCGCTCTTTCCAAAGGGCTTGACTCTCTACCTTTCTAGGTAGGGTGTCGGCTGGCGTTGCCAGAGCATCCGCTCTTATTCCCACTGCTGTGTGCGAAGTGGCGCGTTGGTCGGCCCATTGCTGCACCTTCTGCTGGATTGAGCGGCTTGCGTCGAAGGTGCGACCATCAGTAGTAGGGTTCTGCTACCCATGCTGGTTTTTTCACCTGTCCGGGCGTGTGGACGCTGGCGTAGGGCATTTGATGATGGACCTCCGGTGGTGTGGTTTCAATCTTACCGTATACCGGGCTATAAATCTGATGCATGACTCTGCGGTGCGGAAGATAAAAAACTGGATGACCATCAATGTTTGTAACTTCTTCGATTATTCCAGTTTTAAGTTGATCTTGTATTACGTCATCGTAATTCTGTAAATGCACGGGATCGGCGCGTAATTTCCTCAATAGATTTTCAGTTCTTTTAGCCGCAATCGCGTAATTGTCTCCAAGAAGCTCGCGATACGAAATGCTTTTGTCAAACAATTCCATCATCTGAATTCTCTTCGTAGCGTTGCATTCTTTCTCGTTATCGTGAATTCCGATTGAATCTAATTCCCAAAACGCTTCGAGTTTTTTTACCATTGAGTTGGGAATATTAATCTAGAGGTCCAATCAAAACTTCGGATTTTAGTATTTCGCGAAACAAGTTTTTAAAAATAAGAATACTGCCGTCTGCTGCCAAATGACGATAAAACTTTATCATTCTACCCGTGGCGCCGTCTATCTCTCAATGGTTCGTTCAAACAAGACGCGTTTTCCGGCAAATTTTTTTTTTTCAAAAATAATGAATGGCGAGACGGTTCATAGGATAACGTTTTCTGGTCATTTTAGAAGAGACGGAACATTCGTAATTTTCAAAAACTTAGATTTGATTGGATCTCTAGATTAATATTCCCAACTCGATGGTTTTAACACGAGCAATTCTTCGTGTTCGCATTTGTCACGTGACTTTCATGACGGCTACTGTATTGATGCCAACGGGCATAACCCCTACGGATGTAAGCCCGTGCGTAACCCAACCAAATATGGACTCCACCGTGACGAGGGTATCGGTAAAGCGTTCCGTTTTCGTGGTCATTATTCTCCAATAGAATTCTGTACCGATAAGTAAATCCAACATCGAAGCGGTACTCTGAACTCCGTTGACTTCGAACGCGTCTGCCATTGGTAATCCGCGCTCTTCCATTTTTCTCCGAATGTCCTCTCCAGGTACGGAAAACATGGCGCCTGTCACTGATGGGGTCTCTAAAGCTTCGATGACTATACTTTTAGTGGGTTCTGTCAAATTGCGGATTATCACGCGTACCCTCTTTCGCTTGACCTTGATTGGAAAGTTATTTTCAAATCCATAGACGTCAATTTCCTCTTCGCCAACGATCTGTAGTCCAAGTTTTCTGGATACGTCCCGTTTAATAAACGATCTATGCGCTCGAGGATCTAACAGGCAACGAATCGGTGATATTTTTCCAGTTTCTTGACTCCGCCAAAACCAAAGCGGTTTGTAAAAGAATGGCGGGTTCCTTCGTTATATATGACAACTGTACCCCGGAAATTGCGCTTCCTGTACCAGCAGTGCGCGAGATTTGGCCCAGGACCCCGACTGTAGAGGTAGGGTATGGCGCTTTGACGGTGGTATTTTGATCTTCGCTCTTCGCTATCGCATAAGCTCACGTGATGTTTTTTGTTGCATAATCTGCACGACCTTCTATTTCTCAAATTGCATCTGTTCGCTCGGGGATTATTTTTAAGTCAAATGAAGCAGAATCCTCTCTCCTTTCCTTGACATTCTGGCGGGCTATGTCGCGGGTCTTCGCAAAATGGACATGGCCTTGATGCTTGAACGTCAACGGTGAGAGACGCTGCTTGCGGGTTCGCACGCTGGTTTCGGAAGTCGTGACGACCCTTCTCCGTCGCTTCGTTCGCGGTGGTTCTTGTTTATAGCGAAAGCGCGCTCTCGACACGAGATCTCGATGCGTAAGAATCTCAGTAGATCATCTACGTCAGTTTCATCTTCATTTCGTCCTTGACGGCTGAACTCGACGGCTAAAACGCTAGTAATAGGCCGAAAATAAAATGTCCAAGAAAGGTGCTGTATCTTTGACGATTAACTCCTATCGATTGTAAACTTCTGATTTCAATTTCGCACGTGTCGAGTAAACGTCTTAAGCTGACTACGTTGTTTGAACTTTCGATTTTCTTTAAATTTACAAATTTATCGAGATGATCGCTGATTATCAGACCTTTTTGATCAAATCTGTCTCGCAAAATTGTAATAGCAGAATCGTAATTCGCTCCCGTAATATCTAATCCTTGTATCGCTCTCGAGTCTCGCCGCGTCTCCCTCGAGGTAAGAGTGTAAATATTGGAATTTATCTCTGTCGCTGAGCTCGGTACTGTGGATTGCTCCCTCGATAACTTCCTCGATAACTTCCGCTGAATTTCTTGATTTCCAATTTTGGTAGACGTACCGTCCGTTCAACTGGTGGAGCTGGTAGATGCGGTCTATTATTTTCGTTATTTTGATTTTGGAGAAGCGGCATGTTACGTAGGTCTTCGATCTTTCGTTGAGTTCTATCAAGAACGCCAAGATAATTGCTGTAATAGGTGGTAGCCGCTACGACATCGGCTTCGTAATCCGGTCTATCTAGAATGTCAGCGAGCTCTTCGTCGTATCTGACCAGTTGTTTCTCTCTTGGTTTGTGTTGGGCGATAAGACTTTGGAGCTTGTCGACTCTCGGGGCTGGTAACGCCAGTTCGTCATTCAGTTCGTTGATATATCGAGTAATTACCACTTTTACTGTACCTCGTTTCTTCACTAAATTGTTCTTATCTCTTTGCATCCGTTCCAGAGCCTTCAACAGGAGCCACCACTTTGTCCCTCACGTATCGTCTGATTGTCTTTACACGAATGAATATCCAATGAAGAAATCCTTGGCCACACACTTTATTTCCCGGGTTTCGGCACCAAAAATGTAGAGCTGGGAATAACCCATGAAGATTGGGAGAGCTATTTTTGAAGATTCCAAGCGGACTGAAACACTTAGAATTAAATGGTTCGATTTCGGCGTGGGCGAGACTATAAATGACTGGATAAAATCGCGGAAATAATTGACAAATGGACAATAGCGATTAAAATTAAACTGTTAAGGTTTATTTCTGGTTAAAAACTTTGGTTATAACGGGCGGAGACAGGCGCAAAATCGCTATACGTCCTGTTCTCCTTCACAATACAAATCTAACTGACTTTTTGTTTTAAATTTTTCAAAACATAAAAACGGTTTTCACGGCACGCGTTATTTTTCTAATATTTTATACACATAATACTTCATAATTTTTAAGGGTTAATACATTCCAATATAAGTTTCAAATTGGGGCCAAGTCATCAACTACGATTCCATACTTCTCTGAATAAAACTCCCTTCGTGTTATTTATTTAGCTTTTTAATTTTCACAGGCTGGAACTTCCAAAAGGCAGAAAGCAGAAGAGGCGACCAATGTTGCGCAGGTTGACAAATCGGTGAGAGGTTTTCGCGGGAAACGCAAAATTGCCGAAGCAAAAGCTGCTGATGATGTTAACTCTGGTAATGAAGCTGATTCCGCGAACGTGGGTTATTCTACTAAGGCGAAACCTAAAAAGAGAGTTAACAACCTTCTGAAAAAGCAAACTGCCGTGGACCGCGCGAAGTTAGACGCGCCTTCAACCTCAAAACAACTTTCCTCGCCTACTGTGGTAAGTGGATTTAACCTCTTGGTCTTGCCCAAATGTTTCAAGCCGGTGTGTTCATTTCATGAAATTGATGTCCTCTAAGGGTAACACGACGCTGGATTGCGCTTTGGAATGTGAGTGCTGCTTCTGCCCGTACGATATCGAGTACATGGTTCAGTGTCTGAGTGGGCATCTGTTTTGCTGCCTTTGTCTCGAGAGATACGCCAAAGAGTCGGTCTATGGACAAGGAAAGGTCTCGTGAAAATTATCCAAAATATTCTTAATTTACATTCAGTTTGTCGCGTCCTGAGGATAGTTAGATTCGCGATAGTTACAAACCCATTGTTGGCTTTAAGAAAAATGATTAATACTATTGACTAAATAAACCCTAATGGAAACCGCCATTGCGACATTGGCTATAAATGCTGTTTTCGTATTGCTTAAAGCATTCGAAAGTTTTGATAACCTTTCACTATGATTTTTTGGAGTACCAATGCATGTGTCTGATATGACCACTAAAATTTCGGTGTTTTCCAAAATCGATGGTAGACGCGTAAGCAGTGCTTATTTTGATCACTGCATCAATAGCCGTTGAAACCCAGTATCGTTACATTGAGTTTAAATATTATGGTATTTATTAATTTATTAATATTTTTTGTTGTAGGTGGATCTTGTTTGCATGACTTCCAACTGCGGCACTACATTTTTAAGAAGTAAATTCCTTCGTAGCATTATTCTGTATCCGATTTGTCTTTATGTAAAGTCTTTAAACCATTTTATTTTAAATTCGTTTGTTATTCAGCCCCGTTAATCTCATTGGAGTTATGGTGACATATTTTATTAGTTTACTAAGGTGCCATACTTTTTCTCCGTGATTAACTTTAAGATTGTTGATTATCCCCAAACTGGTTATTCGGGCTCTGCTTACTTAGACTTGGGAAAGCCTTTACCATAATTAAGAACGATAGAGTTATTGAAACTTGTAAGCCATTAAGACGGATGGTAATATCTAATATGAAAAAGATTCGCGTACAACTCTTCTACACAACGTTTTACCCATACCCAAGGTGATGTTAAAAAGTGTCAATCATTTTATTTTCAGGTCAGATTGAGCGTGCATTGCCAGACAATCTAATTGCAAAATTTGACGAAAGAGCTCAAGAAGAGGCTATCAATACGGCCGGACTTACTGATTTTTACAAGTTAATAAAATATCTAAATTTTTAATTGAATTCTGTAGAAACAGAAGCGCATTCGGTTTTTTCAAACAATTCTTTTCAATGAGAGGAGCTTAGAGTTCGTTTGAATTATGGGTTTTCCCTGTTTAGGTGCAAAGAATGCAACACCGGAGCGACATTAGATCCCGAAGTGAAGTACTTCCAGTGCCCAAATGCAGAGTGTCAAAAGGTACGTTCTTCGAAATCTATTTCACCTCGACCCGATTGGATTCCTATAATGACTTCAATTTTATTCAAAATCGTCTTATTGACAAATTTTGCCGCTTTGATAGCGTTCTTTGTTTGAAAGTAATCAATGTTTACATATTTCGTATATTTGTTATTCGATCGACACGCAGATCGTCTGTAAGCTGTGCGAGGTGGATTACAAAGACCATCTTGGACTTGCTTGCAATAAAATTGAAAAAGAAGAGGAAACCGATATTAGGAAAAACTTGTGAGTTACAATTACATTTCGTACAGACTTCCCTAAAAACAAGTGAATTTGTAATGAAAATGTTAAGTTTCATCTTTAATGTGTTTTCTCTACCCGGTCGAAAACTAGTTGTTTATAAACATTGAGCTTCCTCCTTTGAAGAGAGCTATACTAACCTCTATCAAAAGGGTTTTAATATTATCGCGATCTTCTTAGTAGGCCGTGGCTGTTACGGCTTCTAACGGACATCTGGTATCTGTTGCTTTCCAAGTTTAACTTGTTTATTTTTAACCCGATACCTTTAGCGGATAACATATTTTGTTACTCTAATGGCAATACGCGGATACGCTTTGCGCTTGTCTGACAAACCTAAATTATTTTCACGGGTTGATCTGCTTTTTAAATTGTATCTTTAATCCGCGATAACTGCGGACATACTATTTTAGTGTATCTTTATATTGGCTTGGTGGACCTAAGCCAATTATTTGTGGCCATACAAAAATTTTATAGGATAAAAAACATTAGAGATAAGTGGGTCTATCTACCGATAAGGGGGCACCTGCGGGCGGGGGAAACGGGCCCCTATAGGGGCCCCCTTTTGCGGCAATATTCGGCGGGGTCAAAAGGTTAGCTGAGTTACGAGGTCAATAGGTTATCTGCCCCTATGGACACGATGCAAACAGCCGTTAAATAGGTGTGAAACGGACCCCCTATAGGGGCCCCATTTTGCGTACATTTTCGGCGGGTCAATAGGTTAGGTCAATAGGTTAGATGATTTACGATAGGTTATCTGCCCCTATTCCGCAGGTGGTGTGGACTGACACGATGTTATGCAAACAGCCGGCCAGTCATAGTTAATAGCTGGAGGCACCCCATTTTAGGTCAAAAGGTTAGCTGATTTACGATGTTAGGTCAATAGGTTATCTGCCCCTATGGACACGATGCAAACAGCCGTTAAATAGGTGTGAAACGGACCCCCTATAGGGGCCCCATTTTGCGTACATTTTCGGCAGGTCAATAGGTTAGGTCAATAGGTTAGATGATTTACGATAGGTTATCTGCCCCTATTCCGCAGGTGGTGTGGACTGACACGATGTTATGCAAACAGCCGGCCAGTCATAGTTAATAGCTGGAGGCACCCCATTTTAGGTCAAAAGGTTAGCTGATTTACGATGTTATAACCCATAAAACCCAAGGTGTTAACCCATTTTAGGTCAATAGGTTATCTGCCCCTATGGCGGTGACACGATGTTATGCAAACAGCCTACCCGTCATAGTGAATGTCGAGTTGGTTGGTTTTCGCCGACAAACACTTTCGGGCCCCCTAAGGGTAGCGTAAAATAGCGGGCGGTCATCGGTAAAAGTGTTTTGGAAAAAAAGAGCAGAGTGTATACAAATTATAAGGTTTTATTTATACATTCAAAGTTACAGTACATTAAGCGGATGAAAACGTTTAAAGATAAAACAATTTATTTTTAATATATTTATGGTTGGTAGATACCATATTAAACAAATTGTAAAAGTTAAATACACAAAACATATTTTGGTTGGCCACTGTTTCTTTAAAATCGTCAATAATTTTAAATGCTGTTACGTAATTGGACGCGTAGCGGACAACGGTATCATACCTTTCATGTTCATCCGATAGAAATAAATTGTTGGGTGCACATGGTTCTTTATACAATATTTCGTAAATTTTACGATAATTATCGGTTATAACGTAACCCATTAATTCAAAGAGTTTTTGGTTCACTTTAAGGAGTTGAATGTGCGAATTAATGAAATATTTGAGTCGGTCCAATTCTCGAGTTTCCGGCGCTTTGATTACGACCGACGCTTCGGATATCGTACTTTGCAAGGTTAATTCTTTTTGGTCAGACATGGCGGCGGTCACTAGCGCATCAGATAGCGGGAACGGTGATCGAAAGGGCAACCGTTGGGGATCATTTATTTGTTCCCAGTGGCCGTATAAATCATCCCAGGCGCGCGAAGACATTTCAAAGACCTGGTGTGTGATTTTATTGCATAGAGCTACAGATATATCGAGCTCAGACGTAAAACCCGTAGTAACGAAAAGCTCGGATGAAAGTGAATACCGAGGGTTAACTTTCCGCTGAGTCGGATCAAATTTAGACATTTTAGTGGGCCCAGGAACGTTATCTACACAGCTTCGTTTAGACATGATGCTCGAGAAACGGTTTGTAGTGTACTGCCGATGGATGACGGGGATGAATCCCTTATATAGCGATAATAATTTGATGACGTAATCAGGATGATGTAATGGGTTGACTCAATGACTCACGCGATTAGTCAAATTTTGCGGTGTTATGTGTATAGCGACGCCCATATTGGTAAACCAAAGAGATAGAAATTCCACAAGTCCCATTAAAAGTAAAATCAACGCGATTAGTAATGCGTTTTTAGGATTGTTCGCGATAAGCCGACTAACGGGAGAGGCGGGGATAGAACCTTCCATACCGGAAGTTATCGTTAAACTAAATTTATCAATAAACCAAAAAACGGATTTAAACTTTATATATTTTATAAAAACGCAAATGACATACAAAGTATTAAAATAAACAAAAAACTAAAATAAACAAATGACTAAAATATACAAAAAGAAATATTGACAAAAAACTAAAATATAGAAAGGAATTATTTACAAATGAAAAAATATACCAACAAATGAAAAAAATATATACAATAATTAAGAGGATCTATTCCACATAGTTTATGGGGCTCCATAAAATTCTACGAGCAACAACATTCATTTATAACCATTTTTCGACAAAACGTTTGTCCCCAAAAAATATCTAACACTTTGAAACGTCTTTTTTAAAAAGTGTTTGAGCATATAACTCTTTCACCATGACCATCCTTCGACGCTTAAAAACCGCTGTGAAAACAATCGCTTTTTATAAACATTTCGGTGCACACTATTTTAACAATACCCGATTTGACGCGTCATGTTAAATTCAGGAGTCAAACTTAATTTGCATCGTAAAAAAGGTTAGGGTTGACACAAAAAAAGAGCCCCTAAACAATTTTCCCTTCAAAGAAAAAGACCGTAGGGGCCTACATTGTTCAATTAAGACTCGAGCGGCGTGGCCCCCAAAGGATTCCACCCTAAGGGTTTGGTGTCTAATAAAACAGCGGCTCGTAAAAAAATTGGCCGCTCGGAGAACAAGAAGGACACAGTCAAAAAGTTTTTTTCGTATATTCATCCAGCTTTGTCAAAATAGTCAAAAGAGTTTTCTGCGGCTCTTTTGAAAAACAACCTTTGTCAGCGATAAAAGGATGAACCGCCACCATATTTATGGGGCTATCATTAAAGTAGTCATTGATCCACCCTTAAATTTAATAGGCTTAAAAAACATTGGGGTCCATCTTTTAGAAAACAATCGAGTTTTATATAATAGAGTTTCGACTTAACGACGTGATATTATTTTTATACAGCCTCAAAAGATACGTATAAATAGAGCCCTATCGGCCAAAGAAACTTCACTAATCAGCGGAATTCTCAAGTTGGAAGTCGTTTTCTTATCGCCTAGAAAAAATGGATAGCGAAAGCTTATGTTGGTTTCTAGACGATTTGGAGGTAAATAGACCCTGGTCCGTACCGCAACTACTGCAATTTTATTACGGAATATGTTTATTTTTAAATTTAGACCCGGGGTTTGCACCAAATAAGTTACCCGCAATCTTTAGCCGTCTGAGTTTTAAATTAATTTTGACGGTTATTGAAATTTTTGAAACTGTTCAAGCTATCCCCCACGTTCCAGAAGCGTGCCAAACGGTAGCCGAACTCCGATTATTTAATCAAGCATTACCGCCTCGGTTAGGCGAAATTATTGAAGCGAGATATAATAAGCGGGAAAAAGAATTACTCGAACTCGAGTGGGATGCTATGTTGGGTGCCGAATATGACGAACCTGTGTTGGACTACCTGAAGAGTAAGTTTTTTTTCTCGTACCGAAAAATATCTAAGAAATTAAAATATATATTTATTTTTTATAGACGCCCCTGAAATTGTCACGGTCGATGATGCTGAACCGCGTGAATCCGCCGAAATGGTGGACGACTATTTCAACGACCTACTTAACCAAAGCGGTTACGGGGAGGCGGAGGGAGATTTCCCAATTGTGGGGTATATTGAATTTGAGGACCCGAATTGCGTAATTTTGGGTCAGAATGAAAAACAGTTCCCGAACTTCAATATGACGGGAATTGAATTGGAAGCTGAAATATCTAATAATATAGCGGAAGGGCTTGCCAGGGTCACTGAACGGGTATTACGCGATGTAAACCCCGCTGACATGGTACAACTAGTAATCCGTAGTTCGGCGCTGGGTGCGGCGCATCCCGATATAACCATTTCATTTAGGAGACGTGACCAAATTGATATCGAGGCCCTTCTCGACGAGGTATCCGAATCTATATATTCAGATGAGGAAGAAGCGTTTTTCCTGGCACCCGTTAATTTAACTTTTTCCATTGTCCGTCTCCCCCAAGGCGGTGGCTGTACGAAACGGAAACGACTAGAGACCTTTGCCATGTTTTCTAGGAATAGACAATCAATTGTCCGTATTGCGAACAGCGACTCAATCTGTCTCGCTAGAGCTCTTTGCGTCGGTGTGGCACTGTGTAAATATCAGAATGAACCCGAAAACAAAAGACTAAAAACGGTCTATGAAACTTTGTCGCATACCAAAGAAAACAATGTGGCCCAGCGAGCCGAGGCGCTCCTCCTATGCTCCAAATCGGGTGTCCGACCTAATAAAGAATGCGCGTCGCCCGAGTCGATTAGAAAATTTAGAACGTATCTCAAAGAATACGATATTTTAATCTATCAAATTAAAAACAGCTGGCCGACCTTGGTGTACGATTCTAGAGTACGGGGAGGTATGGACAGAAAACGTATTGTACTTTTAAACGAGGGGGCGCATTTCAATCTAGTTAAAAATCTGGCACCCTTATTCGGGAAAGCAAAATTTTGTTCAAAGTGTCTCGAGGGGTACAGACAAGATAGCACCCACGCGTGTTCAGACTATTGTTTCGCGTGTTGCAGGGCCATAAAATGTACCGGAGATATAATAAAATGTCCCGACTGTTTACGTAAGTTTACGGGTGTCGATTGCTACGCTCATCATAAAATAAAATTAACCGGCGATAAATTATCATTATGTCAAAATTTATTTCATTGCACGGAATGTTCGATTCTAATCGATTTGACTAAACGCGACGGCCAGCTGCATTCTTGTACCGAACAGTATTGTACCGTTTGTCGTAAGTTTTCCCCCTCGGGACATCAATGTTACATCCAAGTAATAAAAGAACCGCGACGCCCGTTACCCCGTTTCGATTCCAACGGTCAGCCCACTCAAATGTGGATATTTTACGATTTTGAAACGGTCCAAACCAAACGGCACCCCGATAAGAAAAACTGTTATATTCATCAACCCATTTTATGCGTGTCGGAAACTTATTGTGTCGCGTGTGTTGATACCCCCGACGTAGCATGCAGATTTTGCGGCGTTCGCCAACGACAATTTCTGGGTTCAGATTCCGCGCGAAACTTTTTCGAATATTTAAGAACACTGGCTCGGATAAGAAGAGTGACCGCGCTGGGGCATAATGCGAGTAATTATGATACGCAACTCCTATTACAAGTTATAATGGAGAGTGCCGACTCGTTTGAGCCCGATCCGATAATAAATGGAACTCGCATCTTGCAACTGAAACTACACAATTTAACTCTATCGGATTCGTATAATTATATACCCATTCCTCTGTCGAAATTCGCGGATACGTTCGAGCTGGGTCGCGAATATACGAAAGATTTTTTCCCTCATTTTCTATTCAACGTAGTTGATAATAATTTTGACATTTACAAACCCGAACAAACAAACTACGTCTCGGAGAACTCGCTGCCCCCCTTGGAAGCTTACGGGGCCCAATATTTCACGGCGAAAGACCGCGAAAGTTTTAACAAATGGTACGCTCTCGAATCCGAAAAGAGTTCGGGATTTAATTACCTCGAAACGTTAAAACTCTATTGTTCTAGAGATACCCACATATTAGCTAAAGGTTGTTTAAAGTTTATGAAACTATTTCAAGACTTGTGCGAAGTTAATCCGTTTAGCGTGGGCGTGACTATCGCGTCAGTGTGTAGTTACGTACTAAGGAAAAAATTTTTGGAGCCAGAAACGATTGGCATAATACCGGCTAATTTGTATCGGTTATCCGAGCCTCAATCCACCGAGGCTTTAGAATGGCTGGCTTGGGAAGCGCATGTCCGGAATGTTACCATCGTGTCAACGCTGAATGGTCGAGAACCGCGTGCTGGAAAAATTAAAATTGATGGTCTAATCGGTGAGAAAAACGCTCTACAATATCAGGGCTGTTGGTAAGTATTATTTTAAAAAGTTCGAAGAGACAAAATATAAACAGGTTTTTTTTCATTAAAGGTATCACGGTTGTAGGACTTGCTTCGGGGACTCTGTAAATAGGAACCAGCCATTATACGCTAACGCGAGCGATACCCTTAATACACGATTTTCCAACACGATGCGGACAACCAATAAACTTAAAGAAATGGGTTATACCGTCATTCAACAATGGGGGTGCGATTGGATTTTGGAAAAACAACAAAATCCAGCCATAAATGAATTTTTAAAAAATTCTAATTTTTCGGAAACTTTAACTGAACGTTTAGACCCGCGAGCCGCTTTTTTCGGGGGCAGAGTATCAGCCCTACGAACGTACTGTAACGTTGAAGGGACCGACGATAAAATATTCTACGTGGACATTTGCAGCCTGTACCCTTTTATAAACAAACGGTATTATATCGAAAAATATATATATAACGAAAACAAATATTTAAGTGTGTTTTCCTTTTTATAGTGGCAAAGTCCCCGTTGGTCATCCGACAATTCTGCTCGGTAGCGATATTCCAGCCATTGACGATTTTGAGGGATTATTGTTATGTAACGTGCTCCCGCCAACCAATTTATTCCATCCTATTCTTCCGTATCGGACCGTTAACAAAAAGTTAACGTTTACCCTATGCCGGACGTGTGCCGATTTACGGTATCAGGGTGACTGCGACCATTCTGACGACGAAAGAATGCTTAAAGGCGTTTGGGTAATCGACGAATTAAGATGGGCGGTAAATCGCGGATACAAAATTACAAAAAAAATTGAGGCGTGGTCATACACGGTGACGCAATACGATCCTGCAACGGACAGTGGAGGGATTTTTCGAGATTACGTTGACTGTTTCCTAAAAACCAAGGTGGAGGCGAGCGGCTGGCCGTCAGATTGTCAGACCCCCGAAGCCCAGGCTGAATACATTGCGGCTTTCGAACGTCATGAAGGGGTCAAATTGGACCCTACCAAAGTCTCCAAAAACGAAGGACTTCGTGCCATCTCGAAATTAATGCTGAATTCCATGTGGGGGTCTGTATGGATTTTATTACCCCCCCCCCCATTGGGGTTATAAATCATATTGGGTAGCGTGATAGATATTAAAACTTTTTTTTTCCAGAAAACTCGGTCAGCGATCCATTGTGACCAAAACTGAAATCGTTCGCGAACCCAAAGTGTTCTTTGAACTGCTATCAAATCCTGAAATCAACGTAAAATCGGTTTTGACAGTCAACGATACGACTCTTCTAGTGAAATCAGCCCCCATCAAGGAAGCGGAAATCCCTCTAAAACATACAAATTGCGTAATTGCCGCTTATACAACCTGTCAAGCGAGATTAGTTTTATTAAAATATCTTGAAATAGTCGGAGAGAACGCGTTATATTTGGACACTGACGCCCTCCAGTACGTCTCGAAACAACCCCTTATAACTACGGGCCATTATTTGGGCGATATGGTCAGCGAGTTATCCGGTTATGGAAAGAATTCGTTTATTTACGAAGCCGCGTATGGCGGGCCAAAAAATTACTCGTTTTGGGTGAAAAATCCGGATACGGGCGAAAAATTTAACGTTACGAAAGTGAAAGGATTTCGAATTAATGTCGGTAATCAGCATATCATTAACGGCGAAAATTTAAAAACTATGCTAGGAGTGACTGACGAAGAAACTGAAATACCGGCGGCGTTTGCCGTGCCTCTGCCCAAACAAATCCGTCGACTTCCGGATCATACGCTCGTTAGCGTCGACTTGGAAAAAGCGTATCGGCCCGTAATGGATAAAGTTCGGGTTTTATCGAATTACCGAACAGTTCCATTCGGATATAAAATACGCGCTTAAAAAAAAACCTTCGCTCTTATGCGGGCGAGCCGCGGGTCGAGAGGCGCCGGTCTCCGCGGGTCGCCGTCTCGGCGTTCGAGAGAGAGAGAGAGGCGCGCGCGCGTTCTCTCTCTCGATCCGCTATCCGCGCGCGTCGGGGTCACGAGGGGGGTGTGTCTCTAGCGCGCCGGCCGCTTTCCACGTGGCAAGGGGGTGTGTCACGGGAAAACGTGTTTTGTTATTGTCAAAAATAAAAAATATTATATATAAAAACAAAATGTCCATTTTATTTCATTCTGGTTTCAGCTACGCGGTGATAATGTACCCTTTTTATCACAGTTGTAACATCATACTTTGCGGGCCTAGCCAAAGTGGTAAGACATATTTCGTAGAAAAACTGATTAAACATTTAAAACAAATGTTTGAACCTCAAATTGAAGAAATCCACTGGTTTTACGGCGAGGATCAGCCAGGATACGATAAACTTAAAAAATATAACGTTATATTTCATAAGGGTTTACCCGATCCTGACTTATTTGACGGCTCGAAACGGATACTGGCCGTTTTAGACGATTTAATGGGGGCGGGTCAAAAAGGAGAAGTTGCCCAATTGTTCACCAAAGTCTCGCATCATCGTAATGTTAGCTTTATCTACATAAGTCAAAATTTATTTCATCAGGGTCGCGGGTGTCGCGAAATTTCCCTCAATGCGCACTACATACTTTTAACGAAAAATGTACGGGACAAAACACAGATTAATTGTTTGGCGCGCCAAATGGCCCCTGATAACTCCAACTTTGTTATCGAAGCGATTTCTGACGCGACTAGAGACCCAAACTCTTACGTATTGATCGACCTTCAGAAAGATTGCCCCGATTCACATCGGATCAGAACTAATATTTTCCCCGGCGAGCAAGTCTCGGTATACATTCCGAAATAATACTTTTCCGAGGGGTGGTTAGTTACCACACACCCCCCCAGCGAGTCGAATTCATTCGATGTACAATGTCTCGACGAGTCAGGTCGCAAAAACATCTGCTCGAATCGATCGGCAAATTAAAGGGCGTTAAGAGACGTAATATTTTAATTAACGCCAATAAAGAGTTGATCGAAGCAATATCTGATTGCGTGTATAATACTCTTATCGGGAATATACGTCTAACCACGCGGCAAAAACTACGATTAAAAATACACCGTAAAACGTTACGCAAAATTGCCCAGAAAAAATTGGGCTGGCAAACTAAAAAACGAATATTATTAAATCAAAAAGGTGCCGGATTTTTCTCGTTTCTTCTGCCTATTGTGTCGTCGCTCGTGGGAGCCCTAACAGGTTGAACATAAAAAATGTTAAGGTACTCGAAAAAGATGACTTTAGCGCCGATTACGCCACCCCATCAACAACTCAAACCGGATATTGACACGGAAATGGCTGATATTTTAAAAAGCGAAGCGCTCGATGACAGGACCAAGTGGAAGATATACGAAGAGATGCTATTAAAAAAGCACGCTCGAAATAAACCGATTGAAAATAACGATACGCCCAGTTTCGATACATTAGTCAATCTGTTCCCGCTAGGATACAGAGCGAGCGCCCGAGCTATATTTAATCATTTGATTTCGGACAGCGGTCGACTGCGGTGGGACAGCCAGGGGCAGATTTTATTAGACGGTGAAATACAAACGGATTCTGATATTGTTGATTTAGTATATTATCTAATAAGTCCCCACGCGCCGAGACCCCAGAGTTGGTCAAAATTTAATAACCTGGTGGGTAAACTACGGAAAATCACCCCTCAAGCCTTCCCCACCACCACCCCATTACCGTCTACTTCGTTCGTAACAGCTTCCGCCCCCCCGGGCCCCCATCTTTCGCTCGCCTCCTCCAAACGAAAGAAAACTTTGCCGTCAGCGGTCGGGCCTAATTCTTTCGCGACACCTCGACAGTCACCGAAACTTTGGTCGCCTACTATTAAGAACCGTTTACGTAAAAAAAAAACGCCAAGTGCCAAAATTTTGAAATGGGAGAGTTACCGATAAACGTAACGACTAGACTCGAAAAAATATATTTCGATTCTCGTAATCCAGCTAGCTACGGGGGTGTTGAAAAATTATACGATTCTGTCAAAGAGCTCGGAATATCTCGGGAGAATGTTGAAACGTTTTTGCAAACTCACGACGCCTATACGTTACATAGACCAGTTATTCGAAAATTCCAACGACGAAAGATTCGTGTGGGAAACAGACTAGACCTCTATCAGACTGATTTGGCAGATATGCGGTCTTTAGCGAGCGACAATTCCGGATACACATTTATTCTGACTTGTATAGATTGCTTTTCGAGAGTGGCATTTGCCGTCCCCCTAAAACGTAAGACCGGCGCGGAGGTTGCCCGCGCCCTGAAAATAATTTTTAAAGAGCGGGGCAAGCCCCGCGCTATACAGTTCGACCGTGGGTTGGAGTACGTTAATTCGACTGTTTTAAAACTCCTAAAAGAGGAGGGCATTAGACATTACCATTCCGAAAATAGCGATGTTAAAGCCGCGATGGTAGAGCGTTTTAATAGGACCCTGAAACAGCGCATGTATCGTTTTTTTACTCATAAAAACACGCGACGCTATCTCGACGAGCTGCCCAATTTAATTCATTCGTATAACGCCAGTTATCATACTGCAATTAAAATGGCTCCCTTCGATGTAAACGACAAAAATATTCTTCAAGTTTATAGAAATATTTACAAACCAGGGCAGTCTCAGCCAGCCGCCCTCAAGCCCCGAAAATGCCGTATCAAAGTCGGCGATTACGTAAGGATTACCCGAACTGCCAGACCGTTTTTAAAAGGGTACAGCGATCAAAATTGGAGCGCCGAAATATTTAAAGTTATTTTCAAGAATACTAAAAGACCTCTTCAATTTAAGCTCGTTGATTTGGCTGACGAACCCATCACGGGATATTTTTATTTCAAAGAAATTCAACGAGTTATAAAACCGGAAGAATATACAATTGACAAAGTATTAAAGAAGCGACGCTCAAAGGGTAAAGTCGAATATTTCGTTTCTTGGTTAGGGTATCCGGCTACATTCAATTCTTGGGTTTCTGCTAAAGATGTCCGAAGCCTTTTACCTAACGATACCCAGTAATTCAAATCTCGAGATATTTCCGAATAATACGGTAGCCTGTTTCACGATAAAATTACCCGAACCTATCGAATTAAAGGGGGGGTGGGAAGTTGCGTTGGTGGAAATATTGTATCCCTTTTCGTTTTACAACGTGTTGCCCTATGACAATTACGTCTATTTCCGCGTTAATCCCGCCCAACATGGGGGACAGTCTGACCCTAAAATGGTCGGGACGATGCGAGAAATCCCTCCGGGGCATTACTTGAGTATAGACCATTTACTTAAAGTAGTAAACGACACCGCGCTATGCACCGCCGCTAATGTGTGTCTTACCCACGATCCGCTGAACGGACACGTGGCGCTGGTTGGAAAAAATATTACCCCCTATGGCGTATTTATGAGTGACGGACTGAGCAACACGCTAGGATTTGAAAGAACTAAAACTATCGCGGGCAGAAGCGAGAACCCGGCTCGCTTAAATTTCCACATTCCGCCCCAAATCTTCGTTTATTCCGATATCGTCGCTGATCAAGTGGTGGGCTCGTCGCTCGTCAAATTGTTAAGAATAATAGCGGTTGACGAATCAGCCCGATTTGGTACTCATATCGAGAAAACATACATTTCACCGCATTACGTGCCCATTGAGAAGAAATACTTTGATACTATCCAAATAGATCTACGCGATGTTTATGGGAAACCAGCTCCTTTTGAGTTTGGCAATCTAACAGTAAAACTTCATTTGCGTCCAAGATGCCCTTAAGACACGTTCTTGAAAAAAGACGCTGCGTAGCGTGCCCGTACGCTCAATATTATGCCACTCAGGCGGGTGGCGCTATTCCCGACGTATACGTGGGATCGCCGTATCAGCGGGGGCACGGGCAATTCGGAAGCGGGTTTGGGAGTTTCTTCTCCGGCTTGTACAAGCTAGCGAAACCGTTTCTTTTACGGGGGGCGAAATTTTTGGGGGGCCAAGCCCTCTCCACGGGAAAACAAGTTTTGGCTGATGTCTCGACGGGGTCATCCATACGTGAAGCTACCAAACGGCGCCTCACAGAAAAGTACGATGATCTCAAACAACAATACGGGACTGGGAAACGTAAACGCAAAACTAAAACAATTAAGAAAAGACCAAAACGCGGTGGAAAAAAATCATTAGTAGGCAGGAAACGAGCTAGAAAGGTCGTTGATATTTTCTCCTAAAATTATGGGTCATTGCGAAGCGTTAAAAAGTGAACTTGATATTTTTCAATCCGCGCCTATCCAAACGTCAATTGAGGGAGGAAAATGGACCACCTTCAAACCCATCTCGTCGCTGCGAGGCGATACCATCGAGTTTAATATTCCTGGAAGCGGGCACGAGTATATTGATTTACCGCTTACGTACCTACTTGTTAAAGCTAAAATCGTCGCCGATGACGCGGGCAAAAGTTTATTACCGTCGGATGTTGTAGGGGGGTGTAACAATTTTTTGCACACGCTATTTAATCACGCGGAAGTTTACCTTAACGGAACCTTACTGTCTCCGTCAGCTTGTTCGTACGCTTATCGGGCGTACATTGAAACTTTGTTAAATTTTGACAAGGGTGCCAAAGCGTCCCATTTAACAGGCGCGCTGTGGTACAAGGATACCCCCGGCGAAATGAATTCGGTCACTGCCAACGAGGGTTTTAAACAGCGGAAAGGATTCACGGATCAGTCGAAAGAAATAGATTTAATTGGTCCGCTGTTTCTTGACGCGCTCAATGTCGAAAAATATTTAATTAATGGCGTAGATTTACGTATTAAACTATCGCGAAGTAAAGCGAGTTTTGCGTTAATGGGTACGCCGAAGCCCGGGGTTGACTATAAAATTATCATTACGGACGCGAGCTTGTTGGTACGTCGAATACAAATTGCACCCAAAATACTTATCGCTCACGAAAACGCCTTGTCACGAGCAGCAGCAAAGTACGCTTTTACACGCACCGAAACAAAAATATTCACCATCAACTCGAATATCCGAAACACAGTTATTCCCAACGTATATTTGGGTACCCTCCCGGTTCGCTTGATTGTCGCGCTGGTGGATCACGAAGCCTACAATGGAACCCTGGCAAAAAACCCGTACGCTTTCGAACATCAAGATTTATCGAGTTTAGCTCTTTACGTGGATTCTGACGGTGTGGATTCGAAACCTATTACGCCAAACTACGACGCGGGACAATATATTCAAGCCTATCATACTTTATTCACGGGTAGCGGAATTCATTATAGAAACACCGGGATCGATATTTCCCGGGGAGATTATGCCGGGGGCTACGCTTTTTACGTCTTCGACATTTCAAACGACCATAGCGCGGGTGAGAGTCATTATTGGAACCCCTCCAGACAGGGACAGATGCGTTTGGAGCTTTCGTTCGCTAAACCAGTCCCGCAAACGTTAAGCTGCGTAGTTTTCGCCGAATTTCAAGCCAGCTTTAGCGTAGACAAAGATCGTAACGTTTCTATTGAAAACGTGTAATTATGCGCGGATCCGAGATTTTAAACATTTTGAGACGTACGCGCAATTTTATGGGCGTATTCGCTTCGGATTGTCTACCCGATAAGATTAATAGTTTTCCAGCGTCACTGGTTGTAAATCTGGACCCCCACGATGAACCCGGCAGCCATTGGGTCGCGATTTACCTTGATAAATTAAAACGGGCTTGGTATTTTGACTCTTTGGCGCTACGGCCCATTTTGCCAGCCATTAAACTTTTTTTAAAACAAAATTCGAGAAAAATCACGCCCACCAAGCGGCGACTTCAATCGACAACGAGCGTCATTTGCGGACATTATTGCGTGATTTATATACGTCACCGATCAAAACGTAGAAGTCACCAAAGCTTCTTTAAGGGTTTTTCACGAAGAGACGTCAACAATGATATAATGGCCACTAGAAAATTTAACAACCTGTTACGTCATCATAAACGGAGTATAAATTCCCGTCGCGCGACTATACCCCGTTTTTATTCCTAACTAAACCCTCAGTATCGTGTTGGTGGCATGGCGAGAATGGCCGTTGTCGAATTTGACTTTCTACTAGGAAAATCCGCCTCGCGCTCCGGCGGAGAGCCCCCCGACATTGTCGTGAAGGAACTAGCTATATCAACAGTATCGACCCCTCCCGCCGTTCAAGCTTGGACTTTCGAACAACCCTATCCAGTACAACAACTTCCGAACGCCATTAAAAGACAAAACGGCTGGGTGTCTAGGAACCTTCACGGTATTTGCTGGACCGCGGGGTATCTCCCCTATTATAAACTACCCGCCTGCCTTATATCAGCGGTATCGAGTGCGGATATGATTTTTACAAAAGGAGACGATTATACTGAGACCGCCATATACGATTTGGAAACTTTTGACTGTCCCCGAGCTGCGACTTTTGATACGCCCCCGCCAGTAAAATGTCTATTCCGACATCAAACTCTAAACACCCGACAACCGTGTTCTTTGGAACGAAGTCTACTTTTCGCCGAATGGATTACCCAGAACCGCGCTGAAATAGACAGTCAATTACGATGTCCATTTTAATTTTTTTTTGTATCACACTATAATATTTTTTTGACTCGTAAAAGAAAAATAATTTTTGTAATATATCATCTTATAAAATAAATATTTTTTATTATCTTATAAATCAGACTCGTTATTTCTCATTGCTCGCGTCATTTTTTTTAGATTACGTAATTAATAGTTCATTGTGTCCATTCATTCGCCCACGGTAGAAAAATATTATAAACGTATTTTAAAAATATTAAGTGTCAATTTATCAATGTAAAAATTATTTTATACGGTCACCTTTAAAAATAACAATGTATTCAATATAAAAACGTTTATTCACATTTTCTTTACAGCGGTTTTAATATTATGAATTTGATTAGTTTTACAATATTCTTGAAAATAAATCAGAGCAGCCATTTCCTTTTCAGTCGGCATTTTTAATTCGGCTGGCAGGTTAGATGTAGTTGGTTCGGTTGATTCCATTGTGGCACCGCGCTTTTTACATGCCACAATAAGTTCGTTAAGATAATCGATAATTTTATCATCTGACATTTCCTCGGCCTCCGTGTAATGGAGCGATTCACTCTCATCACAATCACACGCCAGATCCGAATCTTCTTTCATTGTATTACACGATAAATGTGTCATTAAATGTTGTTTGAAACCTCTCACGGACCGGTATATTTCCGAGCATATCCCGCATTTCTTTGGTAGCCTAAGCGGAGACATCTTCCTCTTTCCCATAGCGGCTGGCTTATGAAAACCACAACGCATCTACGTAATCTTTACGTTTCATGGTGTAGATTACGTCATCTTTAGTGAGTCATTTTTATAGATTACGTAATTTTTATAGATTACGTCATTTTGGGGTTTAGACCCAGAAATATTATTCCGTAGCTCAAAGAGAATCGGGATGGCTAGTCACGAGGATCTCACCACCGTAACCGGTCGGCTAGAAACGTTCAAGCAATGGGACAACGTACACGTGAACAAGGAAGACTTGGCCCACGCCGGACTTTTCGCCGTAGACTCGGACGGCATAGTCGAATGCTACCTCTGCCACGGACAGTTAGGCAGTTGGGAAACCGGCGACGTACCCCAAACGGAACACGACAAATTTTATCCCAACTGTCCGTCACCCGCCGCTTTGGAGGGCCAAGATATCCCGCCATCCGAAAAATACATCTCCGGCGGACCTACAACCACCCCCGAGGGACCCGGCGACAACGTAACTCTTACCATCAAACGCCTCGAGGTAGAACATTTAATGAAAATGCTCGTAAAAACGCTAATTTCAGATGGTTCGTTTCAACCCTTTGAGTGAACTTTGGTATATACCCTACGAAGATCGACGTAATTACCATGATATAAATAAAATACATTTCCAAAGACGTATTTTCAATGTAAATCGTATTATACAGCCTGTACTCGAAAAATATCTTAATAAAACCTTATAATTTGTATACACTCTTCTCTTTTTTTCCAAAACACTTTTACCGATGACCGCCCGCTATTTTACGGTACGCTTAGGGGGCCCGAAAGTGTTTGTCGGCGAAAACCAACCAACTCGACATTCACTATGACGGGTAGGCTGTTTGCATAACATCGTGTCACCGCCATAGGGGCAGATAACCTATTGACCTAAAATGGGTTAACACCTTGGGTTTTATGGGTTATAACATCGTAAATCAGCTAACCTTTTGACCTAAAATGGGGTGCCTCCAGCTATTAACTATGACTGGCCGGCTGTTTGCATAACATCGTGTCAGTCCACACCACCTGCGGAATAGGGGCAGATAACCTATCGTAAATCATCTAACCTATTGACCTAACCTATTGACCTGCCGAAAATGTACGCAAAATGGGGCCCCTATAGGGGGTCCGTTTCACACCTATTTAACGGCTGTTTGCATCGTGTCCATAGGGGCAGATAACCTATTGACCTAACATCGTAAATCAGCTAACCTTTTGACCTAAAATGGGGTGCCTCCAGCTATTAACTATGACTGGCCGGCTGTTTGCATAACATCGTGTCAGTCCACACCACCTGCGGAATAGGGGCAGATAACCTATCGTAAATCATCTAACCTATTGACCTAACCTATTGACCCGCCGAAAATGTACGCAAAATGGGGCCCCTATAGGGGGTCCGTTTCACACCTATTTAATGGCTGTTTGCATCGTGTCCATAGGGGCAGATAACCTATTGACCTCGTAACTCAGCTAACCTTTTGACCCCGCCGAATATTGCCGCAAAAGGGGGCCCCTATAGGGGCCCGTTTCACCCCCGTTTCCCCCGCCCGCAGGTGCCCCCTTATCGGTAGATAGACCCACTTATCTCTAACATTTATCTAGATGTCTAAAGGTAGACAACATGAAGACCGATATCTACGCGCTTATCTGAGAAAAATCTTTTTACTATATCTGTAGTCTCGTCGGTTACCGAAACCAAATAAAAAACCCGATAGCCGCGGGTCAGATAAAAAAGGATACAGGTAGCCAGAGAAATCAGGTTATTTATCGGAAATATATCTGATATGATATATAGTTATCAGTTTGCCTTATTCAGATAATCGTTAGAAGCCGTAGTGGCTGTCTCCTTGAAATAACTTAATGACCGTTTTATTTTAACAGCGAGGAGAAGATGTCTGAGGCGAAGATCCGAACTTGCCACGCCTGTAAGTCCAAATACACCAAAGAACCGGACTCGTGCAATAAGATCACTTGCAGGTGTCAACGTACTATGTGTTACATCTGTCGAACACCAGATGTGAGTAGTTTAAGCTGTTTTCGTATTTAAACACAATGATTTCCGTTTGGTTGTCTTCTTTCCAGATCGATTACGTTCATTTCTGCCAGGATGTAAGAGATCCCGGCTTACCGTGCGGGAAATGCAATAAGTGCTTTTTATGGTCACGAGCCGACGAAGACGACGAGTTAGCCATCAACGAGATCAAGAATGCCGCTGGAAAAGCGAGAACCGATAGAGGTACATTTTTAACTGGTTACGGATCCTTTTTATAACACGGTTTTCATTTCAGGTTTTAATGAAGTGAAGTCAATTGGAGCTCCGCAAGATCGATTTAGCGCTAATAATCAGCCACATCATCCGGGACCACAGCAAGTTTAAGCTCATTGCATCACAATAATTAGCTTTCGTTCTGTAAGTATCAAAGTTTAATTTTTTCCCTATTGCAAAATAATCAAAGGGAATATAACCTTAAGATTTGGGAGGGAACTTTTCCAAACCCGAAATCTACACACGGAATCTTATTCGCTAATAATAAGAAACACGTCATTTGTAATTTATTTGTACTGTACCGTAGGTCTGTATTTTCACTTCTATAGTTTTATACTTTTTTTATTATTTACTAGCTGAAGCGTCCGGCCTCCGGAATATGACAAATTTTATTAGCTATATGCAAACTAGTACCATAAATTTTTACCATGTGAGCGACGCGCAAACAAAGAAAACTTAGAGGGACGTTTAGCTAGAGAGAACGATTCTATAGCTCTGGCTTATATGAGCTGGCAGTGTATGGGATACGGGGAAATTAGGTTTTTTAATAAGAAAATCAGGGATGATGTTTTATTGTTAATTACATTTCTTAAAAGGTTTCGTTGGTTTATGTGGAACCTAAATCAGAAGTTAGGCCGAAATCGGATAAGAATTGAAACCGTGTATAAAAAGAACCGAGAAACGATCGAAATATTATTGTAATGCCAAATATTCAATTTTCTTTATATTGCCTATTAAATATTATCATATAATATTTTTTAAAAAAGATATAATTCCCAGAATCTGCAATATTAAGTACTTTCTTCCCTTAAGCATAATAATACAGTAAATTCTTGAAAGTCATTCTCCAACATTTGAATCTCATGTTCTTTTTGTAATTTATCAATTGTCATGCGTGGACGCTGGTCGTCCCGTTTGACTGTCGGTCGGGTGTCCCGAATTTGGCTTAGAGGGCCTAATGGCCATGGTCCTTCTTTTCTCCATTCTCGCTTTTGACTTCGTTCTGTCCGACTCGCCAGTGGTTTTACTTTTGGGACTTTAATAATAATAATAAAAATAATAAGGCTTTATTGGGATAACCAGTTCAGTCAGAGACTGATTTCCAACTGGTTCCTGAAATATCTTAAATATGGTTTATAGATAAAATGTACAATTTGAAACATGACAGTACAAGTTTAAAGTACAAGACAAAATAAAGAATTAAATAACACATTACGCGGAAGAGCGTGACAGTTAATGGCAGATTATGGCAATTAAATTTGTAAGGTAGATACAAATCCTAGGACTTCACGTCTGAACTGTGATAGAGTTAATTTTTTATGTAACAAGGGTGACGGAAGAGAATTCCATAGACTAGTACCCCTGAATCGCGGGCTTTGTTTGCGGATCGTACCCGAAACATATCCCAGGTAAAACGAAATAGCACTCGCACGAGTCGAATAATCATGTACGGTAGAGACACGATGAAAATGACTAGTGACATACGGCGGCACTTGATTAGCGTGAACCTTAAACATGAATATTAAAAGATGGAAAACATAGCGTTGCTTTAAGGCCAGCCACTTCACAGTATCCCGGGCTAATGTAGCGGAGGAACGACGATTAGTACGAAGTATAGCTTTGGCTGCCCTATTTTGGAGAACTTGTAGAGACTTCTGATGGTGTTCCGACGCGGCGTGATAGAAAATGTCCCCATTTTGTGAGAGACCGTTCCCGTTTCTTACATGTGTTCTATTTATGACTCTTTGTTAACATTCCTAATCTTTAACCAGGCGTGTAGGAACGTATTTTATTAAGACAGTTTGAATATTGAATTTGGCACCCACCTTAAACGTAATCAAAAACACACTTTTTGCTGGCGCCCCTTTCCAATTTTAAGAGAGGTACATTGTACCACTGTGCCCCCCCCCCCTAAGTTCTTACGCCACTGTCTTTAACTAGGAAAATCAGTGTTGTTTGACAGAGATCCAGTATTTTAAACTTCAAAAACCCATAAAAACTACTGATGATTTAATACAAACAATTTGGTTCAAGGAATATTATCGTTACTCAGTTTTAAGGCTGGTTTTTGAGATATTTTTTTTTGAGCCCATATCTCTGAAACGAAGCACTTAAGGACCATGTTCATTAAACATTTTCAACTCATTTGGATACATAGAATAACGCCCCTGAATTTTTTACATACTTATCTTTAACAATCTGTATATATATTAAAAGAATACCAAATGTAGAGCTACAAGGTATTAAAAACAAAATTTTTAACTGATTAGAAGCTTTAATTCAACATTAGGCTTTTCTAGGATTCTTACATTTTTCGGTATTTTAGACACAGTTACACAACAGCTCAAACCCACTAAATAATACTTATCTGATTTGGTCATCGTAACATCAAAACATATGCTGCAACGTAATTTTTACGCGCTTCTTTAACGAATCGGTTAAAAACTATTTAAATGGTTTGACCGCAATTACCTTCTACAAGTAACTTTTTGTAATTTTATTAATTCCATATGTAAACCTTTTTTTTTGCAGCATCTTATGTTCTTCAAAGCGGCAGAACCTTATTCTATCTTGTGTTTAAACCTGCCGATGTTTTAATATTTTTACCTAAGTGTGTCCAATGTTTTAATAAAAATTAATTTGTATCGAATATAATATCAAAAAGTTCTAATAAAAAGTTTAATGATATTTTATTGATTATAGAGTTAAGGTTTTGATAATTTGAAATTAAATCCAAAAATAAGTATAAAAACAATTTTTATCCGGGTACTTTGATTAGTATTCGAGACGCGGGCGACATTAATAAATAGGAGTTTCCTGACACATGTAGATTCTTCAATTCAGAACCAAACTATGACAGCGTTTTATTCAGAATTTAGTTTAAATAATTATATTATACAGAGATAAATCTACCGTTTTATACCTGAAGATTCTGGTCACGTTTTAGCCGCCAAAACACCACCAGATAACCCAGATGTACAGGCAGAACCCAGCACTTCGTCAAAACTTCTGCAACAAAGTTCATCGATTATTTGTACTGATTCCTGTAATCCCACTTATATTGAAAACTATAATTATATATTATCATCGGGAAAACATAGTGATGATATAATATACAAGCTTCTCACAGCTCCAAGGAAACCCGAAAAAAGTTATATCTTTCCTACTTCCGAGCACCACAAGAGAGGACGGGTTGAACGCAGACAGGTGCACGATCATCACTTTGAACAGTATCCTTGGCTGGTTTTCTCACAAGTTAAAAAGGGACTTTTTGGCATAAACTGTTCAATTTTTGTAAATAATAAAATGGTTTGAGGAAAGAAATCCAATATCGCCAATAAACTTGTGACTGAACCCCCAACAAAGTTTGCCTGATTTACTTTAAAAGACCAATTCTCAACTCATGTACGACGTTGAAGCGTCAACAGATGCAAAATTATTTTTAACGGCACGAGACAACCGCGAACTTGAGGTCAAAAATCAATTGTCAACACAGAGAATGGAAAGTATTAGAGAAAACAGAGCCCGTCTTGTAACTATAATACAAGTTGGCAAGCCAAAATATACCTCTCCTAGGAAGAGTTTGTAATTTTCAGTGAAGCGTAACTGTATCCGTGGTTCTGCGGTAGAACGCTCACCTGTCGTTCAAGAGGGCTCGGGTTCGAATCCCGACCGATTAAAAAATTATACTACACCCAATGACAAAAAGAGGGCACTTTTGGAAAAACCTTTTCCCTGATTCTAAGAAACTGGGTACGCAGTGATTACGCTTTGCCCCGAAAATGCGAACGCGTTCGCAGGCCTGACAGACAGACCCACAGACAAAGTCCCCTCGGAGGGGTAAAAAACAATCATATTTCATGGAAGGGAAAATATTCTTCTGCGGGGTGTCGATGTTGGCGGCCAACTACACGAAAGATTTTTGGGTTTTGTTGACATCCATAAAGACAATGATTGTAGTAGCATGGACTAATTAACAACAGGGACGGTCTGGTCATGAGAAAAAGTAAAAAAGAACAAGCATCGACGCACTCTAGCGGTACTCGCGGGCATAACAGGAAATGCTTGTATAGGCTGGTGATTCAATATAGGGGGAGTAAAATAATGCTTGGAATTTAAAATTTGAACCACGAGATTACCATGCGGTGCTAATATATTAGTCTTTTAAATTAATCGTCGTAAAAATTTAGAATGTCGAGCTTCTTCGATCTTACTTATAGTAAAATATTCTGTTTACCGTCTGAAAGTAATTTCCAAATTTGTAACGGTTGTTATTATTAACATTGTATAATATTATTTATAAATATAAATGATCGTACCATGGCTTAATTGTTGCTTACCTTTTTTATGATGAATAATTTAGAATTAGAAGATATCTTAGAATTAGAAGGGGAAAACGTATTAGGGTCATTCCACGTGAAATCGTCAAGCGTTGTTGCTCGATAGTGACGGATTTTGCCCAAACGTTTTTCCCTGGTTTATTTACCCTAAATATGAAGCCTCGTGGAGTTTAGCGGGCTAATTTCAAAAATTTGAAAAGTTATGATTTTTTGAAATTTCATGCATTTTGGCTAGAGTTTCGTTACTTAATAAACATTTTTTTCAGTAGCATGATTCGTAAAGCTCTTCAAAATATGAAAATTGGTACTCTTAGCTAAAAAGACCTACAAATTCTGAATTTGGCTTCCAATTTACTCTACGGGCTCTAGTTTTTGATATAAGAGCTGTTTGGGGGGGGGGGGGTTGCGCAAAACATCGTTTTTACAAAGGGGTCCACCTGATAATTCAATACAAATTTCAAATAAGCACCTCCTTGCACATAGAAAGGTCCCTCTTCAATTTAGTGTTGGCGAACAAATTATTTTTATCAAAACGAATTTTTTTAAATTGACCATTTTTAGCGTTTTTCGCAAAACTGCGGTGTAAGAGCTGGATAGAGGGGTGGCACTTATCATTTATTTAACGAAATATAAAATAATATATATATAATAATAATAATAATATAATATAAATATATAAATAATAAAAGTTTATTTTAAACCATGAAGTATCTGTCTCTATAGTATATTACTTACTGCATTTATGATGAGACATCCAAATTCAACGAAAATTTCAAATAAGCACCTTCTTACGTATATAAAGGCCTCTGTCAAATTTGGTGTTGGCGACGAAACTATTTCTATCAAAATGAATTTTTTTTTAAATTATCCATTTTTAGCATCTTTCACAAAACTTCGGAATCTGTAGGTCGTTTTGCTAAGAGTACCAATTTTCATATTTTGAAGAGCTTTAAGAATCTTGTTACTGAAAAAAATGTTTATTAAGTAACGAAACTCTAGCCAAAATGCATGAAAATTCAAAAAATCACAACTTTTCAAATTTTTGAAATTAGCCCGCTAAACTCCAGGAGGCTTCATATTTAGAGTAAATAAACCAGGGAAAAAAGTTTGGGCAAAATCCGTCACTAACGAGCAACAACACTTGGCGATTTCACGTGGAATGACCCAATTATTTAACTATACTAATTATACTTATTTAACGTGATAACATAGATGGTTATGAGACACGTTTGGGACTTCCTTTGTAAACAACAATCTGAAAATTCAAATCGCAACCGCTAAACCGTTAAAAATGTTTCCCAACAGATGGCGAAATTTCAAAAATCAGTTTCCAGTTTATCACGTTTGAATCACCAGGATTAAAAATATTGGCCTGGCTGCTGAACGCGTTAACACTTTTTTTTGGTCTTTATAGGGAAATGTTATAGATCTGGACCGTTCCTGTTGTTAATTAGTCCATGGTAGTAGCAACATTGACGATGGACTTGAAGAGCGCAGCATTACTGGTAAGGTATTGGATACTACGATTCTAAGGAGAATTTAAAGCCTTTCTCTGTCACTAGAGAACTGTGTGGATATAGGCTGTGATGGTTGCTCAGTTAATATATCAGAATTGTAAGGAGCTGTAACTACAATAAAAAAGAAAGCTATCAACGCGCAAGTAGCACCGTGTTGAAGTCATCAGCTTCACCTCGCTGTCTCTCGCAGTTGCAGAGTTGCAAGTGTGAGAAACGCACTTGGTACTATTGAAGAAGTAGTAGCAACATTTAAGAGTCACTTTAAACACTCGCTGCAGTCACATTGTCCAAAGAGATGGGTTGAGCGACATGATGCTGTTATTCAATTCGCAGCTGATCTCGGAACAGTATATAAAGTTCTTAAAGAAATGCATCATTGGAGGGACAGAACAACGGCTGCAAATAACGCGAAACCTATCCAAAACACCGGGAAAAAAAACTATATAATAGCTATTGAACACAGCGAAAGACTCCGATATAATAACGCGAAACCTATCCAAAACGCCAAAGAACGCCGATATAATAACGCGAAACCTATCCAAAACGCCAAAGAACGCCGATATAATAACGCGAAACCTATCCAAAACGCCAAAGAACGCCGATATAATAACGCGAAACCTATCCAAAACGCCAAAGAACGCCGATATAATAACGCGAAACCTTTCCAAAACGCCAAAGAACGCCGATATAATAACGCGAAACCTATCCAAAACGCCAAAGAACGCCGATATAATAACGCGAAACCTATCCAAAACGCCAAAGAACGCCGATATAATAACGCGAAACCTATCCAAAACGCCAAAGAACGCCGATATAATAACGCGAAACCTATCCAAAACGCCAAAGAACGCCGATATAATAACGCGAAACCTTTCCAAAACGCCAAAGAACGCCGATATAATAACGCGAAACCTATCCAAAACGCCAAAGAACGCCGATATAATAACGCGAAACCTATCCAAAACGCCAAAGAACGCCGATATAATAACGCGAAACCTTTCCAAAACGCCAAAGAACGCCGATATAATAACGCGAAACCTTTCCAAAACGCCAAAGAACGCCGATATAATAACGCGAAACCTATCCAAAACGCCAAAGAACACCGATATAATAACGCGAAACCTATCCAAAACGCCAAAGAACGCCGATATAATAACGCGAAACCTATCCAAAACGCCAAAGAACGCCGATATAATAACGCGAAACCTATCCAAAACGCCAAAGAACGCCGATATAATAACGCGAAACCTATCCAAAACGCCAAAGAACGCCGATATATTAACGCGAAACCTATCCAAAACGCCAAAGATCGCCGATATAATAACCCGAAACCTATCAAAAACACCAAAAAAAAACAAGTTCACCAAGAAGGCGATAATATTATTTCGTGCCACACATAAACGACTTCGATAAGAAAGTGCCACACTTATTTATTACTTCTGACCATACATGGTTTCGATAAGAAAGTTCCACACTTATTTATTACTTCTGACCATACACGGCTTTGATAAGTAAGTGTCACACTTGTGTGTGTGTGATCGGGTATGATTGGGAACGCGAAAAAACGTAGCCAAGCGGGGAAAATTCCTCTTAGTTTGCGTTGTGTAGATCATCAAGAGCGCTATACAACGGCAAATTGACGTGGTAACACAGTTTGAAGTATATTTGTTTCACCAGTGTGGGCATGCGTTTTTCGGTTTCCCGGCTAGAAAATACGAGCATTCAGGCAAATGGGTTAAAGTTCTAGTCAAATTTATAGATAATTCATAAACAATACAAAATCTAGTTGCAAATTGAGTTTGTGCAATAAAATAATTAGCGATTTGACCTGATTTAATTGTAATTTTGTTATTTCTGGCTATTTCGTTCTCAATTCATCCTTTAGACTTGGATTCTTTTGTATATATAGAGTGCTAGCAGTTGATGCGTTTTTAAAAGTTTGTGACGTCACAGCCGTAGCTTCCGTAATGGTTATCATGAAAACTCGCGTTTTTTATCAATAGACGTTTAACATTGGTGACGTCGCAGGGTTTCAAGCTGCTGGCACTCTATACATACTATGCTTTTTGAATAATTCGCACAGGGAAGAGGCTGTTATAAAGGTTTAGGACCCGCCTTAAAGCTAATGGGAGTGAGTTCGTATCTCGCTTCCGTATATATTTTTATTAGATTTTTTCATTTAAATTTTACTTTCGGTTTGAACATTTTCTCTGCTTTTTATATCAATTTATATTACTTAAATTCCTCGAATAATATTACTTAAATTCCTCGAATAATATTACTTAAATTCCTCGAATAATATTACTTAAATTCCTCGAATAATATTACTTAAATTCCTCGAATAATATTACTTAAATTCCTCGAATAATATTACTTAAATTCCTCGAATAATATTACTTAAATTCCTCGAATAATATTACTTAAATTCCTCGAATAATATTACTTAAATTCCTCGAATAATATTACTTAAATTCCTCGAATAATATTACTTAAATTCCTCGAATAATATTACTTAAATTCCTCGAATAATATTACTTAAATTCCTCGAATAATATTACTTAAATTCCTCGAATAATATTACTTAAATTCCTCGAATAATATTACTTAAATTCCTCGAATAATATTACTTAAATTCCTCGAATAATATTACTTAAATTCCTCGAATAATATTACTTAAATTCATCGAATAATATTACTTAAATTCCTCGAATAATATTACTTAAATTCCTCGAATAATATTACTTAAATTCCTCGAATAATATTACTTAAATTCCTCGAATAATATTACTTAAATTCCTCGAATAATATTACTTAAATTCCTCGAATAATATTACTTAAATTCCTCGAATAATATTACTTAAATTCCTCGAATAATATTACTTAAATTCCTCGAATAATATTACTTAAATTCCTCGAATAATATTACTTAAATTCCTCGAATAATATTACTTAAATTCCTCGAATAATATTACTTAAATTCCTCGAATAATATTACTTAAATTCATCGAATAATATTACTTAAATTCCTCGAATAATATTACTTAAATTCCTCGAATAATATTACTTAAATTCCTCGAATAATATTACTTAAATTCCTCGAATAATATTACTTAAATTCCTCGAATAATATTACTTAAATTCCTCGAATAATATTACTTAAATTCCTCGAATAATATTACTTAAATTCCTCGAATAATATTACTTAAATTCCTCGAATAATATTACTTAAATTCCTCGAATAATATTACTTAAATTCCTCGAATAATATTACTTAAATTCCTCGAATAATATTACTTAAATTCCTCGAATAATATTACTTAAATTCCTCGAATAATATTACTTAAATTCCTCGAATAATATTACTTAAATTCCTCGAATAATATTACTTAAATTCCTCGAATAATATTACTTAAATTCCTCGAATAATATTACTTAAATTCCTCGAATAATATTACTTAAATTCCTCGAATAATATTACTTAAATTCCTCGAATAATATTACTTAAATTCCTCGAATAATATTACTTAAATTCCTCGAATAATATTACTTAAATTCCTCGAATAATATTACTTAAATTCCTCGAATAATATTACTTAAATTCCTCGAATAATATTACTTAAATTCCTCGAATAATATTACTTAAATTCCTCGAATAATATTACTTAAATTCCTCGAATAATATTACTTAAATTCCTCGAATAATATTACTTAAATTCCTCGAATAATATTACTTAAATTCCTCGAATAATATTACTTAAATTCCTCGAATAATATTACTTAAATTCCTCGAATAATATTACTTAAATTCATCGAATAATATTACTTAAATTCCTCGAATAATATTACTTAAATTCCTCGAATAATATTACTTAAATTCCTCGAATAATATTACTTAAATTCCTCGAATAATATTACTTAAATTCCTCGAATAATATTACTTAAATTCCTCGAATAATATTACTTAAATTCCTCGAATAATATTACTTAAATTCCTCGAATAATATTACTTAAATTCCTCGAATAATATTACTTAAATTCCTCGAATAATATTACTTAAATTCCTCGAATAATATTACTTAAATTCCTCGAATAATATTACTTAAATTCCTCGAATAATATTACTTAAATTCATCGAATAATATTACTTAAATTCCTCGAATAATATTACTTAAATTCCTCGAATAATATTACTTAAATTCCTCGAATAATATTACTTAAATTCCTCGAATAATATTACTTAAATTCCTCGAATAATATTACTTAAATTCCTCGAATAATATTACTTAAATTCCTCGAATAATATTACTTAAATTCCTCGAATAATATTACTTAAATTCCTCGAATAATATTACTTAAATTCCTCGAATAATATTACTTAAATTCCTCGAATAATATTACTTAAATTCCTCGAATAATATTACTTAAATTCCTCGAATAATATTACTTAAATTCCTCGAATAATATTACTTAAATTCCTCGAATAATATTACTTAAATTCCTCGAATAATATTACTTAAATTCCTCGAATAATATTACTTAAATTCCTCGAATAATATTACTTAAATTCCTCGAATAATATTACTTAAATTCCTCGAATAATATTACTTAAATTCCTCGAATAATATTACTTAAATTCCTCGAATAATATTACTTAAATTCCTCGAATAATATTACTTAAATTCCTCGAATAATATTACTTAAATTCCTCGAATAATATTACTTAAATTCCTCGAATAATATTACTTAAATTCCTCGAATAATATTACTTAAATTCCTCGAATAATATTACTTAAATTCCTCGAATAATATTACTTAAATTCCTCGAATAATATTACTTAAATTCCTCGAATAATATTACTTAAATTCCTCGAATAATATTACTTAAATTCCTCGAATTCATTATCTTGTCATTTTAATGAATTTTTGGCTCCCAACGCCATCTCGTTACAAAACAAATAACTAAGAATTTTGGAATTGCTGTATTTTTCACTTATAATTATTTATAATAGTATTTAATTTCAGTAGTATTTCCAAAAATATTAAATTACACTCTTTAATAGTAGTAAATTACACTCTTTAAACTAAAATAACTACTAACAATAAACAATCTGAGCAAACCAGCACTTACACAGGGGTACACGAAACATATTACAAAAATTTATTTTTGTATCCTAGTTTTTTTAATCCAGGCGGCGCCACCGTCGCGATACGACGCGCTAGAACTAATTTCAATTTTAACCTAATAAGGATCTATTTCCGTTTGATTAATTCATGATAGAACCTTCTTAGGTGAAACATGGATCTATCACTTGCAGCTTTAGCCAGTGCAAGTTTTTATCATATAACTATTCTTGTTTTTTCTTTGAGTAAACTGTAAACACGAATACACGATAAAGAAAATCATTACGCCCAGGAACTAGCATTTTGTAAAAATATTTTCGTTTAAAGAAGGCTAGTTCCAGGGCCATTTTACGAAAAGAGGGGGGAAGCCAATTTACGAATTTTCCCCTTCCGACGGCAGCAGGCGCTCTCTCTCGTTCCGTGGCGTTTAATTCAAGTTAACCGATACTGCTCTGCGTGATTTGAACCTGTAAGTGCGAGTTTGTCACCACTACTAGGTAACTTTCACATTTTCTTTTTCTCCGCACCTTTCATACAGAGAGGTCACTTTGTCGGACTCTCTAGTATTTTAAACAGAAAATTCACCTTTCTCGAGAGCTTACGTGTACTAGCAGCTAACCTCCTTTATTTTCTCCGTCTCCGTTTTCTCCGCAGAAAGTTTTTTATAAGTCAGCCGATACTGCTCTTCGGGATTTGGAGCAGTAAGCGTGCCTTTGCGACCGCTACGAGATGACTGATTTCCAGTTTTCTCCGCCACTTCTCTTTCAGTGAGGTTACCCGTAGACCTCTCTGCAATGTCGAATCATTCTCTCCCGCCTTTACGGGCACTACTAGCTAACCATCTACTTGTACCGCTATTGAGTAAACGCAAAATTTCGTCCCCCCCCCATAGGGCGGGCACGAAATAAAAACTATAAATGCGAAAGCTGTTGAATACACCGAAAAACGCCGATATAATTACGCGAAAAAGATTCAAAAAGCCAAAAAACGCCGAATTTATCGAATTTCTATTGGTTGAAAAGGCGACGTTTTAGTTTTTTAAGCCTCAGTCGAATAATTCTTCAAATTTTAAAAGTTGAAAACTGCCAAACGTTTTTCCGTTTTTTAACTGTTCCAAAAAGGTATCATTCGACTTTCTACTATAAACGGTTTTAGAAAAATTTGAAAAACAAAGTGCCAACAAAATTTTGTCCGAGACTGAGCTTGGCTCCAATATCGTCTGTAGTATGGCTCTCTTTCAAGAATTTTCAGTTACGTTATTTACAGTGAAATAAGCAGTCCATAGGTGGTTCCTTTTAACTTAACATTGCGTCTAGACGTTCTGCATACTGCGACCAAGATTCCGCTTTGCAATCGAATATCTCCAATTTTCCCAGGACTGCTGCCATAATTACTGAGATACTTGTCTTACCAAATACGAATTTGGTATATTAGTTTTATAAGGAACGAAAAGGCTGGCGTACCTAGGTGGTCGATCTGATTTGACCTGCTAAGCGTTTTTATCTTGATTCTTCTCGTGAATTCTTCTACCTTCCTTTCTTTTGAAAAGTAGTCGTGATCTTGTTGAAGAATGATTATAAGGATATGCAGATAATGATATAAAAAGATGGACATGGTATTTAAATTCACTCACTAACTGGGTTCATAATTTTCTATATAAAATGACGGGCTGGAATGCCATCGTAATGCTGTCTTTAACTGACCGACTCACTGTTTATATACTCGATACTATTGCTTTTTTATCGCTATTCTATATTTGCATAATGCGTGGATCGGTGGCGCGATCTAGTGTCGAATGTGAATACTACACAGCGCATCCATCTTAAGATATACGGCTTGACGGACCAAAAAATGTGATCGATTAATTTGACTGTGAAACTTATACTCTTGGACCAATGTATATGACTAATGCGAGGGATTCTGGCTCAAACTTAATGGGTTTTAATGGCGACAATGATTATAAATTAAAAACATTTGGGAGTGATACAAGGAATAATTATTTCAATAAAAATACCTTATAATTTATACGCATGTTAAAAAAATACAAATTGGAATTTCAGGGTAAACATACTTCGTCAAACAAAACATTAAAAATAAAGAAATAGTTTTTTTAGCTTTTCTCTTTAAACTGAACAAGCCTCTACAAGTCAAAAACCACGAGGGCCATCCAGAAAGCGACCGGACAAAACGGATCTGGTTACGGTGGATTGACGTTGATCGCCGCACCATCGCCGCCCAACCAACAACTTGACACGGGAAGCTACGGGAATCCAGGCATCAAATTCTAGCCGATTCCGCTCAACGTCTGCAAACGAGACCACACCAAGTGGTCGAGCTTCTGGGTTAGACTCCAAGTCAACGTGGAAGACAACCCGAGGTTATCGAAGGTAGATAAAATGATCCATTTGTCTTCTTATTTAGGGCTATCCAGGGGTTTCCGGAATTAGATAGCTCTTATGATGAAATTGTAGAATTGTTAAAAATTAGATATGGTAAAACTCAGGTAGCTATAAATAAACATATTACGAAATTAAGGTCTAAACAACCAGTATACGTTACTAGAAACTCGCAAACAAGCATTAATTAAAAGAATTCCGTTCGGAGAATGAGAAGTGACATACTTGAGTTTATTATGTTACTCATGCTAAAACAATTGTGCAAAAATACTAAGATATTTGAACTTTTGAAAATGATTATCTTTTTTTCGATATTACCAGGTTTTAATTAGTTTATGGGTCAACTTTTTATCCCAATATATTATTATTAATATGGAATTTCAGAGATTTGTTCTTTCGAAAAACTTTTATTCTTCCCTTAAACAAAAGACTACGCAGTGAAAATCATACATTGTCAAGATAGTAACTTGAGATGTTATTTTTGGGGCGTTCCTCTTTTTCAAATAGGGACATTTAAATTTCCACGTTCAGTACGAGGACAATTTTGTTCGAACGCGATAGTTTCCGTGCTCTTCTATAACTAGCACTCGCCAAGACCAAAAGTGCCGTTTAGTCTGTGCATAGTAAGGCAACCAATCGTTTTCAATCCGAACTTAATTTCTAATAAATGAAAAAGAAACTTAGCTAAGCCGTTTTTTATCGACTCTCGCTACTGGCGAGTGAAATATCATCCATGTCATTTGACAGACAAATTGTATTAACGCCTACAATACGACAATCTTGTTCTTGCACTTAATCAATTTGAAAGATTTCCGAGTAGTTCGGAAGAACGAAGAAGTTAACGCAAATTAAATATAAAAAGCCCTCGAGAAAGAACGGATTTTATCGCATTTTTTTATTTGTCATTTTCAAGTTATTCATAGAATAATGCGTGCCTTGTTTGTGATGTCACTTATTTGGACAGGTAAATTTGTAATATAATAGCTACCAATTTCTTTATTAATATCGTGATTCTGTGATAAAATTATACGCGCTTCCTTTTTTAACTGATTAATTTCCCGCTGGAAATGAATTTGAGATTGATAAATATTTTCTTTATATTTGTTATCTTTATGATATGGTGGTTGATGTAGTCCCGGCGTTTGAAGGTGAAAACGAGTGGAGAAGCAAGATATTTACCGGTTACGACAAGAATGTCCCTCCTTCGAGCATACTCAGCAAGAACCCTTTCATTGGAGGAATTGATCTCGGCATAATGCTTAGAAGACTCGAAGATTTTGTAAGTTGCACTAGGGGGTTGATATATTTATCGCGCAAAATCTATTCGACATGTAGAATCGACAGTTAAATTTAGATTGTAGTTAAATGGCCACAAACGTGTATTTTAGAATTAACTGTAACTAAATAATAAAAAAATTAATAATCAGCTAGGCTAATACCCAAGGCATCACCTTAGGCCTAAGTCATCAAGCGACTTTTAAGCCGTCAAATCAGGGGCCGGGTTTCAATGCGTAGGAAGGTGGTGGTAAGCGCTTCATACCACGCGAGTCAACAGCTCCCTACACTAACTATTACCGTTAACCTCAACAAGTTTTTTTGGAAGGGGAAACCGAAGAGCTCTGGGAAAAACCCCTTTAACCAGTGGGGAGAGAACTTGCGAACTCAACGCGGAAGGAGTTGTTCCGAGATTTAACCCAGTGCCACAAGTTGGAAGCGAACCCGGCTCCTCTAGCTGCGAGGTGAAAGTGCTCACCACTCCGCCACCCCACCTATCTGAATTCGTACCTTGGGTTATAGTAATACAGCACCTTGGGTGGATTTTCTTTAAGCTAAATACTACCGCAGTTGGTCCCTTGAAGTATTTTCACAATTAAATCAGACATAGGAGGATGGTGGAAATCCCTACAAGCCAGGTGAGCCAACAGCTCCCTACAATACCACCCCAACAAAATTTTATACTCAAAGAAAACCTCTTTAACCAATGCGGAACGAGTTGTTACGAGTTTTCACTCAGCGAAAAAAGTTGGGATCGAAAATCAATAACTCTGCCATCCGTTGAAATTAAATACTAAATGACTAATTCCCTGAATGTGTCCAGGTTAACAGTTCTAAATATGTGAGTGCAACTATAGCCTCGGTTTTTCATGAATGCCGGAAGACATTGTGCACTTAGCTAGAGGGAGCCTGCCACCGTACCGGAGTGTCTTACCCCTTATTCGGCAGAAATAGGAAGAGATTGTACGTAGGAAAGCGGTGGGGCGTATATTTTTCCAAAGCACACTAGAGCTTAAAACCCAGCTTATTGAGCTTAAGTCTGTTTGAATCCAGTTTTGACCAATGAAATTGAGATAAACTCGTCATGACAACTGGTTTCAAGCGATAGTGTGAACACGGCTTTAAAGGGAATATAACCTCGGGTATTTGGTGAGGAACACTAACGTTTGCAGCTCTGGCCGCTCTTGTCTTTGGTCTTAGAAATGTTTGGCTCCACTGTACAGGGTATTTTGAAAAATTTCAGGGGTCTTCCAAAAAGATTACTTTGCAATTTATATTCCCTTAAATACATTCATTTTTAATTATTTAAATACCTTAATGTTACTTTTTACAATTTTGTGAATTTTTCATTTTCTTTTTTTTTGAAATCACACCTTTGGTGAAAATGTATAAAAATAACGAGATAAATATATTTAACGTGTTCTTCTAAATTTCATTTTCAGTCTGCCAGACGAGGAACTCTCACGTTGGTCGGATATTTGTACCAAGTACGTCATTTTATAATTGGTTTCAGTCCAACGTATTACCATGCATAAGTCTATAATATGCTTCCATAAGTTTTTCAATTTGGGAAACTTTTACTGAGAGCTAGTAACGGGGTGACGTCATCACAAGAAGAAAATCTAACCCTAGCGATAGGCTGACAAAGGCTACGTGTGACGCGTTAGCGAGCGGACGCAAAACGGTGACGAAGCCCGTAATGCAGTCTGTCTTGTGAATAGCTCTCAGTAAAACTTTGGCATGTGAAGAATAGGAAGTGTCACACTTATATATAAAAATATTATACACTTATGGTATTACCAATTAAAATAAATACTTCACACACCTATTCAGTGGGTATATTTAGGTCTATAGATGTATGGGGAGTACCGAAAAAATATGGTTTTCAGTTTCTTGGAAAATGGCATCTAAAATTATTAAAGTTTTACCTTTGCTATATAGTGTAAGGCAAAACAAGGCATATAATTTTCTTCGTGACGTGGGATAAACTGGAAACTCGCCATGTGACCAAAATCCTGGATCCCCTCTGAAATACCGATTACCATCAGGGTAGCCTTATCCATAAGGCAGACTAAACAAAGTGCCTAGGTCCTACGGAAATTTTAGTAGACGTTAGGGCCTACGATTCTATATAATAGGGCCTACGATGATCCGAAAAGTCGGTAAATGAGACATTTTTGCCTAAGGCCTACGGAAAGGTTAAAACAGCCCTGATTACCGTGATTACAGGGCTGGCACGACGAACGGCTTAAGTTGAATAATGCAAGCGAATACCATCATAATCTTGGAATTGACTCAGGAAGTCTGTGGAAACCTATTCTCCGTATATTTAACAGGTAAAATACTCAATGAAACCAAAATCTGTTTTACCGCATTTAGAAGTGAGATGCCCTAGTTGGTTTCAACAATAATTAATTAGAGCGCTTCACGACTCTGCAAGATCCCCTCTATGAAATAAAGGCTAGGAAATTGAAAAAAAATTGATCAAACTGAATCAAAATCTAGATCAAATAATTTTGATATAATCGAAATAAAGTTTACTTTCATTCATTGCAAGTGGAACAAAGATAACGAGAAGAAGCCACCAACAGGAGCTTTCTCGTGTATCATACATTTTGTAGAGTTAATTTTTAATGTAATTTAATAATTTGGTGTTGTTAATATTTTTCTACGTAATTTTTGGGTTTTATCAAAATTCTCTTTTTTTAAGAGGGCCTATAACCTAACACTATTCAAGTGAAAGCATCAATCTATACACTCTTTTACGAAGTCGGTCATTTCATTACTGGCCTAATTTAAAATAGTCAGCTCAAGATGTCGCGTGCACTTGACCGCGTGAAGCGGCCTTGCATGCACTATTTAAAATCAGACCTGTAATAAAATGGCAGCTCTCACAAATTAGGATATGAAAGAGTGTATAGTAAACAACGGTATTATAAATGCTCGACAGTTACAAGATCCTTAAAAATTCCAATTTTCGTTTTGGCGTCAAATCTGAATTGTCATAAAATGAGATCCATTATATATAAAAACCTAACATTTGTTAAGTGGGAGGGTGCAACACGTAAGTGGGCTTTAGTTATAAAAAGGGAGTGCTCAGTTTTAACCGCACCTGAAATGAAATCCGGTATACACCCTTGCTACTATTTCAAGCTTCGGGCTCCTAAAGGGTCAGAGTGTGCATTAACTGTTGGCGTTACCGTGATTTCGGGGTCTTGCAACCCATAAGGGTGGCAGTACACTGGGAGATGTTAACTGTGATCAAATGGTTGTATATCCGCCTCTGACTTCGGTCAGGTTGGTTTGATATTAATTTATTGATGTCATAATACAATAATACAATTTTACACTTTTATAATACATCGCCCCAATCCACATAAGTTAAAAACGTGGGCGTAGAGGGGTAACTTGTGCGTGGAGGGGCTAATGGAGAGGGTCCAGGCATCCTGGTGTCTTGACGAATTTGGTAGCTAGCAGGCGGGTCCCCGTGTGAGGCGCTGTGACCCTCGCTTCACGGCGTTTTAGAGCCACACTGGGGCTCCGGTGTAAGTTGCGCTGGGTTGCAGTAAGCCCGTCGTTCGCCTTTTGGAGCCATTATAAAGGGCTGGATATCTACTTATGTAGGTAGGGTGTCGACTGGAGATGCTAGAGCATCCGCTCTTATTCCCACAGCTGTGCATAAAGTGAGGGGTTGGTCGTCCCATTGTTACGTTTTTTGCTGGGTAAAGTGGCTTGCGTCGAAGGTGTGACTGTCAGAAATAGGGTTCACTTGCTGCCTTATCACCTGTCCGGATTGTGGAAACTGGCGTAGGGCATAGCTATAAATCAGACTACAGTGTTTCAAGGTTCACACTTTCTCAAGTTATATTCAACCTCCATTTTTCAAAAACATTAAAGTCGTTAAAAAACCGCCGACAAGCTGATAATAAATGTTCGGCAACGCAAACTTTCGTCCTTTTCGATGTAGAGAAACAGCGCTGCCAGGCAAATATTCATTTAAATACTACACACGCGTTAACACAACTTAATTTTTCGGCGCTGAGTTTAAACCATTTGTACCCGGCTGCAATCAAATTAAGTTAGATCAAAATATTTTAAACAAAATTGAAAACCAATCGACTTATTGAACGGAAATTAAATTATATCTTTTACAATTCGAATCAACGAGATTGGGTCACATATTTTAATCCGATTGGAATTAATCGATTAGTATAAAATGTTCTTAATCCAATTGTAATTAATCGATTAGTATAAAATGTTCTTAATCCAATTGTAATTAATCGATTTGAATAAAATATTCTTTAATCGGATTGTAATGAAATTTGAAATGATTGGATCAAAAATGTTCTATATTTAATTAAATCGTAATGTATAAGAATCAACTTTGTACCAAATTGATTCAAATTCAGACATTGAATGAAGTCTTTTCGAAAGAGTTGACGGGATAGGACATGTCCATAACCGTTTTACAGATAAATTATTGTCTTCAATGCCAACATTAGTAATTAAATTTGTGTTTTTACAAGTTACTATAAGATGTTACCATTATTACCATAAATTTTTTACATATTTACCCATGAATATAGATTTAGCTATACCCTTACCTGTTGCAGTGACAGGACTCTACTGTCCGCCCTAGGTAATGTCACTAACGTGTAGCGAAACTTAAAAAACGTGTTTTAGAAGAGCAGATCTACAATTTGTCGGAGAATAACAATGACAACATAGCCTTTCTCTATGTGGCTTTCTCTCTTTGTCTCTCTCTCTCTCTCTCTCTCTTTGTTTGTTTGTTTGTCTGTCTATCGCTCTCTCTCTCTCGCTCTCTCTCTCTCTCTCTCTCTCTCTCTCTCTCTCTCTCTCTCCGTGTAGAAGGCGCCACTGAATGGCGTTTTCCATGCGCGTTGTTAGACTGGACACCCGCGAAACCATCCACGTCAGAGAGACTCTCCGACCGTAAAAGCCAATCGCGATATTAATAGGGGAAAAAGGTTTGGGAGGAATAAAGTCGTGGTGAACAAGGAGTTGATAAATAGTCCGGGTCAGTGTAAAATCAGTAAGTTTTAAAGATTTTATTCCGAAATAAGTAGAGGCCCTTAGATTGAATTTCAAAATGGAGGATGGGTCGTTAGTGGCATGAATGCAGCCATTTGCGTTGAAGAGATTCGGGAAAGCCTTTATGATGGCGTCAACTATCGCCTTATAGGCGTGAATGATAAAACGAGAAGGATGGGACATTGGAATGGCGTCTCCTAGGCGAAACCACGCGTTGGAAAGAGGATCTATGAGGTCTCGGACGCGACAGCGATCTGCAGAAACGAAACGAGAATGAAGGACGGTGCTAAAAGGGGCACCGCCCGGGTCAAGGATGAAACGGTTGTCGAAAATTGGCAGATTTCCGACAGTATCGAAAGAGAGATCGTCAGTTTGCAACACGATTGGCGACTCAGCCCACGTACGCAGAGACGAGGCGTAGACCGTGCGGCCAAGACTACCCAGAGATAAAATGGAAAGAAAAATGTCGGAAATTGAGTTTAAGGAAGGTCGCAGGCCCCTCAAGACAGCCTCCGCGGTTATAACGTGCGGGAGCTTGGGAACGCTGGCGTTTACTAGGTCGGCACAGAGGGCTAAGCGAAATGCTTTAATTTTGGTTTCAATGTGGACAAGACCGAGACCACCACACCTCTTATCGAAGGTAAGTTTTTTCTCCGAGATCCAGTGGAAACTGTCCCAGAAGAATTGAGACATGGACCTCTGGACGTCGGAGACGAAATCCTTCGGAGGGTCGAGAACTTTCTCCCTCTCGGCTGTATCATTTCCCGGACGGTTGCGATACCCCGTCGTGTCACTTCTGCCCGGCTTTGGGTGACCTAAGTCATATTTATTTAACTTGCCCTCTTGTTGAAGGTGTAACTGAAATGGCTTTTCTTTGGATCGAAGAGCTTTGTGGTCATAGGCACTCAGCTTGTGATTATTGGCTGCTCGTCCAAAACCGGGAACATAAATTTTGTAATTTCATCTTCATCATATTTAAACGTGTGCTTTTAGAGTACTACTATTCCCTTTCCAAAGAAAATATAATGATTTTTGAAAACTTTTCGATTAACGAAAAAACTGCAAATATTTTTAATAAAATTAAGCGCATTGTGATAAGCCGTGTCTTAATACTCAAAGAACGTGAACCTAGTCAAGAAGCCTTTCTAAAAGAACTTGGCATCACAAAGAACTTACCCTAAGTAATTTCTAAATTAAACTGTATGGTAACCATCATTATTTTGAAATATTTGTTTTGTAGTATTGTTTGAAATCGTTGATAATTAAAGCTTTTCTAAAACTCAACTCTCTCTCTCTCTCTCTCTCTCTCTCTCTCTCTCTCTCTTTGTTTGTCTGTCTATCGCTCTCTCTCTCTCTCTCTCTCTCTCAGACCCCGTTTTAGCCGAGGACCTCGATTCGGACTTCTCCAACGAGGAGACGACCTCCGCGGCGAAATCTCTCTCTCGTGGTAAATCCCCGGGACGAGACGGACTCCCAATTGAGTTTTTCTTAGCTTTTTGGGATATTTTTCTACCTATCATTCTGTGCGTTTTTCGCGATATTTTGCGAGATCCAACCTTAATGAGACGACTCTCCGAATCGATCGTAAGCCTGATCCCCAAATCCGGCGATCGCCTTGATATTAGAAACTGGCGCCCCATTTCATTAACAAATGGCGACTATAAACTTTTTGCCAAGCTACTAGCTGTTCGGTTGGGCTCCGTCGTCGGAGCCATCGTGCACCCAAGTCAAACTTACTCCCTTAAGGGGAGATCGATTTTCCAAACCCTAGCGGTTTTACGGGACCTAATCTTTCTAGCTAACAAAAACCAGGAAAACCTTGCCATTGTAAATATAGACCTCGAGAAAGCCTTTGACCGAGTTGATCACGATTTCCTATTTAGAGTTCTCCATCGTTTTGGAATCCCCGAAGGTTTCATTTCAAAAATTCGCGCACTCTACACCGACGCTTTCTTCCGCATTCGGATTAATAATTCTTTAACTTCCCCTATCTCTTTCGGTCGCGGAATACGTCAAGGTTGCCCGTTATCGGGTGTCCTTTTCGTACTGGCCTTAGAACCGCTTCTTTGCCTTCTGCGGAAACGACTCGACTTTCGCGAAGGCTCTCCTCATACCCACCTGGTAAATGGGTCTTTCGCGGACGACCTCAATGCTTTTTTGAGGTCAAACGCGGATTTCCAAATTCTTAAGTTCTCCCTCGATCTCTTTTGTCGAGTCTCGGGAGCCCTCGTTAACTATCGCAAGTCTTTTGGTTTGTGGTGTGGCGCCTGGCGCCACCGAACGGACCAGCCCCTTGATATGCCGTGGAATTCGGATGGTGGAAAGTTCCTCGGTGTATTCTTAGGAAACACCCCCGATTACGAAAAACGGAATTGGCCGGATCTGATGACTCGACTTAGTCGCGTCTTAGGGCGCTGGTACAGACTTAGACATCTCTGTTCGGCCTACGGTCGCGTCCTATTAATCAATCAATTAGCCTCCTCCGTGCTCTGGCATAGACTTAAAGTTCTCGACCCTCCGAAGGATTTCGTCTCCGACGTCCAGAGGTCCATGTCTCAATTCTTCTGGGACAGTTTCCACTGGATCTCGGAGAAAAAACTTACCTTCGATAAGAGGTGTGGTGGTCTCGGTCTTGTCCACATTGAAACCAAAATTAAAGCATTTCGCTTAGCCCTCTGTGCCGACCTAGTAAACGCCAGCGTTCCCAAGCTCCCGCACGTTATAACCGCGGAGGCTGTCTTGAGGGGCCTGCGACCTTCCTTAAACTCAATTTCCGACATTTTTCTTTCCATTTTACCTCTGGGTAGTCTTGGCCGCACGGTCTACGCCTCGTCTCTGCGTACGTGGGCTGAGTCGCCAATCGTGTTGCAAACTGACGATCTCTCTTTCGATACTGTCGGAAATCTGCCAATTTTCGACAACCGTTTCATCCTTGACCCGGGCGGTGCCCCTTTTAGCACCGTCCTTCATTCTCGTTTCGTTTCTGCAGATCGCTGTCGCGTCCGAGACCTCATAGATCCTCTTTCCAACGCGTGGTTTCGCCTAGGAGAAGCCATTCCAATGTCCCATCCTTCTCGTTTTATCATTCACGCCTATAAGGCGATAGTTGACGCCATCATATAGGCTTTCCCGAATCTCTTCAACGCAAATGGCTGCATTCATGCCACTAACGACCCATCCTCCATTTTGAAATTCAATCTAAGGGCCTCTACTTATTTCGGAATAAAATCTTTAAAACTTACTGATTTTACACTGACCCGGACTATTTATCAACTCCTTGTTCACCACGACTTTATTCCTCCCAAACCTTTTTCCCCTATTAATATCGCGAATGGCTTTTACGGTCGGAGAGTCTCTCTGACGTGGATGGTTTCGCGGGTGTCCAGTCTAACAACGCGCATGGAAAACGCCATTCAGTGGCGCCTTCTACACGGAGCACTGCCTTCTCCCTCTCGGCTGTATCATTTCCCGGACGGTTGCGATACCCCGTCGTGTCACTTCTGCCCGGCTTTGGGTGACCTAAGTCATATTTATTTAACTTGCCCTCTTGTTGAAGGTGTAACTGAAATGGCTTTTCTTTGGATCGAAGAGCTTTGTGGTCATAGGCACTCAGCTTGTGATTATTGGCTGCTCGTCCAAAACCGGGAACATAAATTTTGTAATTTCATCTTCATCATAATTAAACGTGTGCTTTTAGAGTACTACTATTCCCTTTCCAAAGAAAATATAATGATTTTTGAAAACTTTTCGATTAACGAAAAAACTGCAAATATTTTTAATAAAATTAAGCGCATTGTGATAAGCCGTGTCTTAATACTCAAAGAACGTGAACCTAGTCAAGAAGCCTTTCTAAAAGAACTTGGCATCACAAAGAACTTACCCTAAGTAATTTCTAAATTAAACTGTATGGTAACCATCATTATTTTGAAATATTTGTTTTGTAGTATTGTTTGAAATCGTTGATAATTAAAGCTTTTCTAAAACTCAACTCTCTCTCTCTCTCTCTCTCTCTCTCGCTCTCTCTCTCTCTCTCTCTCTCTCTCTCTCTCTCTCTCTCTCTCTTTGTTTGTCTGTCTCTCGCTCTCTCTCTCTCGCTCTCTCTCTCTCTCTCTCTCTCTCTCTCTCTCTCTCTCTCTCTCTCTCTCTCTCTCTCTCTCTCTCTCTCTCTCTCTCTCTCTCTCTCTTTGTTTGTCTTTCTGTCCCCCTTTACGTCTCTCGCTATTTGCGATGAGGCCGCCTCTAAACCGATTCCTCATTGACTAACACCGACAAATTGGAGAGCGGCATTTATAGCATCTTAGTTATCGATAAACGTAGTCCGGTCACTAGGAAAGCCACGGGGTAGGTAGTATGGTTACCATTGTAGATGCTACCATAATAACAAAAAAAAATTCAAATGGTACTATTAATTTTGAAGCGTGAAACCTACAATGAAGTCTTCGCCACCGAATTTCGTTCAAACGTCTGGGCTAGTTTACCAATCATCCGTCGCGAGAATCAACACCGAGTGTACTCCGACGATGGAGCATTTTCCTTTCGACAAGCACACCTGCCAGATCATCTTAGGAGTGATGTCGACTAAAGTATACTGTGATACAATGAACATCACTTATCTCTCTTAATTTGAAATTCATGATTCTTTATTGGGCGAAAATATTGAAACACACGCTCTCGCTGATATCCCAGTCAGAAAGTGGTCAATTTTTCTGGTGGAAAACTCGAAGTGGAAGATTAATTCCTTTGAATCAGAAAGAAAATATTATAAGCCCTTATCGAACCATGGTTGACTTTTTGATTAGTTTATTTTGTTAATAAAAATGTTTATTACATTGTATTTTACAGATATAGTAATACCCGCGAAGATCTACACAATTGTGTTTGAGCGCAGTTCCCCGTTAATTGCACTGGCAATTTTCACAGTTGCCCTCTTCTCAGTGGTCTTTGGGCTGCTTCCGTTTTGGTTGCCACCTCTGACTTCATTTGTGGCTCTGCGACTGTCCCTGTGCATCGTTGGTTTGATTACCGCAGCTCAAACCTCAGAGGCCATATACAAATTCGCGCCTGCTCATCATGGTCAAACGCCCTCGATTGGTTGGTCCGATTTGTTTGTAATCGTTTTTTAATCTTGCACCATTTAATGCTAAATGAACCCAAATAAGACATAATAATCAGTTAACATTTTCGTGTAAATAAAATCCCTCCTAAGGGTAACAGGAATGCGCGGCAAAACAAATTGACACCTTTAATTTTAAAATTATTTTATGCGATATTATCAAAAAAAATTGTTTAGTTTAAAAAAAACTAAATGACGCATTCTGTTATTATTTTATACAGGGTGTTTCAAAAGGTTATGCAAAAAATTTAAGAAGTTGGTTTTGCGCTTGTTGCAGCATACTTCCAGGGGCTAGTAGGCCACACTTTGAAGCTCTCTGGCGCTCTTTTAACTCATCGTAGGAAAATGGGGAAAAACCGGCATACTTCTCAACTCACCAGTCTCACCCCCTACAACTCCTTCAAATTTTTGCAAATCCTTTGGAAACACCCTGTATATTACTATACCCTTTGTTTATTAATTAATGGTTTTTGTGCACAACTATCGTTTTAATAGGTACAGTTTCAGCCATGAGTCTAGTAACTTAATATTTCTTATATTTTGTAGCAAAACTGCTTTATTCGCAAGATTAGAATAAATGTGTTACGAAAATCATAGAAGTAGAAGTGGTTAGGTTAATTGGTAAAACGAGAGGAATGGGGGAAAACTACGTGCAGAAACTGCTTATAGAAGTACGACACTTCATTGACAAGGAGAGTACCCGAGGGTCCGAGGTGATTATTGCCGATATTGTTCAAAGTCGGGCGTAATGTAGACCAATATGAGATATGAAATTTCCCAAAAGGAGACGTTGCACTACCCATTCGATTGCCATAGAAACCGAAAATGTTTTTGTTCACTTAAAACCAAAAAATCTCCATTTAAAAAAGCATGGGATTTTCTCGGTTTCACCTACGAGAAATTTAAAAAAAAATTAATATCACGAAATGGGTAATTTGGACCACATTTAAGTAAATTTCATCAAGTTTGGGTAAATTGGAACATTTTTGGGTTGAAATTGTAAAATATTTTGGGTAAAATAAGGAAAAAATCTTATTATGGTTTTAAATGGTCAAAAACATTTTCGGTTGCCATGGCAAATCGAATGGCTAGTAATTACATTACACCCAACTTTGAACAAAATCGGCAATAAACACATCGGGTACTCTCCTTGTTAGTTTCATAACGTCACTTTTTTAGCCCTTTCAATGTTCATTCAATTTAATACAGGAATAACCCGGAACACCGCCTCTGTCTACGACACTGAATATAAATAACTCTTATAAACCAAGAATTTATGAAAATCTTCGCTTATGATTGTTACTTACCAAAATTGTAAATGCATTTTGTCTCTTTCCCTTCAGCAAAGTACTGCGCCTTCTGTTCCATACTGACAGTGCTCTCGCTGTTGGAAACGTTACTGGTGAGCCACTTGACGCGTCTGAGCTCAAAACCTTCGAACTTCGTCGAATACGTCGCGAAGTCGACGCCATCCAATTTGATCCTGCATTTTTGGGGAATCATAAATTGCCACGTTCACGTCGAAGGTGACAATCGCTACCTTATTATGGAACAGAACGAAAGAAAAACACGCAGGATTGGCAAGTTTTAAACAAAATGTTTAAAACAAGTGTTTAAAACACGTTTAAAACAAATATTTTAAACAAACACCAATTTGTTTTAAACGTTTTAAACTATCTGTATTAAACATGTTTTTTATAAGGTAAATTTTCATTGCTTTTTGTAAGATTTTGGTTAATTAATATTAGGGAAAAGGTAGAAAAACCATTCCAAGGCTCTAAGAAAGGTAAATTGTATTGATAACGGGTAGTTTGATTTTAAGATTCTCTGAAAAGAACTACTGAAACGGCTCGATATGATTTTATAAATTTCCTACCAGTGCAAAAATCCTACGAACGCACTGAATTTTGTCTTTTTGTTTAAATAGAATGTATATAGCTGCCAATAAACATCTATTTGGGACACTACCTATGCACGAGATAAAAGTAGGGTTGCTGTTTAGTCGGGTTGTGCCGGGTTTTAAGTAACACGAAACACGGCCGGTGTGGACAGATCGGGTTAAAACCGACTAGGCGGCACTCCTAAATAAAAATCAAGGGATTTCGGTCCCCTTTCTCAATTTTTTAGAAATTTTATGACGTGATGGAAGTTTTAAGATTATAGAGGTATCTAAGTTCTTATTTTTTATAACATTGTTTATTTGTGATGATTTATGACTACAGACGTGCACATTTCAATAAACCAAATATAAAAACAATGTGTGGATAACTAGCTATTTTCCCTTTTCTTAGTACTATCCGACCGAAAATTCCAGGATGATAGCTATATTAAAAACCCTACTACAGGTTAGGTAGTATTTGCATGGGCATCGAAAACTCTAAGGCCGTCAATGGTTGGTCAACAACGCTTAGCTCGTTTAAATAAGCGTGTACTCTTTGGTTCTTCTCACTGTGAGTTAATTTATAATACCATAAGTAGCATAATTACCCTAAGTGTGCCAATAGGAGCCTTTCCCGCAGAAAATCTTCAATTTGAGCCTGTTCTAAACAGACGAAAGAAACGTAGGACTCACGAATTCCGTTCAAGTACCCTATATGGTATTTTTAATGCACGCGCCGCAGACGCTGCTTCGCAAACACATGACGAAATTTACGTAATTTACGTCACCTTCGTTAAACAAGGTATCATTGAAAAATTCATCTTATTGACACACTGAGGGTATTTATGCCACTTATGATAATACGTTTAATGATACGTAATATTTATTTAAATGAGTTTTCTCGTGATTCTGATACATAAGTATAATGAATAGTTTAAAACGTGTTTTAAACATAGTTTTTATTGTTTATTATTTGTTTTTTATTGTTTGATTTAAAAACAGTTAAAAACAATGAATCTTGTTTAAAACAATAAAAAACATTGTTTTTGTTTTTTTTGAAAAAAACAAGGATTTTGCCAACCCTGAAAACACGCGAGGTCACCTGGACTACAGTCGCGGTGCTAATTGATAGTTGCGCTTTCATTTTGCAAATGTTAATTTGGTGCATTCTTTGTTTGATCTTCATTTCGTTTTGAGAATGAGGAAGTGCTGTTAACAATCAATAAATAAAATTTTTATTCAATGTCCTTAGCTATAAATTCTTATAAGACTACTATTTCCGGTGAGATATTACGGGATATGTGAATGTGTCCTTCCTTGTTATGTTTAACTTACGTCGTTAGTGTTGAGGTATGAAGTAAACTAAAAAACGTTATTGAATTGAGTGATTAACCACTTTTGCCTGTGAAGTTTGTATCGATTCCTTATGGTCTTTGATTATAGTTATTGGAGATGGTAGCGCTATTGATAGTTACAGCTTGCAAGAACTGTTATTTGAAATTACACATTACAATTCTTTTCTGCTTTGGTTTTAACATCAGGGGCGGACTGGCCCGGTGGGCAGGTGGGCGCTATCCCACGGGGCCGCGACTAAATTTACCCTTTAGTTCGACATGGGGCCGTTTGAAAAACGTTTTAGGGGACGCAAGCCTACAATGCCTACCTCACTTATATGGGAATAGAGCTAACAATATAGGACATTAGTGTAGATTATTACAGGAATAAATTCAAATGGTTTTGATTTTAATATTTTATCGCGTAAAGCCGAAATTGGTATATTTTCCCGTTATTAAAATTATTGTCCTACAAACTTAAATTTTCCCCATAATAAACCCATTAATTAATTAGGTTATTTTAAGAATATTTTTTTGTATACTACAAAATTTATGTTCATATAATGGCAGAGCTAGCGCCAACAATGTTTTTATTCGGTGTTTAGTGTAGTCGATCATTTTATTAGTTTTACACGAGCCTAGTATAGGCTAGAGTAAAACTCCCGTAGCCGCTACAGTCCTCGCCGCCGCCGCCGCCACCGTTCGCAAACACGCCGTTTTCTAACGTCGTTCTCTTACGCCACGGTAGAATCCTCCTACGTTCGCGTTTTAAACCAGAGAGGGAAAGGCCGTAGAAAGCTAGCCATATTCTCCTATAGTTAAACCAGATTTTCGTCCCTAAAATTCACGCGCGTTCGACAACCAATAACCAAGCAAGTCGGGCAATCGGGATTTGGCGATCTTCTGGCGTTTCCGTCTCTGGCGTTTTGGCGTTTTCGTTCGCACACGGTTTCCGCAACAGCGCTTGCCTCTCGCTTCCATTCGGGTGGGGGAGGGTAAGATATGGCGGCTCTCCCACTGAGCGCTCCTTTCTATTGTTGGCGACTCTTCGGAGCCCAGCCATTCTGAGAGCCCCCAGGTGTGAAGGGAGGGGAGGGGGCGGCATGGGTTTTCGTAAGTGCATCTATAAACGTGGTGAAATCGCTTCTGTTTGTTTTGTAACCCTTTAGCCCAACCACTCTGGATAATTTTTTAAATTGTCACCCCTATATTTCCCACAAACATATTTAGAGCGATTCCCATATTTCCTACAAAAATATTTCAAACGGTTTTTCTCGACCGTTTATTTTATCTGTCCATGTTTCCGTTACCGGTTATACTACTATTCGTTGTGTTCGCAAAGCTTGGCTCGTGTGAAACTATTATTTGGGACTGCCAGTCCCGCTTGTTTCGTTTGTCGCGCGTCCTACTACAGCAATGGGAAAACAGATTTCGGCGAAATGTCAGCGGTTGTACCATGAAGAGATGCTATAATACGAAGGTCTAAAGTCACTTTTCATGCCTTTTATGAGGTCATTTTTTGGCAATGGTAGTATAGACAGTAAAAATTTTAATGGTAGCACGAATAAGATAGCAATTTGAGCTACGGGATTTTGGGTTTTCATTGAAGTTTATGATAAGGAAATTTTGTGATTTGTGGATTTTTATCAAAGTTTTCTACGGGATTTTGACTAATGTCCGACGCCTCGGAGTAACTGCGTAGTGAGCAGCGGGACTAAACAGTCTTTAAAATGATTCATTCTAGCGCTACAGAAAAAGGTGATTAAGCCTCTGGGAAAGTAAAAATGTTAATTTAATAGTATGTTTTTGAATAGTTTACTTAAAGTACTGATATATTTCAGCTTTTGGTTTGAAGTCGACTATAATTACCAATGACATTTATTTTACTTTTCAATAATGTAAATTATAGGTTTTCTTCTTGGTTTATTATTTTAATTACCCAAGCATACCAGGGGAAAAAATGGCTCAAGGGCACCAACTGTGTGGTATGCCCTGGTATGGAAAGCATTTTTACTAGTATTTCCATGTCCAGACGAAACATAGTACTTTTTTAACCAGAGGTATTCGCCCATTGAAATCGCAATAAGAAAAGTTGACAATTTAAAAATAAACGCCACTGGAGGTTGGTATGCCCCGGCATACCAGAAAAAAAGTGGACTCAAGGCATCGGCCGTGTGCTGAGTCCTGGTATGGAAAGCATTTTTACCGGTATTCGGTTGCATAATAAAAGAAATCGAGGATAAAAAACGTTCCTTTGAAAACGCAGTAAGCGAACTTGGCAAATTACCAATAATCACCACTGGAGGTTAGTATACCCCGGCATACCAGGGAAAACAATTGCTCAAAGGTACCCTAATGGCCAGCATTGCAATATACAAAAGAACCTTGAAATACTTTTACAAAAGGCAGGATATTGCCAATATTCCTGAAACCCGACATTTTGTTACAATAATAAAAATAATTGAAATTATACACTTAGAACTAAAATTTACTAGGAAAAACCATATTGCGAATTAATCAGAACGTTTTATAATTAAAAATTTAAACTTAAAGGGCAAATAGTTGATTTTAGAAAATGTCTTTACAATTGCCCAACTTGTTGAAATGTTGCCCTGAATAGTTCAGTCAATGCCTAAGAATGAGTTCATAAACTCTCTAGTGGGAGAGAAAACGGATCCACAGCTGAAACGGGGAGGCAACATTTCAACAAGTTGGCCAAGGTTATTTTATAAAAAGAACTATTACTAAAATTGATAATAAAATAAAAATTCAAAAATGTATCTAATAATTCATCACGGGTATTGTTTTTTACATCGATTTGGATAGGTAAAAATATTCTATAAACGTTTTCGAATAAATGGGATTCGACCCAATGGGATTGCAAAATTAGAATTCCATCAATTGGGAAAGTATATTTTTTTATTCGATCCATTGGGAATTCGACCCAATAGGATTCTTCTCCAACGGGAATATACCGCACGGAAAGCATTTGTACCAGTATCTCTTGTTACAGAAGAAATATACCACTATATTTAATAAGACAAAATTGGTCCTTTGAGAACGCATTTAGGGAATTTGGTAACTTACCAATAAACGCTTCCCTTTTTTGGTAAGTCCTTGTACTGTTAATTTTAATTTAAATTGCAATGTTTATTTTATATTTAATATTAAAGTACGTATTTGATTACGTATGGTTATAAAATTAATGTTACTTATACATTTTCTTCTATTGGAAATCAAAATAATATTGATACTTATCTACTCCCATAACTTTACTTATGGTATTACATTCATTTTTAATAAACCGAAAAAATAATATTAGTTGTTGGACCTGGGTGTATTCGAAATCTAGTTGATGGAATGCCGAAAAGTCCACATGCGCCAGAGGGAAATTGGAGTTGGTAAAGTATGTTTTTGTATGATCTTGGCAAATTAGGTTTGTCTCAGCTGGGACATAGAGGAAATAGCTTCCAACGCGAAAAGTTCATAAATAGCTGTATTTTAGTCGGCTAAGCAGACGATTTTCTATTACAATTTACAGAGCGTCTGCTGATCAGACGAATATCGTTCACATGTTAAACGCTACGTGGTTCTGTATAAACTGAAAAGGCTATTTCTTTAAGGCGGTGTAAAAAAAATTGGTTAATTTTGAAATTGTCACTTTAAAAACCAAATTTGAAAAAAAAAACGAAAATTTCGCAATTTTTTACTTAGGTCTTATAGAGTTTTATTTATGTACAAAAGGCTATTTTTAAATTATTTTTAGCATTTGATGGATGGTCTTGGAGATATTTTGCGTAAAAAGTGTGCTCAACAGTTAAATAATAATCCGATTTTCATGGGACAAAGCTTATATAAAATAAATATTTTTTAAAATTTTCAGAATCAGTTTTCGAAGTATGAACTTATGTAGTATATTTTGCATATTGAATTGAAATTTAGAGCAAATTTTGTAATTGACCTAAATAAGCGCACTATAATAACCTAAGAGTCATTTTATCGAAAATGAGTGTTTTCTCAATCACCCGGTATATTAGGCCAAAACTATTCGCTCGCTTTGGGACGAAAAGAGTACACCTTTTACCCCAAACTACCAACTTCTTCCATACTATAACAGCCAAACTGTATTTTGAAGTTGCTCGCTATTTCCTAAAAATTTACTCCAAAACTAGCGAATAGTTTTCGCCTACTAAGAAAAAAATATCATTCACGTTGCCGTTTAACATAATTAACGCACTAAGCATTAATAACCTAAGATTAATTTTACCACAAAGAAAAATCCATTACAACGGTTTATTGATCACACTATCCATTCATTACGAATAATATTTCAATCACTCTGTACAATAAAATAATAAGTGCACTACAACAAACTAATTGGAAATGTCTCCAAAATAATCGCTATCCGAATCACTCTGTACAATTAACAAAATTAGGGCATTAATCCTTAACAACCGAAGAATAATTTTGTTCCTTGTTAAAGAGATAGTGCCAACTCAGAATAATTTAAAATTTTGTTCTTTGGCTTACACGTTATGAAAGATTTTTAAGTCCTGAATCAGAATATATATACATATTAGCACTTTCAATTAGTATTTTGTTTTATATTTTAATGTAAAATAATGGTATATATTAAACTTATTATTTACCATGGTGAATATTAGTAGAAATTATGTTTAATTCAGAGAAAACGGCATGGTATTAGAAGATAAAACTTATTTTATACAAGACGTTTTGAGCCGAGGCTCTTCTTCAGTCAAAACGTCTTGTATAAAATAAGTTTTATCTTCTAATACCATGCCGTTTTCTCTGAATTAAACATAATTTCTACTAAAATAATGGTATTTCAATAGCCGCCCAAAACTTCAGAGATTGTTGACGTCATGAGTTTGGTCGATTTCGGCGCGCTCGAGCGGCGGGGAATTTCCAGTAGTCCTTTTCTACTATCGCGAAGAGGATTTGTAAGCGCGATTTTTGACTTTCTTCTCGCGGACCACGCGGTTCGAGATTCTCGAATCACGACTTCACGAGCCGGCTACGTGTAAAAATATTATTTTCAAAGTAGAAATTGAAGAAAAAATCGATAGCAAAGTATTGCTTATAAATTATATCATTATTTCTTATACGTAGTCATTATAACAATATTTATATTCTACGGAAAGATGCCACCGAAAGCACCGAAGACCGTGGGCGCCACAGTGTATTGCGCAGTTCCTTCCTGCAGTAATAATAACAACAAAAGTGGCTTATCTTTCCATTACTTTCTATCGAAAGAGGGTCTTAAAGCGTGCGAAAGCGGGAAACTCAGATCAAAAGAAAGCGATGGGAGTAAAATTTCCTCCTGTAATCCCCTAAAAATTCTATTTCCAGCTCGCTCTAGTAGCAACCAATAAACATCAACCTATCTATGACGTATACAGTATGTGATAAAAAAAAGTTACGCTATCTTTCTATTTTAAAATTTGAAATTAATCGTGAATATTTATATTTATACCAAATGTTTTATAGCTATATTTTTCTTTACTATATTTTTAAATAATTGATGAAAAAACTTCATATACGTAGAAAATTCTGACACTATCTCTTTATGTTAATAAGAGCCACCTATGGACTTTATAACTTTACCTAGGGAAAGGTTTCGTGTCACGAATAGGCCATGATAAGGTTCTGTTGTCACAAAAAATAGTTGACAAGACTGTTCGGAATTATGTTGTTTCTTGGAAGCGGCTATCCAACGTGGAACGATTATGACCACAGAAGGTGCCCTGGCTTCCAAATGTGTGGAAAAGCCAGCGTAGATTATGAAAGGAAAAAGGAAAATTTGGTTCTAGAACCTTCAGACAGTGGCGTACTTAAAAATCCTTCAATGGAGGGGTTTAAACTATGTAAAATGCCTAAGGGTTCGAGAAGGGGGTTAAATTTAAGTACAGCCAAAGCTACATCCAAGGGAGTGGTTTTGACACGGAAACCCTCCCCTTGTCTACGCCACTGCCTACAGATGTCCTAGGTCACCTCGTAAAAAGGGAAGTATAAAACTCTGGGTGTTGTGACAAGTCAGAAATCTATCCAAGACTGTCTATGGAAAAACCAGCTGTTTCCACATAATATCAGGAACATGACATCCTGTGAGTATATAAGCGGGAAACCATACAGATGGTGTGTTTTCAAACTCTCTTACCATCCATAGAGAGAATCACTGTCAGAAGAATTGTATTGTAATACCAATCTTGAGTTTTTGAACCGCAGCACGATTTTGGAAGTGTACGATTTTCTATTAAAGTTTTGGAGAGGTGATTACCACTGGGTGCTTTGAAAATTTTAGGAGGCGCTTTTCGGAAATTTTAGAAGGAGCTTAAGATCTGCTTAAGGTGGCCCTTCAAACGCACCCTTGCGATGTCACTAGTACACACTCGGCGACTTAACTATCTCGAGCGAAATAAGCCACATTTTGCAAGTCTTCAGCGCATTCTCGGAACTTTCAGGGATGATTGGGGCCATGTGACGGTAGTTTTGGGATTTACTAAATATAATTATACATTTTTAAATAACTGAAATAAGGACTAATAGGTCAATCGCCTATTTGATTATTGTGTATAAGAAAATAAGGGATGTCTGAAAGGTCACCAATATTCGCTCCTGACCAGCAGTGGCGGACTGGGTCTAATATTTTGGGCTGCCAGAAGACAAAGGGCCCCAGCTTTAACAACTATAACGCTATCATGTTTGAGGGGCCCACTTCATGAACGGTCCGTGGGGCCCAACTGAAAATCCCTTTTCAACTTTAACAACAGAACGCGTATCTATAATTCGATATCGTTTGGTTCGGTAGATCAGGGAAAAACTCGAAGGTGGTTATTGAAGATTCTGTTGAAAGGCAGCATGTCGTCAGAAATGAGGTAAAAGTTAAAATGAAACTAACAAATCTCTCTCTGTAAACAAAAATATTGCATTAGGTTATAGAAGAGAAACTAGGTAGTTTGGGCGGTAATGGCCCAATTGCGCAGTTCCCATTAGCGCAGTTCCCATTTCCGCAAATGCAATTTCGCGGTTTTCCATTTGCCCAGTTTTCCATTAGCGCGTTTTTCATTTGCGCTTTTTCCGTAAGCGCAGTTTTCCACTTGCGCAGATATTTTCCATTTGCACGGTTTATCATTTGCGCAGGTTTTTCATTTGCGCGGGTTTTCATTTGCGCAGCTTTGTCATTTGCGTGGTTTTCCACTTGCGCAGATTTTCCATTTGCGCGGTTTCCCAATGGGGCTGTTTTCCATTTGCGCAGGTTTTTCTATTCCGCGGCTTCTCACGACCTGAATATTCTATATTAAGCAATTTTCCTTGAAATAAGATTTTTTCAGGTAGTTTATTTTTAACGTAACCTTGTTTACCATCCAACTGTGCTGCTGGTGTATTTTTAATTACCGGTCGCGCTGTCCATACCAATAATTTAAAGTTGTTTGAAGTTGACATATCGGTTGTTGAATTATTGTATATTGTCCTACGACAGAAGTCGTTTTAAAAGTGGTGCTAAGGTATTAGCAGCATTTTTGAAACATTTTTTAATTTCTGTTTATTTTAGATTTTAAACATCGTTTTTATTTTTTATCATTTTTTATTGTATCGTTTTTATTGTGCCGCCTACAATTGTTTAAGAGGTATGGCCATCATTAAAATCGCAATTAAAGCTGGAACTAGTTACTACACTATGATCTTAGCCTAAACGCCGAGAAGCTTCTAGTCGCTGTTGGACTATATATATTTTCCCAAGAGACTAATTCAACGAATGCTATTTTAACTAAGAAAAACCTCATTTGTTTTGGTATTTACAGCCCAACCGGACATTAAACAAACACTAGCAGCGCAGCTGGATGGTAAACAAGGTAATGTTAAAATTTACCTGCCAGAAATAACCGTTTTTCTAGGAAAAAGGATTAATAGTGAATATTTAAGTCATAAAAATCCCCGCAAATGGGAAAACCGTACAAATAACAGGAAAATCGCGCAAACGGGAAACTGCGCAAACGGGGAAACCGCGCAAACGGGAAACTGCGCAAACGAGAAAACCGCGCAAGCGGGAAACTGCGCAATCGGGAAAAAGCGTGCATATGGTAAATTGCGCAAATGGTAAATTGCGCAAATGACAAACTGCGCAAATAGCAATTCCGCAAATGGGAAACGCGCAATTGGGAACGTGCGCAAACGAAAACTGCGCAAATGAAAACTGCGCAAGTGGACCCAAACCGTTTGGGCCACCTTTTTTTCCTTGAAGGTGCTGACCGCGAACAACAGAATAAGGCCTAACTATAATAAAAACATTATATTGGATCTCGTAGAAGGGTATTTCGAGAAAATCTCCGGGAAAACCTCATTGTCTGCTATACTGCTCGGAAAAAAAATATTCCTAAATCAAAGACAAATGGCATATGTTTTACTGGTGGAAAAACAGGACGTTACCAAAAGGATTGTCGTATTTTTAAGACGGGAAAATGACTGTCAAGAGTTAAAAAGCACACGAAAACAGTGACGCTAGAAACGGAAAGACGCTTAAAAGTATTTAAAGAATGGAAAGATCAGGCGAACTTAAGATGTTAGTGACGCAGAATTACGTGTGTCATTGAATTTTCTTGAAATCGATTGACCAGCGTGAAAATGCTTGGTACATTGATTAAGGCGCGACATATGTCGCATGACAAATGAAGGAACATTTTTACGTTGAAAAAATTTTCACTGCAGACGATACAAAGTCGTCGGAATAAGTTTCAGAATTTACGATGTCGCTAGGCTAAAAACAAGCCGTTGAACGTAACCATCACAGATGTTTAGTACGTAATACAACTGAAAGGTAGATTACTGTCTGTACGTAAAATTACCAAACACGGATTGCATGTTGTGAAGCCTGGAAGTTGTTGGCTTATATTTAAACCGTGTACGAGAGTCGAACTGTAAAATACTCTTTTATTATTATTATAATATATATATATATATATATATATATATATATATATATATATATATATTTACCATAAGTTACAAGGCATGGCAACTAATAAATATCTCTAGAATAGAGAATAGAAAAAAATTCTACTGGTTAGGTCTCACTCCGAAACCAAAGAGGGTGAGTCCCGTGTCCCGACGTCCCTTATATAGTGGGCCACTCGGATGACCCTACCGGTCTCCAACCTAATTGGCTTTAGAAGATAGCCCGCCAAGAAATCTTTGCGGACTCACTGTGGTGCAATAGTAATCGTCACCGGTAACTTTACCCCGCTCTTAACCCGAAGGTGGACAACGCGAGCGAGCTAGGATGAATCAACCCTACCTTCCCCAGCGATTGGTCCGAACAAATGACGTTCAAAAAGCACCACGTGACCTCCGACCTAACAACCTTGACTGGGAATATTTTTCGAGGAGAGATAAAAAATTACTCCTAGAGAGATAGTCCCGAATAGATGAAAATTAAATAAAACGGTGAACTTAGAACCAAGGACAGTGATCGGAAAATGTGTTTGTGAGATCGGGGACTTCACCGCACTACAGTAGCATCAACGCGCAATGTGCGACCTCATATCGGACCCGCTCAACAAACATCGCTAATCAGGGCCGTGCTTAGGGGGTGGCGAGCTGGCCGTCGCCCAGGGCCGCTAAAATTTTCCCATAGGGATGTATATACCGGAGGGCCGCTAAAATCACAATTGTCAGTTTCGCCCATGCATTTCGCCCGGGGCCGCGAGACCTCTAAGCACGGCCCTGTCGCTAATGCGAAACCCTCGCCACCAGGAACGTGTTTTCGGGTCGTTGTCACCGGCGCTACACGGCACCCGTTGGACAATGTCGTCAAATCTTTCCTTATATTTTTATTTTCCAATATTTATCCTTTCTCCGACTATGACATAGGTAGTCGACTACCCTAGTATTCAAATTCAATGTCTGTAGTAATTTAGTTTGTATTGGCAACGCTTTTATTTCTTTTAACAGTTGATGTGATTAATAAATGTTTTATTTCCATGGCAAACATCAACCAGTTGTAATTTCTAGGTGTTTTCGTAAATCCAGCGCTTCAATTTTTACTGTTGGGAGTACTGCCAACCGAGGCATTTTTTAGTTGGCCGTAATAGCCGTTTTTTTTTCGGGTTCATCTAAAGTGTCGCCTGCTAAAGTTTATGTTTCGATCGTTTCAACATATTTTTAGGTTAAATGGTTATTTAATAAACTATAAAATTATTAGTTAAACATTTGAAACTTATTTTGAAAGTTTCAAGATAAGATAAATTAATTTAATTGTTCACCTAAAGGTATGTACCATATGCAAACTTTTGATAGTGCCATTATTTCCGATAGGCCTTGTCCTACGTAAAGAAAACCTTAGAACTACACGACAAAAAATATAAAATATATTAAAACCTACCTAGGAATATTTTCATTTATGGAGTCCATAACCCACCCAACACTTTGCCAACATGTAGAATAAATACTAAAATACTAAATAGGGCCAAAATGCCTTGACTAAAAAGCACAAACGCACACCGTCCACAAGCGCACACCGCTTCTTTCTTCAAAATGCTTTGCTAAAAAGCACAAGGTGCACAATACGCACACCGCGCACACCGTTCACAACTTTTTGATTTTTCTCTCTTTCGATTTCCTTCCCCCTTTCGACTTATTCGCACAACAAGTCGGCAACATCGCCGCTCTCTGCAGGTCCCCGCTTCTATCGAAGGTCTGTCTCGATCGTTTGGACGGCAATTAAGACGAAGTTGTGCCCCGCAAAACTAGCGGTGAGCGCCGTATAGGAAAAAGCACAACTTTGCGTAAATACCGTAAAGCTGTTAAATTTGCCGGAGGCGCATAGGCTTATCGCTCTAAATGGTAGGATATTCAAATTAAGTATATTTTTAAAATTCTTTTAAATTTTCCAAAACTATTAAAGTGTATTTTTGTGTCTTATCAGTTGAACAAAATTGAAAAAAAAACCCTTATTTTAATGATGTATTAAAACATTAAAGTTTAAAAGTTACATTTAATAAAAATAAAAACCAATTTTTCCGTGAAGCTTACAGTATAATATATCTTAAAAACAATTCCTTTATTATTTTGTGACCGTAATTAATTTTTAATTCCCATTAGAAAGTTGACATTTAAGCAGACGACGCGATTCACTTCCAAACGGGAAAACGCTGGCGGTCAATTTAAAAAAGTTGTGCCCCGCAAAACTAGCGGTGTGCGCCGTCAAGTAAACGGCACAACTTTACGTCGACTAGGCCCATACGTTAAATTTAATTCATGACTAAAAAGCACAAAACGCACACCGCACACCGTTCACAACCTTTTTAGATCGACGTACTCGCTTCGACGGCAATTTAAAAAAGTTGTGCCACGCAAAACTAGCGGTGTGCGCAGGCATTCCAATTCAATGTTCATTATGCCAGGAATTCGAAGTAGAGGTAAGAAGAAATTAACACAATTGTTTTAATATATTGTTTTACACTAAACAATTAGTTTTACATTTTAGGTCATGGTGGTTCGAGAAGTTCAAGGTAGAGATCGAATCCATACCCCGGAAATAACAATGGTGATTAAATTTTTATTGCGGTAAACTTTGTCTTATTAATTTTAATATTTAAAATATTGCCCATTCATCTTTTATTTTTGCCAAGTACGTGTTGCCGGTTTTGTGAGAAACTGGCCAAAAGACTTTGCAGATTATGTTGACAAACATCTCAAGACTGATCTGAAAACTCGAACAACCAGGAAAACAACAAAACGTTTTGCCGTTTTTAACGATAACGCGATGTCAGTAACAAGCAACCAGGCTGAAAGTTACAACAGTAAGCTTAAAGTCGTTTGCCATCTACAAAGAATATAATTAGTAAGGATGTGATTAGCGCTTTCACCTCGCAGCAAGAGGAGCTGGGTTCGATTTGAACTTGTGGCACTGGGTGAAAACTCGGAACCACTTCTTCCGCGTTGAGTTTGCAAGTTCTCTCCCCACTGGTTAAGGGGTTTTCCCCCGAGTTCTTCGGTTTCCCCTTCCATAAAAACTTGTAGAGGTTAACGTTAATAGTTAGTGTAGGGAGCTGTTGGCTCGCGTGGTATGTAGGGCTTGCTACCACCCTCCTACGCATTGTCACCCGGCCACCTGTTTAAAGGCATAATAAGTCGCTAGATGACTTTGGCCTAAGGTGGTGCCTTGGGTATTAGCCTAGCTGATTATTGATTATTATCACTCGTACCCTTCACGAAACTTACGTTTTCCTTAGCGAAAGTAATTGTGCTCACAGGCCCAAAAGTTAAATTACTGGTACACCAATCTCAATTACTTTTGGATCTTCCATCTTACGCTGATTTGCCTTACGAGGAATTTATGCGTGAAATACTTAGACAATGTTCGACTAATGTAGTCTCGTTTAAACCTTCAAACTCCATTCAGTTTTTGGCTTCTTTAATTGTGCAAATCAAATACATCAGCTATGTACCAACTATGCAAGTGTATTTGGTTAAAAGCACATTAAATAAAAACCAATGTGTTCTAAACATATGGAAAAATAGTTGTTCGTGTAATATAGTGCAATGTGAATATCTATTAGCTGTGCAAATACAGATGTTGGATCATAAGAAAAACTTTGAGAGTGAGAAAAAAATATCGTAGTATGACATATTTACTCAAAGAAACCCATCGCTCAGGTCGTCGCAAGCCTAGAAAAGATGAAGTAGACTATATTGTCACTGGCGTAAACCAGCAAAGCATTGATGTTTCCATTATAAATCGAGATGGAAAGGTGTATTTCATGGATGAAAATTGTTACTCACCAGTAATAATAGAACAAGAAGATATTAGCTGAAAACTATTCGTGAGTTCTGAACCGTTAAGAGAACGGCCTAGGACTGAGCTGTAACGTCACGCAAAAGTTCTGGATAGTTCAGAACTTTTGTACGAATAGTTGTGATTCGTACGATTTGACGTACGCAGCCCGATGTGCGGACGAATTTTAGAGATTTCAACCTTGAGTTCCGGCAAGTACTTGCTCTTGAGCAGGTACCATTTAGAACGGTTCCGAACGGTTCAACAAGAGGTTCTTGTCTGCGAATAGTTTGCATTTGGGTAGTTCTAGAATTGTTTTTGCCGAATAGTGCGAATGGGGACTGTTGAACTCACGAATAGTTTTCAGCTAATGTGTACGATACCATCTGGGGTGAGATAGATGAATTTCTCAAAGAAAGTGATAACCTTGGTTTATTATCCAATGAAGTAAACAATGAGAATGCTGAAAATCTCAGTGTGACAATCCCCCGGTCATTTTGGCCAAACGACCTAGTGAGTGGAATGAAATTTTGCCCAGGTCTAAAAGGACCAAACGCCCAGTTTTGGCAAAAGGAATAGAGTTCAAATTAAGTTGACGATTATAAGTGGAGATAAGATTTTGATTGCTATAAATTTGTTAAAGACTCAGATTTTGATAAAACGATGCCTCCAAATTGGGCAGGAAATATTTCCATTGATTACGCAATTAAAATTTCATTTGGTAGACTTGATTTGACAGAAAAGGTCCTTCATATACCTTACGAGGTATGTGGAAGGCTTCTGTCAAAAATAATAGAATTAAAAACAAATAACTATTACCAATACTGTTATAACTACCTTCAAGATAATGAAGTAGAAAAAAAGGATCTTATAGTTGTCTTGGTACCTGAAAAACCTTCATTTAATTCCAGTCATTGGATACTTGGTTTAATTCATTTGAAGGCAGGGTTGGCAAGTTTTAAACAAAATGTTTAAAACAAGTGTTTAAAACACGTTTAAAACCAATATTTTCAACAAACACCAATTTGTTTTAAACGTTTTAAACTATCTGTTTTAAACATGTTTTTTATAGGGTAAATTTTCATTGTTTTTTTGTAAGATTTTGGTTATTAAATATGAGGGAAAAGGTAGAAAAAACCATTCCAAGGCTCTAAGAAAGGTAAATTGTATTGATAACGGGTTGTTTGATTTTAAAATTCTCTGAAAAGAGCGACTGAAAGGGCTCGATATGATATCATAAATTTCCTACCAGTGCAAAAATCCTACGAACGCATTGAATTTTGTCTTTTTGTTTAAATAGAATGTATATAGCTTCCAATATACATATATTTGGGACACTACCTATGCACGAGATAAAAGTAGGGTTGCTGTTTAGTCGGGTTGTGCCGGGTTTTAAGTAACAAGAAACACGGCCGGTCTGGACAGATCGGGTTAAAACCGACTAGGTGGCACTCCTAGATAAAAATCAAGGGATTTCGGTCCCCTTTCTCTATTTTTTAGAAATTTTATGACGTGATGGAAGTTTTAAGATTATAGAGGTATCCAAGTTCTTATTTTTTAACATTGTTGATTTGTGATGATTTATGACTGCAGACGTGCACATTTCAATAAACCAAAACTAAAAACAATGTGTGGATAACTAGCTATTCTCCCTTTTCTTAGTACTATGCGGCCAGGATGATAGCTATATTAAAAACCCTACTACAGGTTAGGTAGTATTTGCATGGGGCATCGAAAACCCTAAGACCGTCAATGGTAGGTCAACAACGCTTTTAAGTCACTTTCGTTAAACAAGGTATCATTGAAAAATTCATCTTATTAACACACTTAGGGTAATAATGCCACTTATGATAATACGTTTAAAGATACGTAATATTTCTTTAAATGAGTTTACTCGTGAGTCTGATTTATAAGTATAATGAAAAGTTTAAAACGTGTTTTAAACATAGTTTTTTATTGTTTATTATGCGTTTTTTATTGTTTATTATGCGTTTTTTATTGTTTGATTTAAAAACAGTTAAATACAATGAATCTTGTTTAAAACAATAAAAAACATTGTTTTTGTTCTTTTTGAAAAAAACAAGGATTTTGCCAACCCTGTTTGAAGGGTAAGAAAATTTTGACTATGGATGGATTGCGAATGAAGCCAGAACAGCTAACGTATCAGTTTAAAAGCTTTGGTCTCATTCGTTCAAAAACGATTTAACATTGAGTCCCAATCGATCGAAAATACCCCAATTGTGCGGTTTACAGCCCAATTTTGCACGTTTATATTATTTTTTATAGTATATCAAATTTCGTCGCGTTAGCCTTACTCGACGCAATTGCTACAAACTTAACCATTCAAATTAAAAAATGAAATTGTTCGAATTATTGTATTCTTGATATAAATAAAAAGTTCAAAGCATAAATATATTTATAAAAGCGTGCCACCCTAGGGAAGTGAGATACTAACCTAACCTAACCTAACCTTACCTTACCGTTAGTACAACCTGTAGCAATTTTGTTTAGGTATAACGTTTTTTGCGTACCCTGCTATATCTCGGGGCAAGAGTGAAAAACAAAACAAAAGGTCCCAATGAACCAAATCCGCCTTTTGGGCTATATTTCGGAAACATATTGAATTCGGTCGAATGGGATTTCGGTCGAATGGGATTTCGATCGAATGAGAATATACCGTTTAAAACTCTAATGTGTTTCGCCATGCTTTCTTGTGATATAGCTAAAATACCATTTGACGCTAGCGAATGGACATGTGCCTGTAGTTCTGACAGCCCAAAACAAAATCTAGGTTTAAATGATTGTGGCATATTTATAATATATTATTTAATCGGTGTTTTAACTGCGAGGAAAGCTGAAATTCCAGACAGTTCTTTAATCGGTAGAAAATGGTTGGTGTATATTTTGTGCCATGTATCTGAATTAGTTGAAGATGTTGTTTATCCTATTATACATTTTATAATGTTATTGAAACAACAGAATATTTCACAGAAGTTAATAAACGAATTATTGAACTTTCAGAAATGAAAAATTTCACAATCAATTATAGTCCAATTGAAAGTCAAACAAGTAAATGGATGGATTCTAACGTTAACTCTTTGGTGCCATAAATGAGTAAAAGTATGACTAATGTACCGGACCACTGTATAAAAGTATGATTAAAATACCAATACATTTGATTTCTATATACAGAATTTGGTGGACTACAAACATTTGTCATCACGAAAAGAAACACTAATGGCAAACATTTTCAATAAACCAGCAAAGTAAGTGTTTTAAAATATTTCAAAAATTCATAGTTGTGGAAAAGTCATATAGCAAGCAATTACTCAAAAATGAAATTTATTGAGTTCCTTTTTCTGTTAGGTTTTTTTTTAAAGTGTTTTGTCATATTTAGTTATCTATACCCTGTTAAGTTATTATTTCCCCCCCAGTCAGGTTATCCCTTTTGTTAGGTTATTAGAAAATCTGCATTTTAACTATTAGAAATTTATTAAACTTCATAGTAGAGTAAATAATTGAAAACCTATGCAAAATAGTATGGTGAAAATTCAAATAATGGAAACTAGTTAAAAGCTTAAAAATTTGTTAAGAATTTTGAAAACTCGTTAAGGTTGCAAAGCTTAGAAAATGGCTTATTTTAAAACTCTTACATTTGAAGATTTCTAGGAATAAGGTTTTTTGAAATTATATCCGATGCCTAAATGAGTTTAAGGTTGTTGGCTAAAACAAAATTTATCAATTTTATTTGAAACCATTTGGTTTAATTTTGTATGAAAAATTAAAATAATTATTGTACTATTTTCCAAGGTAATCTGGATCTCTTGTTTCATTAGGAAGAAAATCGATTCAAATCATATTCTGAAGCGTCACAAGGTGGAATTGCAGTCACAACTGTAATTTCAGATGAAAAATTTATCACCCTACGCAATTGCAGAACAAGATAATTGATTGCAGTAGCTGACAGTCTTCGGTTTTCAAACCATTGGAACAAAAATTGAAAATCGTCAAAATCTAAAATTACATGAATCCTATAAATACATGTATATATATATATATATATATATATATATATATATATATATATATATATATATATATATATATATATATATATATATATATATATAATAACTAACCGAATTCAAAAGTTGGTTGTTTCCAACAAAAAACAAAAACTCTTGGTGTTTCAGATGAGCATTGCTATAAGAAATAAGTGTTCAATACAAAATAGAATAATTAATTAAAGAAGACATACTTAGGGTTTTGTAGAATACGTTGCAAAAAGTTAAGTGTTGATTCGATGTTTCCTCTACTTCTACCAAAACTGGAATATCTGTCCCCGTTAGTCAATGCTAGAATCAAATTTAATAAATTACAAGTGATTTAAGGAAAAAAAGTTTCAGTAGAAAACTTACATGGCACACGTTTACCCAAAGCGGTTTAAAACTCAATAGTAGAGCTATCCCCGAATATCCCTCGACCACAAAATCTTTCTAAAAATTAATCGAGTTGAAAAAGATATCCAAATAATTATAAAAAAAATATTTACCATAAAAAACCTGTCCTTCCTAACAGCAAGTTCAGCAAGACGTACTTGGAAACAATAAAAGATGAATTGGAAATATTTTAAATATATTAAAATTAATAAGACAAAGTTTACTGCAATAAAAATGTAATCACCATTTTTATGGATTTGATCTCTGCCTTGAACTGCTCGAACCAGTTAGCGTTTTCCCGTTTTGAAGTGAATCGCATCGTCTGCTTAAATTACAACTTCCTAATGGGAATTAAAAATTAATTACGGTCACAAAATAATAAATGAATTGTTTTTAAGATATATTATACTGTAAGATTCACGAAAAAATTGGTTTTTATTTTTATGAAATGTAACTTTTAAACTTTAAAATAAGGTTTTTTTTTCAATTTTGTTCAACTGATAACACACAAAAATACACTTTAATAGTTTTGGAAAATTTAAAAGAATTTTTAAAATATAAGCCTAGGCGCCTCCGTCAAATTTAACAGCTTTACGGTACTTACGCAAAGTTGTGCTTTTTCCTATACGGCGCTCACCGCTAGTTTTGCGGGGCACAACTTTGTCTTAATTGCCGTCCAAACGATCGAGACAGACCTTCGATGGAAGCGGGGACGTGCAGAGAGCGGCGATGTTGCCGACTTGTTGTGCGAATAAGTCGAAAGGGGGAAGGAAATCGAAAGAGAGAGAAATCCAAAAGTTGTGAACGGTGTGCGCGGTGTGCGTATTGTGCTTTTTAGCAAAGCATTTTGAAGGAAGAAGCGGTGTGCGCTTGTGAACGGTGTGCACTTGTGCTTTTTAGTCAAGGCCGGCCAAAATTGTTATTTTCTCAAAGGCCGCTGCTGTTTCACCAAAGAGTATGGAGGTAATAGAGATAAAACGACCGGGAGAGGTCCGCAACGGAACGTTCGCCACCGAGGGGGATGACAATGGGGAAAAAGCACAGTAAACCGAGCTCCAATATAGCTACCGCAGCGCCATTTCGGTATTCTTTGTAATCAAAAAAGACGCAAAATTCAAAATAGAATTGCAGCAATTTTAGCGCGTGGTCTTGATGTACCTTTTTAATTTTGAAAATGGATTTAGATCATAAATATGCCAAAGTTAAATCTATTAAAAGTTCCAAAACGAAAAGCAGGAAAAGTAAAAGTAAGTAATAAATATTTGTAAATAATTGATGAAAAATGTAATTTCAACTCTTATTATTGTTCTTTTTAGAATTGCTCTCTGGTGTTTTTAACAGAGAAATCTTTGATAACAAAAGCAAAATTATTTTGAGCGAAGCATCAAAGTTAAAAAAGGTTTTTTCAGTGGGAAAATCAGTCCATGTGATTGATTGTTTCGAAGAAATTCGTTTTAAGAAAATTAATTATTTAACGCCACAGGCAGAAGAATACTTGGGAATATTTAGTGATGACTTTGGGTATTTTGATGTTCAAAATTTTGTTCTTAAAAAAGAACAATTAATGAACGATATTGATTTTTTTAACGAAGTGTCTCATTCATTTGTTCACATTACAAAAATTAAGGAACTAAGCTCTAGGGATTTAAAAATTGTTATATATACATTTTTAGTGAGATTGTTCAATGAACTTCATAGTTCCTTTTTAAATTCACTCTCTGATGAAAATCAAGAGACTCCCCATAATTCAAATGCTAAAGTCGAAGAATGTGAGGATAGTCAGTTCCATCAGGTTTGTGGCAATATAGTTAACAAAATAATTTCAATGTATAATTGTGATGAGTTCCAAAAAAATGCACTATCTCCAAAGCCTATAGTTCCTACATTACAGTATTCATGGACTGTAAAACAAGATCGGGGTGGCCTGCTGTACATTAATGAAAAAACATTTGAATTTTTTAAAACTGTCGCTAAAATTATTGACTCCTTTCTCAAAGTAAACAGCTACAGAATTTTACATGATAATGAAAATAGGAAATCTATGATCTTTGCGACCCTGGATAATTCAAAAGAGTTGAATAAAGTTTGGTGTGAGCTTTGGGGGAATAATTCAGAAATTGCAAAGAGAGCTCAGAAATTATCATACAGAACCTTACTCAACACTTATTTGAAGGCCACAGTTTCAAAATACAAAAATGAAGTGCAAATAGCGAAGAAAATAGTTTTAAATACTAACTCTTTGAGGAGTCAATTGAAAATTCAAAAAGTAGCCTGTGATGAAAAACAATTTATTGACATGAATTTGAAATAAATTTATAATCTTAAACGTTTTCTGGCTTCGTTTCTTCGCAAAAATCTCTTTCTTTTCAGTTGACAGTTTCCATTTTTTGGGCGTAGAGCGAGGGAACCAATTAACTTCAATCGTTTTTCACTTTGCCCATATTGTGCAATTGTTGGGTTTGAACCATGCCCAATTGCGGAGCGTTGCTTCCCAAAGTACCTCTCTAATGAGTCTTGATTAAAATGCGACGTTAATATGTATTTTGCACCCTTTCGAATGAGAAACTGAATAGCTTCAGTGAGTGACTTTACTGTGAAAAATAATTTGTTAATTGAAATATTTATTAACTACTAAACTAATTGCTAGAGAATTCCAATACCTGTCATTCTTAAACCAAAAAGAGTTTCTTTACTCAGTAGCATTCTGGATTTGTCTCCATCCAATCCATCTGGTATTTCGTGGTCCTCAATCTCCAATACTTCTTTTTCCCAATCGGATAAGTAATTCAGAAATGTTTCATTTAACCACTAAAATAGTTTTGATTTTCATTAATGTAAATGTTTGGAGCTGCTCCAAATGAAAGACGTACCTTGAACCTCCAATCATCCAAGCTCCGAAATGGATTAAGAGCTGGTTTCCGGGAATGTTGTCCCTCATCAAGATTAGATACATTGAAGATATCAAAAAATTTATCAAAGAGCCTTAAAAATTTAACAGTTTCTGAGGCTTGATCTCCGAGAAGTTGTTCCATAGCATTAGCAAAAGTTGAAGATAGTATCTGCGTTGCTAGTTTAACTCTCATGGCACCAAACGCTGTAATTTTCACATGTTCAATATTTACACGAGGTGCTTTTCTGATGAGTGAACGTCTGTCAATAGTAAAAGTGTCGTATACATGCTTCCACAGCATTAACTTGTTATTTTTTTTAAGTAGTCTAAGGTACCGCTTCTTTTTGTTTTTTAATTGTTTTAGTTTGCCACTGTTCGCTAAAATATTTCGAGTTGTTTTTATGAGGTGGCAAACATCAGAAACAAAAAAAAATAGGCTCTGAATTGTTGAAGTAATTGACACACTTGTAACCAACTTTTTCTCCATATTTCACCCTGTCACTTTCTGTAAACAGTTTAATCATTTTTTGATTGATGCCCGCCTTATCGCAGACCACGGTGAGAATTTTGAAACCGGCAGAAGTGAGATTTTCAATAGCTTCACTTACTATCGAGTGAAGATCATCTGCAGATAGTTTAGCCACAGGAAAATATGCGAAAGGAAATTTAAAATTTGTTGTTAGCCCTCTAACCATTAATTGTAAAACACTGTTAGCTAAGACTGGTTTTTCGTAAAAAGAACCATTAAATTTTCTTTCTGCATCGTGAATAGTATTTCTAAAATCATTCAAATTTGTAAACCCTATAAGTTGTCCAGTTCCACTATTAAACACAAGGTCTTCTTTAGTATGTATTTCATCTAAAATTAATGAAAAGTACTGTTGGTGTTCCTCTAAATCTTCGATATTAATTTTGTCTCTCATTTCACTTAACGTCTCTTCATGAAAACCACTTTTTCCAATTAATTGTTTTGAGTAGTTGTGAAGCGTCATTTGTGAAGGCAGAACTAAAGTTTGTTTTAATGCTTCGTATGAAGTTGGTGATTTAGCTCGCATATACAAGCACCATTGTATGATGGCAGGGTGCCATTTTTTCGGTCTTGAAATATTTGTCTGTAGTATTCTTATTTGTTCACGAAGCAAAACCTTCTGAAAAGCATTATTACAATCTAATGGATTTTTTGCTAGGAGCTCCTCCAAATAGTTTCCCTCTTCTTCACTGAGTAATACTCCATCTTTGTTTATAAGTTTTCTGACTTTTTCTTCTAGAGTTCTAACCCTTCGTTTTAATGCTAAATTCTTCAACCTTAAAGCAGCTATGCGTTTCTTCATTGGCCCTTTATTTGTCTGACACTTGAGCTTTTCATTTAATTTTTCATTTTTAATCCGCTTTTTCAATGATTTCTTCACCCGCCTGCACTCTTGACACAGTTTCGACTGTTGACTATTAAAAATAAGTTGACATTTCTTGGACTTTAAAGCGTGGCTTAATTCACAATAAGAAGCTGCATTATGCGTTTTTGTTTTAAAGTGGTTTAACAAATCACCCGTTACTCCTTCACAAATGGACCACTTTTCTAAATCTTTCATAATATTCAATAATTCACTGATTTCCAATACACGTTTTCCGTAACTTAAATTTTCAGACTGAAAAACCGCATGTTCATTACTTAGTAATTGGTTGTAAACACTCAAATTTAATTCTAGCAAGTTAGATAGCTTAATTCCAATTCTAATCATTTCATTATTTGATTTGACAAATGTCAACCCACTTATTGCAGAGTTCGAATTGTCAACAATTAAATTCCAGGAATGGGATGTTAAATTATCCGATTGATATAAGAAATATCTTTTGGCAAAATTTTCAATTTCAGAAAAAGGTTGTTTCTCTGCTGTAGTAACACAGTTATTTACATCAGTAGGAAAATTGTCACCATTAGTTTCTAGACATTTCTCAAGATTTTTATCTCCAGCTGCACTACCATGCATAACTGCAAGCATCTGTAAATGATCCATAAATTTAATATACCATTTAAAGGATATTTAGAAACAGTGGTGTAGATAAGAACTCCGCAGACCTCGTATAGCGGGAGGGACCCAAGGGTTTAGGGGTCCCCTAATTTCAGATCAAATTATATGCTAGATACTAGATAAAATCCTGAATATTGTTTGTGCTCGGAGGTCTGAGCTACACTACTGTTTACAAATTGTTCCTATGAAAACTATCAAATTACATTGCTCGTAGTTTCAGCGTGATCAACATTCCTGCCTTCTTCAAAATCTTCAAAATTGGTTAGCTGCGTTGTAGCATTAAAACTTCCTCCAACTATAAACAAAAAAACTATAGCGAAAGTTCATAACATATATATTTTTAAATTGCTCTACAAACCTTGAGGTCTACAGGCATATGAATGGTCTACATGATTAGGCTTCAGTTTCGATAGTATCTTTTCTGCTTGCTTGTCAGGAACAGGATTAGGAAATTCTTCGGTAGGCCCTGTACTCTCTACAAAATGTTTTGAACAAACATAGTGGTAGCGAGTTAAACTTTCTGGGGTAATATCATTTCTACCAATCGCTTCAAGCCAGGTGATACATTTGGCTAAATTTCTGGTTGGCTTAGGCACAGGTATAAAATAAATACCGGAATCTCGATTTCTTTTAGATGTCGAGTAGTTCTTGCACGATTTATAAAGGCAATATGCCATAATGATATTTTCATTAGAGTCCAAGGCTTAAAATCTCTTTATAGTAATTGATAATACTTTTTACAACTTTGACAAAAACAGCTACGAAGTTAAGCAAACCAAAATGCTAATAATAAATTATAATGGTAAATTAGGCACTAAAGTTAGCGTATTAGTATTACATACAATTATAGTCAAGCGATTTCCAAATTGCAGTCAATGGCGCGATTTGAAAATGTAATAATTCTTTTAGATGAATTGCGTTTCTTCCCGAAATGGCGCTGCGGCTGCGGTAGCTATTTTGAAGCTCGGTTTACTGTGCTTTTTCCCCATTGTCATCCCCCTCGGTGGCGAACGTTCCGTTGCGGACCTCTCCCGGTCGTTTTATCTCTATTACCTCCATACTCTTTGGTTTCACTATCACCCAGTGTACCTGAAGCAGACGCCAAATTCGAACAAAAAAAAACGCATAACTCGTTTCTATGACGTCGACCCCAACAGTAAAACAAGTTCGTCGGTGGGGAAAACAATTTGCTTATTCAGCTAAATCGCTCACCCCAATAAAAAAAGTGACGCAGTTCCCCGGGCCAGAGTTTTTGTTCGACGAATGTATGTTCAGTTATTCCAAATTGCAAATTAGTATTATTGATTAGGTATAGGTAGGGAAACCTTGCGCTACCGTAGTAACGGAAACTTGTAAAAAAGGTTTGTATAAGATGGATTTTTTTCTCAACCGCAAGAGGCTATGATGGCACATTTCGGAGGGTCCAAAGGATGTTTCCACGTTTGCCACCATAGGATGGGACAAGACTTTTGTTAGTAAAGATCTGGGTACCGGAATTCAATTGACACCCCGTGTCAAGAAAATGCCTTGTTAAACCTGCATAGAAGGAAAAAATGGGAAGATTATCAATTCAAACTTTAAAGACATGGTCGACTAGAATTAAATAAAAAAATTCTTACTCTTATCTGTGATCATAGCAGGTCCTGAGGACCAAAGTCAGTTACTTTCGTAAGACTATGCGAAACTGACTTGTGAGTACAATAGAAAAACAAGTGTTTACTCTCGGACAGCGGCGGAGAAATCGAGAGGTCAAAGAGTTCTTGTAAAAAGAGCTGTCAGCGCCAAATAATCCACAACACAAAGGCATAGCGGTGATAAAATAACCAGTCGTTAACGGAAATGGCACGGTTTGGTGAGTGATGCTAATCTGCACAACCGCTACGGAGGAGAAGTGCACTGACGAGGAGACTACCCGAGGTGTAACACACCGATTTGGTTCAAACTCGGGGGTTTGGTAGACCTTCATGTAACTTGAAAAACCCTAAAGGGAAATGTCTCCATAGGCAACCGTTTTGCCATGGCAACCAACACAAAATGGAAATTTTCCCATTGAAAATAACAAGGGAATTGGACCAATTTTACATGACGGTCTACCAAACCCCCGAGTTTGAACCAAATCGGTGTGTTACACCTCGGGTCGTCTCCTTGTCAGTGAAAATTACTTACTTTGAAATCCGAAAATCACCATGAAAGTTTTGGTTTGTATTTGACGCTAAATAAACTTCGAACTTATGAAAAATAGCACCATCTGCGTTAGTTGTTTTGAACTAAGTGCATGTTGAAATAGCAGACCACTTTTAGATTTAAGTGTTTCTAGGTTGAAACCTGCATCAGTTGTGTAGATTGAATTTTGAATGAGAAGACAGCTTACATATATTCAATTGTAAACTCGACCAGTAGGAGGCGATACGTCCGACCAAAATTTGAAGTCGCACTAGGTAATCAGTGAAATCTGAAATCCAGTGTACAACATTTTCTTTAGTGGTTAGCCCTCGCATATAAGCTAGTGCCTACTACCTATGAAGATGAATCGAAAGCGTACAGGCCGGTGAACACAGCTACTGAGCAATAGGTCTTTCTATAAATTAACTTGTTTACTATTTCCTCACTTCTACAATGCTACCCCAACTCTCCCACTAAAGAGAGCTAATGAATTCGTCCATAGGTTTGGCTGCACAATTTCAAGAACAAGCTGGGCAGTCGTAGTTAATTTATGGAAAGGCCTATTAACAATCAGCAGATATGTTAAGTTCGTAAAATTCAGTCGGGCCAAAATAAAGTCCATAATAAATGATGGCATAAAAGCTTAACCCTAAACCAATTTAAAGTATTTACAAAACTTACGAATGACTCGTACCAATAGGTTTTCGAGAATTAAATAAAGAAGCGAAACTCAGACCAAATAAAATAACCAATAATAAATTTCGAACGGTAAACAGGTTACACCCTATTTGAGGCTCATCAGTACCGCGCTGGGAATCTGGCATGCGACTAACTAAACCGAAAATAGAAGCTAAGCTTGATGTATTTGGTCCGAAAACTCCAAATTTCGCGTTTTTATTAATTTTTTAATTATTTGGCAAGTTTCTCTCCTACAAAATAAAAATTTTTAATAGGATAATCTTTCTACTCACTAAATCTCAAAAAAATAAATTGAGAATTCCTATAGCTAAGACCAAAAACACACAAACCAAAACCTCTATTACCTAATAATACACCAATCGCTATAATATCATTCATAATTCTAATTGAAACCATTAGAAATGTTATCTGGACTATTACCCTCGCCATTCGTATTACTGCAGGACATTTACTATAAAACCTTTAGGAAATCAAGAAACAATTGCTGCTTTTACTAGAATTTCCACAAAATTCTTACTTTTAACATTAGAATCAGTGGCGTAGCGAGGATGTTTGACGCCCGGGGAAAAACATACACTTTTGCGCCCCCCCCCCCGTTGCCTCTGGAAAACCACTTTACTTACAAGTGTTATTTAACCGAAAAAACTGTACTTTTCAACTTTTCAAGTTTCAAGAAAAATGATTTTTATATATAATCCAACAAATTCATTTTACATGTAATACTTTGGGCACCCTTTTAGCACCCCCTAGCCATCGTCGTACGGGGCCTATGCCCCCCTGCCCCCCCCCCCCCTTGCCAAAAATGTGTACTGGATTTTACACTGGATTTCAAGATTTCTTGTTGAATTTCGGATTTCTTGACTTTTGTCCCGGATATCCAGATTTCTCGTCAGATTTTGCGATTTTGCAATTTATCGTCGGATTTCCGCATTTCTTGCCGGATTTCAAGATTTTGAAACAATTTCTGGATTTTGAAGAAATCTAGGCCGGATTTCGGATTTTTTGGAAAGTATACGGGATTTATTTGAATGTCAAACCCCTCTGAATGAGCAGTAGCAATAATCTCAAGCTTACGTTTTCATTGTTCTAATATCTCTTTATTCAACAGAAATTCACTATGAAAAATATGAACCCTTACCACATTGTTGACCAAAGACCATGACCCCATCCCACTACATTTAGAGTTTTCTTTATAACTCCCGAAATCATTAGATGAATATATTTAAAAGTTAATCACTTACTACTTATTATGACTCATATTATTTTTATCAGCTCACCAATGGGGATGGGAATCCACTTTTCAAGGGTTTACATTCTAATGTGGTTGAATTTGGTCTCAGAAGTAATTTTCTGAGCTTTTTCACAAAGAAGACTGTCGCCCAACATTGAAGTAGCGATAATCGTATCTCAAAAAGAATCCAACCTTTTAATCCTCTTAAAAATTGCTTAAAATTCTAAATCCTAAAATTATTTTATCATGAGAAATCTCAATTACATGGGCGCATCACAGTCTATTAAATAATAATTCCACGCTAAATTCAGTATATGTAAATACATTTTTTGTATCAAGAGGTTTCCATGGTCTCCATGTAATTATTGGATCAACACTTTTTCTTGCGTCATTAATCCGCGATAATAATATAGGGTCATTCCATACGATTTCGACCACTCATATCACCATGGGTCAATCGATTTTTTTTAAATTTTAAACACAGATAGATCTGTCTAAAAAACGGTGATATCCTAGGTTTTAGCTGAAAATATTGAGAAGTTTTAGAATAAACACAGTTTAACCGAAATCCCACATTTTTTGGTATATCGTACCTCGATTTCAGTACCCCTTCGCTTTAAGTTTAATAACTTTTTATAAATATATTTTATTTTAACAAAATAACACAATCTTACACATTTTGGCAAGGCCAATGCAATGGTGGAGTTTATATAGTCCTAACTAGAATTGATACCAGGTTATTGGATGTCAAAATGTACATTTTTAGTTTTGGGGGGTCTCATTCGAGGGGTTAAAGGGTCATGTGGGCGATTGAAAACACGAAATATTAATACACTATTAGATAGCTCTATAAAAGAGCTTTAAAATAAGCTCTTAAAAAAAGGGGTATTTTCCTTGTTTTTATATGATAAATCAATAACTATTTTCTTGAAATTCAACACTTTTGACATTTTTCATTTTTGATATCATACAAAAAATGGATTAAATCTTTTAGAAATTATTACTACGTATTTAACGATGTGTGATAAATAATGCTCGAATATTTTCTAAATCATAATCTTTAAGAATAAAGGATCTAGCCCTGGAAGAAGTCGCTGTAGGCGTTGATATTAGTCGCAAAATCAAGTTAAGAGGTACATGGCATTTGTCGTCCCGCTTAGGCCATGACAGACTGTTAACTTATGTATATATATTTTTCAACCCTTAATTTTGAGTAGTAAATTGATAAAATATTTAATTGAAAATAATTGCGTGTTAAATAGAGGCATTGAACTTTTTAGTATCGCCTGTAATGTTTGTTGTAACTGAAAACTAAACCTAATCTATAAATAACTAGAAAAAACCTTATACCCTTCAGTATTGATGTTTTCTAATCCACCAGTTTGGTTAGCTTGGAAAATACATTAAGAAACACATGGTACAATAAATGCTTCCGAATTTTATTTTTACCTTTTGTAATACCAAGCTCCCATAAGTATCAACACTTGCAAAAGATTAATTTTATATCATCTATAATGTGTGATAGGTTCAATTTAACCTTCTTAGGGGGCAGCCTCGGCTGTGACCAGTTCACTTTTCACTGAATCTTAGGCGGGATTCACAATTTAAAGAAAAAATAATAATTTATGTGTATAGTCAGGAGTGGTTCTTTGAAATATTTTCAATTACTAACCCTAAAACAATATTACTTTTAACTACGTATACAATCACAAAACTAAATTTGTGTTAAAATAATACTCAACGGCTCATGTTTCTCTCTTCGTAAAACTCACCTTTTTATATCTGCTTATGGAAGAGATGATTTTATATAATGATTTTTGAGGCACCAGTTTAAAATGATTAACAATAAGGTCAACGTTAAAATAATTAGTAAAAGACGAAATTTAATGAAACTAACATTACGCTATTTCTTAAGTACTAACAATTTTTAAAACCTGAACTATATATTTCTTCACACTAGATTTTTTTATCTACTCACAGCTAGCCTTTGTTAATTTATGCAATAAATACCAATTCCTCTTATAAATTTTTATTTTCCGTGACTGGCACATGCGCAGTTTACATACCAAAATGCAAATTCATAATGAATTATTTTTGAAATTTTTTTAATTATTTTAATTGTAATACTTTTTTATGTAAGCCTAACTGCTTGTTATTACCTTATTATGTTGTGCAAATTCTAGGAAGGTACCCAATCTTTTAAAAACATCCTTAGTTTTAAAAATTGCGTAATGTTCGTTTCATTAAATTTCGTCAGAAGTAAATGAACCGAAGTTATCAGACTGCTAAACTCCCCATGTTGGAGGCGTTTTCCTTTTGAAGTTGCATTTTGACCTCGAATTTGAAATTTTGCGCGCTCCTAGGCCGAAAAAAAAACGTTTTTTGTGTTTATGAAACCATTTTTTTTATACATGGGAACTGTTGGTATAGCTATTTCTAAGAGCAATTTATCGCGTCAAAAGACGGGGATGGAAATAAGCTTTTATTTGACTCGATTTTCTCATCATTTTCATAAGGAAAACGCCCTCCGATTCTGAGCGCTATTTCAATAACTTCGGTTCATTTACTTCTGATTTCGTCTTTTATTAATTATTTTAACGTTGACCTTATTGTTAATCATTTTAAACTGGTGCCTCAAAAACCATTATATAAAATCATCTCTCCATAAGCAGATATAAAAAGGTGAGTTTTACGAAGTGAGAAACATGAGCCGTTGAGTATTATTTTAACACAAATTTAGTTTTGTGTTTGTATACGTAGTTAAAAGTAATATTGTTTTAGGGTTAGTAATTGAAAATATTTCAAAGAACCACTCCTGACTATACACATAAATTATTATTTTTTCTTTAAATTGTGAATTCCGCCTAAGATTCAGTGAAAAATGAACTGGTCACAGCCGAGGCTGCCACCTCTTAACTTGATTTTGCGACTAATATCAACGCCTACAGCGACTTCTTCCAGGGCTAGATCCTTTATTCTTAAAGATTACGATTTAGAAAATATTCGAGCATTATTTATCACACATCGTTAAATTTCAAGAAAATAGTTATTGATTTATCAAATAAAAACAAGGAAAATACCCCTTTTTTTAAGAGCTTATTTTAAAACGCTTTTATAGAGCTATCTAATAGTGTATTAATATTTCGTGTTTTCAATCGCCCACATGACCCTTTAACCCCTCGAATGAGACGTCCCCAAAACTAAAAATGTACATTTTGACATCCAATAACCTGGTATCAATTCTAGTTAGGACTATATAAACTCCACCATTGAATTGGCCTTGCCAAAATGTGTAAGATTGTGTTATTTTGTTAAAATAAAATATATTTATAAAAAGTTATTAAACTTAAAGCGAAGGGGTACTGAAATCGAGGTACGATATACCAAAAAATGTGGGGTTTCGGTTAAACTGTGTTTATTCTAAAACTTCTCAATATTTTCAGCTAAAACCTTGGATATCACCGTTATTTAGACAGATCTATCTGGGTTTAAAATTTAAAAAAAATCGATTGACCCATGGTGACATGAGTGGTCGAAATCGTATGGATTGACCCTATACACTTTTCAAGTCTTCTTCATTTTCGCTTTGAAGCATCACCTTGGTACTGGCATTTCGTTGATGTAGTTTGACATTTAGTCTATATTGATCTATTTAGAATAATAGAGTACATTGCACTTTTAACTAAACAGTTTAATCAAAAATAGATAATTATTGTTTTTCGCATTTTAAAAGTCATCCTAATTAGAGTAGCTATCATACTCCCTACTTCTTAATAGGCGATATAATAAAGTAACGTGGTCCTCTTGTTTTGATGGGGAAGGCCACCTTCCACTATGCTTCCATTAGCTTTCCCATGGCCGTCTTTAGCCCTTTTATATATTATTGAATACTTTAGAATTAAAATATAAAAAAATTAAGGGCCAGACCTTTTCTAGATAAAAATCAAATCTCCTTATCATTACAATTTTTCCTAATCGCTTTAATTTTTATCATATTTGATATCGGAATTTTTTATTATTAGCCCTATTATAAATTTCCCTTCACTAACATCGGTAGCCTCTATCATTACCCTCAAAGTAATTTTGATACTAGGACATTTAATTGAACTTAAATCGGTTAGTATTTTAAAAATAAAATTTAATTTTAAAAGTTGTAAAATTTAACTAGCCTTAAATTAAAATTACATTCAGTTTCGGCCTGAAAAATGGGATGACCGTATTAATTATATAAAAAGTAAAAAGTCGTATCTTACTAAGATCATTGAAATATATCTCATTAAAGAATTTAAAAAAAAATAATAAAGATAACAAGACGTTTTTAGGTAATGAATATCCTTAAATTTTTATTTGGAATTTTAGCTCTACGTTTTGTGAGTTTTGTTTTTTAGGTCTTAATTTATTGTTAAATAATGATGGTTTTTTGATTGCTTAGGGTAGTTTTTTTTAATGTTTTGTTCAGTAGTATTTTAGAGATGAAATTATATAAGAGCTGAATTAAATAGATAACGTTTTTCTTTCTTAGTTGACCTATTTGTTTTGAGACTACATGTAGGTCTATTTGTTTAAGCCCTAATTTAATTTCTTTACTTTTAGGTTGGAATGGCTTAGGCTTACTTTCTTATTGTTTAGTGATTTTTTATCAAAAAGTTAAATCTTTTAATTCAGAAATAATTACTATACTGATAAATCGTATTAAGGATGTAGGAATTTTATTGGGAATTTCTTTTATAGTTTAATAATGGTTTCTTTAATGACTTTAGGAGGGGTAGCCGCTTGTTTAAAAATATATTTTCTCTTTAAGTCTATTGGGTTTAATAATGTTTACTTTATCTTTAGGTATTTAAAAGATAGCTATTTTTAAATACCAGGATATTCGGGTATTAGGTTTAATAAAAGTTTCCCCTATTGCTGAGTTTCCTAAGATTATGTGGTATCGTTTTACACGCGGATTTTAATTATTGAATTGTATTGAATAGGATCTAAAAATTATCCAGGGTTTCTTAAGAAGTAAAGTTGTTATAAGGCACACCAAAATTACTAAATCAGCGTTGAATAGTATAGTAGATGGTAGCAAACGAAAATGGCGGCAAAAGACAATATTTCCCTATTTTGGTTTATCTCTTTTAGCCAATAAGAAATGGGCTGGAAGATTACGGAAGCAGACGATTAATTAGATGCTTATGTAATAGACCTAGGTTAGGTTAGGTGTTCCTCGCGTTCTTTTTCATCGTTTTAGTTTAGTTTTTCAGCCTGTAAATTTTTAAGTTAGGTCTTTACGATTGCATTATATCTCCATCTTTAATTTGGTGTACGTGTCGGCCTTCTGCAGTGTTCGGTTGAGGGCTTTGCTTTAATTTAAATTAGTTGTTCGGCTGGTATAAATTTAACGTGTGCCGTGTCTGTTTCGGTTATTTGTGCAACGCGGTTATTTGTGCGACGTGTCCGTCCTCTTGGGGACTACCTTCATTTTATTCTGTTCGGTGTGATAATCATCAAGTTTGCATTCCTAATTTTATTTTAATATTGTTTTGTGTTTTGCGTCTATTTCGCCCGGTTTTATTAACGAATATTGCCGATTAATAATTAATTAATTATAAATTTTAAGTTGTCGGTTCCCTTAGTTTAGCCTGCCACTGCCACCTCATTGGTCCTGCGTTATCCGACGTTTTCCCGATTTTCCAAATTTGTTCATCGCCCAATTTTAGTGCTTTGCTGTTAATTTAATATTATTTGACTTTAGTGTACTTAATTTAATTCATCTCCCTGCTTATTTTACGGGTGTATGTTGACTCTTATAGTGTCCATTTACTGGGTAGTGTCGCCGGTTCTTCCAGTTTTTTATTGCGGTAGTGTTTTAAGTCCCTTTTTATATTTTGCTTTTACGCTGTACTCACGATGGTAGTTTCTGTTTCGTGCTAACGTGTACTAACAATATTTTTCTGCTTTATCATTGTATAGCCACTTTGTTTTTGGTAATTAGTATTCTATCTTATTGTATAATATTCAACCTAATTTCTTGCCCGTTATATTTCCCTTTTATACTATTGAACTGTTCAACTGTGTAGCATTTATAGTACCCTAGGCCTAGTGCTATTACATATAATCCATTTGTTTCTTAATGCTTTGTTGGTCTTGCCAAATGTGATTCCTTGTTATGTAACTCGGTTTATACTCAGCGTTGGCTTCCACGCCTCGTATATGTTCAAGCTTGGCAATTGTTTATTCGCGATACTTAACTTTATGGACATCTATATATTTTTTGTATTATATACTGATTATACGTGTCTTACAATATCGGCATTTTGATTCGCGTGTATGTACATTTAACTTTGAAATACGTCGTGACGTTCATGAACTTCACTATTCCCAAAATTGGAGTACCGTTGAACATATGGCTAATACTTTTGCTGTTTGGAAGAAAGTACTGAACTTGTCAGGTTAATTTAGGTGCTCTCGTCCTTTTTTGGTGCGCGAAGCCGCTAAGGCTTAGGTAGCACCCTTTGTCGGTTTTCTCCCCCCCCCCCTGCCTCGCTCATGTCTCCAGCCTCGTCCTCGCCAGATGGCGCCACCCTTCCCACTTCTCCAGATTCTGCTTCCCAAGACGGCGGGAACAATATTTACAAAGGTGGAGTCAAGCATCCCTTACCTCCCCCCAAGGATATTTCACACTGCTATGTTGATTGTCAGCTCGGTAGAGCCGACGAAACAGCCGGCCGGATGCTAGCCTGCGCCCACTGCCGTCGTCGGTTTCATCTAGCTTGTTGCGGCATTCACCACAAAACCAACCTCTATTTCCTGTGGGCTTGCAAGGACTGTCTAGATTTCCCGTCCGCCCTCAAAACGAAATTGGCCACCTTTGAGAAGAAACTCACGGCTGCCGTAAGCCGTATTCAAGCGCTTGAGACAGAAAATAAGAGCCTCAAGCAGAAGCTGCTCTCCGCCGCTTCTCCAGCCACGGATAATCTACAATCCAACTTTAAAAAGGTGCCGCACGATGCCAGACACCCTGATCGATCGAAACCCAATCCTGAACGTAACTCCCTGCCACTATCTCATGGCCCCCTAATCTCAGCTTCTCATGACCCAACTCCCTGGACCCAGGTTGTCCGAAAAAAACCACATAAAAGGCTTCCCGCTAAACCACAACAGCACCAGGTCACTGGCGTTGCCTCTTCGTCTTCTACCACTTGCCTCCAGGCTGCGCCCGCCTTGACGGCCATCTACATTTCTCGGCTTCACGAAAGCCTCGCCTCCAAGGATCTCGAGACCTACATCACAGGTCTCGGTATCACCCCCTATGGACTGCGGCTCTTAGCTCTTCGCAAGCAAGGCTTCATAACGGGCTTTTTTGACGTCGTAGCACTGGACGTCCAAGCTGCACTTGACCCTCTTAACTGGCCCGAGGGTATAGTCATCTCCCGGAGTGAACGTTCACCGACTAAGCGGGAGCCAGCTCTCTGGGGGCAAAAATCCGACCCCTCTCACGCCCACCTTGTCTCCAAAGTAGAAAGGAGTCTCCTTGTGTCCCACGCACACATCGACACCACAGTCGCTCAGGTTGAAACCCACCTGCATCAACTCGATCTTCACCCACTCGCCGTTCAGTTGGTGCCGGGCTCTGGGCGGCCCAGTCACGCATCCTTCAAAATAACTCTTCCTGCCCAGGAAGTGAAACTAGCCTACAGACCAGAAAATTGGGTCAAGGGCATAACGATAGGCCCATTTCGTCCTTCTATCACCCTACAGCACGCCGACAATCCTCCTGAGGCGCCAACGCCCAGTTGTTGACGCGACATGAGGAACCAACCAATCCTCTATACTAACTTGAATTCCATATGTAACAAATTCTACGGTCTAAGAGCATATATTGACGCCCACCAACCCTTCGTCGTTGCAGCTACTGAGACCAAGGCGGATGACTCCGTCTCATCCCTTGAAATGTTTGGTCCTTCCTTTACGGTTTACCGGAAGGACAGGAACAGACATGGTGGAGGTGTCTGCTTAGCCATCGACACAGCCTACAAATCCTATCCCCTTGATCTCAAGACTACAGTGGAAGCTGTGGCCGCGAGAATTAACATTGGCCCGTCGTGTCTCTGCATTTGCTGCGTTTATCGCCCACCATCTGCTAAACCTACATACACAAAGCGCCTGAACGACCTGATAACTCGCTTGGCTACCATCTCCTCAGACCTCCTTGTTATCGGCGATTTTAACTTCCCATCAATCAACTGGAGTACCCTCTGGAGCTCTTCCTCTGAAGCTACTAGCTTCATTCACACCACCCTCGCAGCTAATCTCTCACAGAGTGTTATGGAGCCCACCAGAGACAATGATTCTGGAGGTAACCTTTTAGACCTGGTACTGGTATCGGATCCCGATCTCATAGACCGGGTCGACCATCTCCCCGGTATCGCGGATCACGACTTCCTTTTGTTTAATGTCAGGAAAGTGAGCCCACCTCCCCGCAAGCCACCACGTAGCGTTCCCAACTTCAACAAGGCCGACTACCCTGCCATCTCGGCGACCTTATCACAAGTGACTGTAACTCAAGCCACCTCGGTTCATGACGCTTGGGCCATTATCAAGGCGGCCCTTCACTCTGCTGTACTCTCTCACGTCCCTTTGAAGAAACTATCCTCACGGCATAACCTGCCTTGGGTAGGTCAGTCTCTCCGCCGACTCATTCGCATCACGAAGCGTCGCTATAATAGGGCTCGAAAATACCCTTCCGCTTGTAACCAGCAGAAATTCTCCCATCACCGCTCCATTGTCAAATTCGCTCTTCGTGCTGCACGTACCCATCACATGGACCGAGTGGCATCAGATCTCACTAACAACAGGCGACAGTTTTACCAGCTTGTTTCCCAAAAAGCCAAGCACTCTGGTATCCCTGATCTTAATGGCCCGGAGGGTGCTATCACCTGCGCAGAGTCTAAAGCCAAACTACTGGCCGAAACATTTCAACGCACTTTTCCTGTTCACACATTTGAAACTGTCTCCCTTCTGCCGCCGCGATGTCCTGTAATGCCTCCGATCATCTTCACGGAGCTAGGCGTACAACGTCTGCTGCAGAGAGGCAGGTCTTTTAAGGCTGCGGGCCCTGACGGAATTCCAGCTGCTGTCTTGAAGAACTGTGCCGTGGCCCTGGCTGCTCCCCTAACGCGGCTTTTCCAACTCTCGTACGATTCTGGGAGTATTCCGGCTGATTGGAGTACAGCTAATGTGACTCCCGTTCCAAAGGGCGGTGACAAATCAAATCCGTCTGAATACCGCCCGATTGCACTACTTTCCCTGGTGCTCAAGGCTGATGAACATATCGTGGCTTCGGACATAACCTCCCACCTTCAAGCCCATGATGTTCTGCAGCCTTACCAACATGGTTTTCGCAGCGGCTTTAGTACGGAAACCCAACTACTTTGCTGCGTTGAAGATTGGTTCGACGGGCTGGAACGCACTGGACGTGTTGACATTATCTTCCTCGATTTCCGTAAAGCATTTGACTCTGTGTCTCACGAACTCTTAAAAGCCAAGCTCCACTCCTATGGCATTAGGGGCCAGACCTTGCTTTGGCTGGCTGCCTACCTTCAAAACCGGCGTTTCCGTGTTGTTATTCCAGGGGCTGCGTCCGACTGGCTTCCTGCGGCCTCTGGTGTTCCACAGGGCTCAGTTCTTGGCCCCCTTTTATTCGTCATTTTCATAAACGACATAGGGGACCATGTTATCTCCCGACTGTATATCTTCGCCGACGATGTTGCGCTCTCAAGAACCATTTTCGCCCCCTCCGATGTTATTACCCTACAAGAGGATCTCAATCGTATTCTGTCTTGGAGTGACTCGAACAGGCTACCTCTTAATGCCTCCAAATGCTCAGTCCTCTCCCTTCACCGCTCGGGGCAACCAGCTCACTCTCCCCACTACACTTTGGGGGATGTCGAACTTAAGTCCGTCACCTCCCAAAAATACCTCGGGGTAACGCTATCCTGTACCCTTGATTGGAATCCCCATATCTTGACCGTCACTTCCAAAGCCGCCCGTGCCCTAGGTTTTGTGCGCCGACACGTCTCACATTGCTCCTTCCAGACAAAAACCCTCGCTATAAAAACATATGTCCTCCCCATTCTGGAGTATTGTTCCCCAGTCTGGTCCCCCAACACCGCCAGCGGTATGCATACCATTGAAACCATCCAACGTAAAGCCCTCCGTTTTGTTGCCAACATCGGTTTCTCTTGGAGTACAAGCATGACGCGAGTCTTGAAAAACTTTAAATGGGATTCCCTCTCGGACCGTCGCCGCGTCAAACGCCTCGCAATAGTAAACAGTGTTATTCACCGCTCCAACGGAGCCCTGGCCCCGCTTACGTCCGCCATCTCGTCTTGGCGTCGTGCTCCGCGCGGGATGAAATCCGCGGCTCTCATTCTTCCTGGCTTTCGACTCTCCGTCCGCAGGCACTCCTTCCTCCCCTCTTCGGTCCGTGACTGGAACTCTCTCCCGGACTTCCTAAAGTCCATTCCCAACCCCAAACAGTTCCGCAAGGAGCTAACTGAGTTCCTAGAACTTCATATTTAACTCGTTTACATGTAATAATGTAATATAACTCCTTTATTTTGTTTTATTTCCCTTGTTTCTCCCTCACATTGTACTGTTTTCCTGTACATACAAACTGTATATATTTTTTCTCTGTATATGTATAATTTGTATTGTCCACTGTCTTAACGTGATGGGTCTTAGACCTCTTGTTGAGCAATAAAAGAACTAAAGAACTAAAGAAGTGACGTAGCTAAGATCCCCCTCCCCTCCCCGAAAAACTCTTACGAAGGTTTTAGCCGATATCTAGAACATATCAAAAGTAGGAGGCCACCAACGGTCAATATATAAGAATTAAACGACAAAACTGGTAAAAAAGACCGTATATTTAATAAAAATAAATCGCAGTACTTCGGCAAAATATGCCTTCAAGGCGGTACAAGATTTGAAAGAAGACTAAGATTTGAAAAATTAAAAGCACGCGCGGTGGAATGCCTAATGAACGCGAGCCGTAAAAAGAGAGCTAGAAATAACTACACAGAAAAACTAAAGGGGGAAAAATATTACAGAAATAGAAAATTTAACGGAACGAAAGCTTTTCGTTCAGTCCGGCTGGGAATTCCGTTCCGAATTTGAAAATCAGTCGGTTTTCTTCAGTAACTCTAAAAGGTCGGTCACCGTTAAGAACCTTGAGAACGCGGATAGAAACGGCAGATATGGTGTGGACGTCGTTGAAGTGTCTAGTTACATGATTTTTGTCGCGGTTGCTTCTGATATCAAGTAAGTGTTCGCGGAAACGATCAGCGAGGCGTCGACCAGTCTCGCCGACGTAAACTTTGTCGCAAACTTTACAAGACAAAGAGTAAACGAGGTTGGATGTTATACAGGAAAAGGATTCTTTAATATGATAGTTCGATTTAGGGGTTGTAACCACCAAGTCGGAACTAACATAAGCGCATGTGTTGCAACGAGGGCGATTGCATCTCGTGGTGCCGGAATGAGTGCCGGATGGATCATCTTCGGGTAACGAACTAGAAACGAGAATCGACCGAAGATTCTGGTCGCGACGGTAACAGAACCTGGGCGGTTCAGTGAAAACATCCCTCGTGTCTTGGTCGATCTGTAGTAGGTGAAAGTTCTTACGAAGGATGTTTTCGACCTGTCGAACTTGTGGATGGTAAGTTAGAACCACCGCGGGACGATTTGTTGGTTCAGGACGAATTTTGTTTGCGAGAGCTTCGTTTCTAGTTGTCTTGGATGCACGATTGAGAGCCGATGTTAACACATTCTCGTTGTAGCCTCTTCTCATAAAACTATCGCGCATTTCCAAAGCTTGGCGTTGAAAATCGTCGTTGGAGGAGCAAATACGTCGAAGACGTAAAAACTGGGAGTACGGTATGGACCTAGTCGAGTGTCGTGGGTGACAAGAAGATGGTAAGAGGTAAGAGCGACTATCCGATGGTTTGCGATAAATGCTCGTGGAAACGCCGTCCCCATCGACAGAGATAGTCATGTCCAAAAAAGATATTGAGACGTCTGATACGCTGATAGCGAATTCCAAAGAGGGGTGCATGTGGCAAAAGGCGTCTAGAAAAAGATCAAGCTCCTGGCGGCTACAAGAGGCGAGCTGGGCGATATCATCGATGAAGCGGGCGTGAAATTCAGGAATAGGTTCCAAGTAACTAGAGAAGAAAAGTTCTTCCGCCCAACCGACAAACAAGTTTGCGTAACTTGGGCCCATTTTCGTACCCATCGCGACACCTCTGACCTGCTTGTAGAACTTTCCATTGAAAGTGAAAGCGTTAAGAGTCAAGACAAGCTCAGCCAATCGTACCAACGTTTCTGTAGGAGGGTAACGGTCGGGACGACGGTCGAGGAAATGTTGAAGCGCTAGTAAACCATCGTTGTGCGGAATAACGGTATATAAAGATTTTATGTCCAAGGTAATGAGCCACCGGTGAGCCCCGATGAATGAAAATTCCGATAACTTACGAAGAGTGTCACTGGTATCCTTCACGTAACTTGGCAAGGCAGCGACAATTGGCTGCATAATCTCGTCCAGGATTGATTGGAATTTAGGGCCGCCGCCTGAACCCGGGGCCCTATTTACGTCACTATATATAAGATTAAATTACGTTCTTATTTATCATTTACCTTAAACTAAAACACAAATTTCTTGGGATTGTTACAAGTTCGGATATTTATTAGTGCTGGGATCAACTAAAATCTGTTCCAAAGAAAACTGAAAACCCCTTTCATGCTTCTGCGGATTACACTAAAAATGCCTGGTAAAGTATCGCCCCCTATCGCTTAAACGGCGAAACAAATTGCTTATAATTATTTAAAAAATAGTTAATCTACAGCCATAAATAAATAAATAATGATCAGCTTAGCTACTACCCAAGGAGCCACACAAGCCTAAGTCAACTAGGGACTTGTGAAGCCAATTACCGGTGGCTGGGTTAAATTACGTGGGAGGGTGGTGGCATGAACCATGTAAGGGTATTCTACCTTACTTGGTCCATGGTGGTGGCAAGTCCTTCAAGCCACGCGTCGCACGCGAGCCAACAGCAAGTTTTTATGGAAAGGGGAAACGATAGATATAAGAAATGTATATAAAGGTTTAGATAAATTTCGGTGCGTCTAAGCCTAACATAAAATACGGAATTGAGACCTAGCAGACACCGACGAAGGCAACGTGACCAAGAGCGCGAGCTCTCAACATTTTAGTACTAAGTGCTTGACCTTTCCGCAGGCCGTAGTCTTTAGACACCATCTGTTGGTGATTTTTAGTATAATTTTTAAGCAGGTCACAATGGCTCTCGCGACGATAGCACGAGCTTTCTTACCGATAGATAGCGCCTTATAAGGATAGCCTGCAGAAATTACGCGTTTCTGCTAGCTGTCACCTCCGTATTCACTCCCTTTGAAATATTTTATCTAGACCTTTATATACGTTTCCTATATCTATGGGGGGAAACCCTCTAGCCAGCAGGGAGATAACTTATAAACTCAACGCAGAAGGAGTATCTAGTACGTTGATAATCATAAGAATGTGTGTACATTTTCATATTTTATCTTGTTAAATCGAAAAGATGTTTATTATAGTTAACAGCATAAAATTTTAAATTTTAAATCCTAAGAAAAAGGCTTTATCAACGGGCCCAGTTATTTATTAACCATTTGTAGGCTTCGCAAATCTCATCCAATTAGACCTAATAGGCTAATAAACTAGTTGGCACTCACCTCAGTCATCTACCATAAACGACATCTATCAAGTCGTTAATTTCTTTAAACACAAAGGATATCCCATAGAAGCGAATACCATCAAACGACTAATTACTCCCTGATTAGAAAGTCAACAGTTGTGTAATTTAAAATACTTCATCAGGTCACGAGGATACTAAACGATTTTAGCGCCGTTGGCCGCCATTTTGGTTGGTTCCATAATGACTTGTTGAATGGGCCCGAGGGGCTAACCACTTCTTCAAATTCTGTACACCGAATACAGCGAGTACAGCCTTTGGTAGTGCTAAATCTGTAATCGATTGCGTAATCGCTTTAGTACAGTTAAAGCTACAGGCTTGTACACCGATTACGGTTAGTGATCAGCCCCTCGAATGGGCCTAATCATTTGAAATGGATAAAGAATACTACTACAAGTTAAGATAAAGGGTACTCTGAAAAGATAAATTATCGAGAAAGTAGTAAATCAGTGTAAAAATTGAATTTCAAAGAATTCGAAAAAGAGCTAGACTAAGCTCGCCAAGGCTTAGGAAATGTATTGTACACTGTCAAATAACTCAGTATGTCCACGGCCAACTTCGACCGCGCTTTAGCGGCCGTAACAATCGCTGAATTTTGCATGATCGCATTTTCCCGATAGAGGCGCCACTTATAGACAGATGTTTTCCATTATTTTCAATGGAAATCAGCTGTAAATTTAGTTGAAAAAAGTCGGATTTTTAAAGTTACGTGAAATTTTTATATGACGAAGTGACAAATTAATATTTTGATTATATTTTAACAGTTCTGTAGCTTTGAAAATTTTCTAAGATTATTAGGAAATAATGTACCAAAAAGTCATTATTTAAATAAATTACATAAACAATACAATTTCAAATTAATTATAAATTATATAATATAATTATACATGAAGTAATATAATTTAAGTTGATAAATTAAAATAATTTATGATATACAAATGAATATTTTTCAAAACACAAGTTAACGTTATTGAAGTTTGAATAATTTCGTCGATACTGGCTTATAAACAAGCTCATTTACTTTATCGAATTTCGCGGAAATTGAGCGAATAATGTTGTCAATAACTGGAGGAATTAATTTCTGACAAATTATTTTGCAATTAGTTTTCTGTGATCTAGACTCGGACAAGAAAACACAGGGCACAGCTCAAGCGGAATATTTGTCTCAATTGAGTATACACTCCTTGAGAATTGCAAATTTGGGGATATGCAGTTTGAATGAAAGTAACAATTGTTGACACCACAAATGTCAATGCAAGACTTGGGTACTTTAAATTTCCCCTGTCTTGGTTCCTAATCAAAGCCAGATCAAAGCTTGATTATCAGAGTTAATTAGGAGTGCATCCAAAATTCCAGGTGGCACATAGCGCTAACAAGAAAACAGCTTCGTGGCGATGCTCTTGGTCACCAGGCTCACAGGTATCTTTAATTATTTGACCTAGTTTTGCGTAAGGTTTCAGTTGAAATTCCAATAATCTATCTCTTAAAGAATCTACTTGTTCTTGCTGGTTCTGCAGTTTTTGGTTTGGACGACTAATTTTGGATTGCAGATCGTGAATTTTTGTTTTAAGCTTCTTAATTTCTAGAATTTCTTGTGGAATTTCAAAAGCCGCTAGAGGAACATTTTCCCAGGAACTCCCAGCAGCACTTTCAATGTGGGTAATATAATCACGTGCAGGTTCGTGTGTAGATTCACGAAATAAAATTCTCCTATTTTTCGAAGCCTGGGGCTGCATATACTTTGGATACTCATTGGATGTCATTCAACCATAATTTCCTAAGCGTTCCATCACTAGGAAACTCGAGGAAAGAAAAATATCTCCTACTGTTTGTATTTGAAGAGCAAAACTGAATGCAACAAGAAGGCATAGCTTCGATTTTAAAGATCAATTACCTAAATAAATAATAAATTTATTAATTATCTAATTGAATACTTGGCTTTATAATGGGCCCGGCCTTTATTTAACTATAATATTTCAGATAAAAATTGGTTTCTTACCTAAAAAAACCTTTCATTCGGGCTTTTTAAGTGGAAAGAAGCTGGGCATTTGTTGAATTTCTTGGAAGCAAATAGTTTTCAAAGCAACGCGTTCGAAAATAGCGGCGATTTATCAAAAACGCGTTCCCTTATTACGAACTCGACCTTGTTACACGCGAAGACGCTTTGTAACTAATTATTATCTTAGTAATTTTTTATTTTAGCTTAATATTATAAAGAAATATTTATTTTTTATTTATTCCAAACATTATGTACGAAAAACCTCGCAAAGAAAAGAAACGAAACTTTATATCTGAGTGAAATCGAACAACCCGCCTTTAATATATGCTTCAACTTACAGATTTCCTGTCTATACGTGGCGCATCTATCGGGAATATTTCTTCAGACTCGCTTACATAGTATTCGAAACCTTTGTTACGGCCGCTAAAGCGCGGTACGCGTGGTCGAAGTTGGCCGTGGTATGGCACTTAGGTACAGCAGGCTTAAGATATAATCAGCTAGGCTAGGCTAATACCCAAAGCACCACCTTAGGCCTAAGTCATCAGGCGACCTTTGAAGCCCTTAATTCAGGAAGCCGGGTTACAATGCGTAGGAGGGTGCTGGCAAGCCCTGCATGCCACGAGATCGAGCCAACAGCTCCCTACACTAACTATTACCGTTAACCTCTACAAGTGTTTATGTGTTGAGGAAGTCTTTGCAACTAATTATTAGTAGAAGTGGCGTACTCCTGTAATCCCAAGCGTCTGGGAGGCAGAGTTTGTGGATGGCCGTGTGAGGACGACCACCAATCCCCCAACGGGTGGTCGGAATACTTCCACCACGGGTGGCCCCACCCCTGTGCCTGTCCCCACGTATCCCCCCGTTGGCGTGGCCGTTACACGTATCTCGCCCTGATTAATCAAATGGACGAGAGGACTGAATCGACTAAAAAAAAATAGGCGCTAAGAGTGGAGGGATCGGAATATTCCTATGTTTAATTAATCCAAAATAAGTGGATTTTTGAATAAAATAATTTTTTTTGGATTGGTTGAATGATTTCGTGAGCTTGTCTTTTTTTGGAAAAATATTTTTTTCAGACCTATTCAAATAGTATGTAGAAAATTGCCCATGACGACGCGCTGTCAAAGGTTTCGTGAAACCCGAGAACGAGCGGAAGCAAAACTATAAAGAAGCCTTCTAAAGCGTCTTGTGTTATTTTTATCATTATAGGTATTTCTTTTTGAAAACTATTGCTATTTAAACAGAATGTTAGTCGTGAATGAATTTTATTTTTGTGCCAAAAAGTTGTTCAAAAAATAGTTTCATACATATCGTACACGGTTTTATATTAAATCATTTTGTTTTACCGGATCATTTTTTGGGGGTTGATTTGAGACTCATTCAGACATAAGCTGATAAACTTGAATATTTAAAAGTAGGAAAAGCTGGCTAAAAGTATTTGTCCGCTTTCCTACTATGACCCTTTAGGATAGTACACGTATTTCATATATATTTTTATTATAAAGTCCACGTACTAAGAACGGTTAAGAACCATTACATTGCCTTTAACCATTTCCGTAATTCACCAGCGCTCACGTCAGTTCGTAATATCAAATAAGCGTACCGTAGTTTTATAAGTTGACACCAGGTTTTGTTTTGCGTTAATTGTCCATTTAAAAACAACGTAAAAAGCAAATATATTTTTCCTTTTTTCACTTTCTTGTCATCACCACTGGCTTGTAACAAAATGTTTCTATTTTCGCGTAAATCGTGTCCGCTAGATGGAGCTAGTCTCGACACCATTTAAATGGGCCGCATTCGGGAAAGTACTCGAAGGGAACGGAGCCGCTTATCGTTTCGCGTCCGAATCGTCGTCGGCGCCTCCTCCCGCGTCGTCCTCGTCTGGTTGACCTTTCTCCTGTTCGTTCACCTTCACTGGATAGATGAGTTGGTTACCCCTATCCCACGTAAATATAAACTCTTTGGCCGGGTTGTAGCTGATCATGGTATTCATACGGAAGGGGTTGGTGAAGTTGAGTTTCACCTCGATCGGTTTCTCGTAAAACAAGTCGTAGGCAATGTCTATCCGAGTGGTCCTATCCTCCGTGCTGTGGATGGCGTACAGCACTCCGCAAGTCACGAACATGTCCCCCACGTTGTGATGGTTCAAAGTTAAATTCCACATGTACTGCACCGTCATGTGGTACGGGTCGAACTTAATTATTTTCGTATTTTTAGTCCCGTTGCTTCCGTATATAACCCAAACCCCGTTTTCATCGGCTGCCAAGTCTAAGTAGTTGTGCTGCAGGTGGTAGAGACGCGATTCCGGGTCCGTGCCCAAGTCCTCCACGCGCATCGGATTCGTCGAGTTTGTGTGCAAGTCGAAACGGACTAGTTGGTTGGTGTCCTAGATATTTTTAAATCAGTTAAGCGTTCGATCAACTCCAGCTAACGCCAGTGAAACGTACCTTATCGTGGTAGTAAAACGAATTGTTGTAGATGATGTGGCTGTTACCGGTGAATGTATGCGTGAGCACGTATATTCGAGTACTTTCGTTTTTCCTGAAAGCCGCTTTGTCCGGGAATTCGTATAGATGGTTGGATTCATTTTCCTTCGTCACCCAATACTTTTGGCTGTTTTCTTGAGTTAACGGATGAGCGTCTTGCATCCACGTCCCGAAGTCCGCATCCGTGTACCGGATAAACACGGGTTTGCCGATTTGATTGATGACGCAATCTAATAGACACTACGTCTTTAGAAATAGCATTTCAACTGTACACGTTAAAACCTCGAATCTATTTACCTCTGATCCTATTTCCTCTCAAATCCGTGGATAATTTTTGGCTGAATCCACCGACACTCTGAACATTAATACCATCTTGACGACCTGTTTCGAGACAAGGTTGGTTAAGAAAACAATATCTATATTACGGATGGTAAAAGTGAGGAATATCATGGATTAAATAACCTTACAGGGATAGTTCTCTCTAATTCATTTTACTATACTACGAGTTGAAGATGTTTATTTCAAACGAGGCTGCCAGATATTTTTGCCGTCCCCTTAATTTTACCCCCTTTACCGATACAAATCCGGAACAAGATTTCTTGACACGTCGCCATCTCGCGGCGGCTTTTGGCGAATTTAATATATTTCCAACGGTTTGTTTTAATACATTTGAAATTTTGAAATTGAAATATTCAATCGTGGTCAGTACCTCAGTGGCTCTGGAGCTTCCTGGTTAAATGTGAGAAATAATAAGTACCTTTTTCATATTGTTTTTTTCGTTAAATTATTTATAGGCTTTCAAACTGTAAACAAGTTTTCAATAAATAGGCTTTGGCCTACAAAAATAATAATTTCATCAATCGCGATTGCACCCCCTTTGCAATTTTTCCCCCTGTATCGGTAAAATCGAGACTTCCGATCGTTAAAAATTCTCGCCACCAGGGTACGTGTGGAGCAAATATTTGAATAGCGAGAACTGTCCCTATAAGGTTATTTAATCCATGGGAATATACCCGACGCTCCTGAAGAGCACCTCTGCGGTGGTGGGCATGTCGTTTGGCACTTGGGACAGTCGGGCTCCGTCACGTTTGGCCTTTGCGGTGGTCCCTGTCCGAAAATGACTTCAAACGAACTTTGGGTGGGCTTGGGTTTGATTGAAGGGTCTATCTCTGTAAACGTCAATTTGGATACGTTAGCGATAAGTAGAAATTTATTGGTCGGCAAGGGCGTACCGAAGACGGTGAACACCCCCGAAGCTTTTCCCTTCTCGTTCTTGCTGACGCATTTGTACATGCCGTAATCGCTGGGATGAATGTTAGTAATATTGAGGATCATATGGGTTCGGTAGCTATCCTCCTCCTGTCTAATCTCGTGCTTCCAACTGTTTTCCAACTGCCGGCCATCGCTGTATTCCCAGAAGTTAATGGCGGGTGGAGACGCTTCGACGAAACACTCGAGAATGGCTTGACTGCCGTTGTGCGTGCCGACCATTTGATTGCGTATTTTGATTAGCGGCGAGACTGCGACGTAAAAGATTTCATATAGTTACCCTTCACTAGGACAAAAATGCCTTTATGGCGGGCATCGACGCAAAAAATACCAGTTAGGACTAATGCATTTATTGCGCGACGACGTTCGCCATCGAGACTTTTCAACCCCAGTGAAAACAGGTACTTGGCGTTTTTAAAACGTGAGCTTACACGTGACGTCCAGGCGAAGTTTTTTGTGGGCAACTGGCGGAACTCCGTTGGACGCCATGCAAACGTAGGTGCCAATTTGATCCCTGTTGACTTTAGGGAAATGTATCCTGTTTCCTTTGACGGAAGTCACTGTGATTGAACGCGTACCGATTAGTATATTAAATAATATTAGGAACTGAGCGTCTTAATTGAACTGACTGTATGTTGATCCGATGAGAATGGGCGTGGTGTCGTCCTTCTTCCAACTGATATCCGGGTCTGGCGTTCCCACGGCGAGGCATTCCAATTTGACGCTTTCTCCTTCCTGGACGACGTGTGCCGCGGTATCCAAATCCACGTCGTTAATCATCGGAGGAACTAAAAATTCAAACCAAAACTTCAAGTCTCACCGTGGAACCGTTCTACCATTCCTATAATCTTACTTAAAAGTTTCGAAACTTGAGTTCCGTTTACTTTCCAGGCATTGATTCCAGGAACTCCTAAATTTATGGATTGATTTAAAATCGATCCTTATTTAAATATTTAAGGATTTAGATACCTGGTGTTCCCGGTTTTCCAGGAATTCCCTTCTTTCCACGGGGTCCCGGCAGTCCCGTTAGCCCCTGTGGTCCTTGTAGGCCACGTGGCCCTGGTGACCCTGGAATACCTTAATAAAACAAAAACGTTATACTCGAGTTTGATTACAATAAAGTAAATGAAGTTACCATTAGTTCCATTGGTGCCGTACTTGCCCGCTGAGCCTGGGGTTCCGGGAGTGCCATCCTTACCCGGAATACCGTGAATGCCGTCTCTACCGGGCACACCATCTAAACCGGGATATCCAGGTAGACCTTCTCTTCCGTCGATACCGGGTGGGCCTCTCTCTCCTTTGGGTCCGATGGGGCCCTGCGAACCTGGAATTCCCGAAGGTCCCCGAGGTCCTGGTTCCCCCGGAATACCTCGATCGCCCCTATCTCCTTTTGTGCCCTTCAAACCGGGGTTCCCTGCGTGCGGAAAAACATCATAAATAACACGACGGGTGATATATTGGAAGAAGGGGAGGGGGGAACAGGGTGAATCGATGCTCGGTGCATTACCCGGAATTCCTGGCGGACCCGGATCTCCCGGCGGACACCGATCTTTGGCCGATAAACAAAAATCTTCCAGTACGTTCACCTATACGGAATACAAATGGAGGAAATTTACTCATTTTGATACCAAAATATCGGCAAAAAAGTACAGAGAAAGTGGCAAAAGTCGAGCGATTAATGATGTCAGGGCTGTGGGCGGGACTAGTAACGTCGCGTAATCTTCAACTCTATAAGTCTGGCTTCCGTTTCCATCCCGACCCCCGGATAACAAGCGTACCCCCCCCCCCTCCCCAGCAAAACCACGTCGGATAAAGAGAAGCTTTTTTGAAAAATGTATTTCCTTCCCTCCCCCTTTGATTGGTAATCGTTAAAATCCATCACTTTGGTTCCCCGTTTCTAATCTGGGCTAATTACTAAAGACCCGCCTGCTGAGATGACTCTCCTCATCCCGATCACCGAACGGATGAACAGCTTCGTATTCCCATCTCCCGCCAACAAATTGGGAACATTGGCTCGCTTTCCAGCCTTTACATTTTGAAAAGGGACTCTCTTAGAATAACAATCAGCCCTCATATTTTAGACCGCGATTCTTTCCAGGACTGATTTCGCCTTAATTATAACTCCTCCATTCTCTCAGAAAACATTTTTCATTACCAGTGATCGTAAGTCTATAATATTATTTTATAAGTATGTATCTTTGGGGAATAGTTTACTGAAATTTTTTTGAAGTATTGGGTGCTTTCTCGTAGCGTAGTAGGTGTTTTGTTATTAATTTAGTCTTTAATAAAGAATGACTTTAGATTCGTTAATAACATTTAATTTGCTAGATTAATAGAGTAAAATAGTAACGTACAAAAAATACACCTGTTCACTCATACCGCCTTCGGCTCTAGAGATAACACGGACTGAACAAATTATTAATTAATAATAATAATTAATATGGATAACATAACAGTAGGCATACGTCGTAACTTGAAACGACCGTCATGATATTTAATTTCAAAAAACGCCACACTATCCCGCGAAATAGTCCTAATGTCATGGCTGATCTGTACGCGTTACCATGGCAACGAACACAAGCCACACCCACGAGCAAGCTACGAATACGTAAAACACGAGTCGGACCAATCTCGAAAGGGTTACGAAACGCGTGAGTGTAGGAAGTGTCGTACTTATGGAATATTATTATTGACTTTTGGACGTTTTGTAGAAGTTCGAACCGTAATTATTTCTCCTAATCTGACTATTTTTAGGTCAGCAATTCTCCTTGGGTTTGTTTCTTGTCTACAACATGCGCGTACATTAGTCGAAAGTATCGCCGCCTATCGACCGAGTTTTAAAATGAATGTGTGGAAGCTGTCTGCTCATTCAAAATAATATGGGAACCACAGCTGACGTTTTCCTAATAGAAACATTTAAATCGACGTCTGCTATTTTCTCGCACATTTAGTTGACAGGTATTAAAGCAGATGGCGCTCTACGATTAATGCCTCTGTATTTTATGGGATCAAAAGTTTACCTTCAATTAAAGTTTATAATTAGTTTTAACTACAGTGAAATTTGCCTTTAGAAATACGGATGGCGATAGCTCCACTAAGTATTTTCGTATTTGGCTAGCTAGGGAATAAATCCTGTAGTATATATCACTAAAAGTATACCTTTCACGATAATCATATCCATTTAAACCATAAAAATGCAACACGTAACTTCGTAAGCTGGAGGCACTTTACAACCGGCACGTTTTCGAGTGTAGCTTGCCTTTGACTCTACAAAATGTTAACCCTCTCTATAATTTAACATCGTCAGTCGCACATTGGCGCTTATTTCCGCATTTTATCAGCGATCTTCCTCCAGGCTACAACTGTCGATGTAAAATGTAGAAATTAAACCGCGTAGGGATATATACTTATTTATGAACTATATTTTCGCCATATAATAATTTAAGTAAGACACTACTGAACAATCTATATTAAAGCATACTTCTGATATTACTTTCGAGTTTTTATATTGACTTCTGTCTCGTAACCTTTAAGTATATTTTCATAGATATTGAGTTTAGGAACCCAAAAAAGTATAACAAAATAAATTGTTTGCGTATGTAAATTTCGCCAAGACCAAAGCTATAGTACACATAATAATAAAAACCCAATGTTTACTAATCGCGAAATTGAAAATTTGAGGCCAGACCAAAATGGGGTATAGCCGTTGGCTTTTGGCATTCGTGAAAAGCCCGAGGCGGAAATATTCCAAGATGAATCTAAATCAAATAAAATAGAAGAGAAAACAAGGCGACCTTTCTCGATATTGGATTTTCAATGATTTTTCGAGCGGTCAAAAGAAAAACCAAAAATGTAATAAAAAAAAGGCCAACATGTTGATACGAATAAAAATGGGGACGAAAAATTTTAGTCAACCCCAAAGCGCGCGCGGGACCTATAGAAGGCGAGATTCGTTGGGATGGACGCCTCAATCTCCATCGGTTTTTGAAACTCCTCCGGCTTTCGTTCTCTCCTGGGGTTTCCCATCCACGGAATGAGATAAGGAAAACCTCCCAGGATTTCAACGCTCCTTTTTGGGCGCTTTAATATTTTATAGCCCATCGGCCTTTCTTATCCGACGGATATTTCTTCCCGGGAATAAAAAATCCGGAGCTTCGTGGTTTTTTTAGGGTGACATTTTCTTGCGTTCCCGTAATGAGACCGTGACGCTATCGTTGATTGTTACTTTGTAGCATTGATTTTTCTCTCCTTTCTCCGGTTTTATGGGACATTTTGGTGGTTTTTTCCATCCCTTTAAGTGAAATGATACCCTTTTGTCCTTATCTGTCGGATTCAGTCGTTTTTTATCTCATTTAGGGCTCTCTTTTTTCAATAATTGGGAATTATATTTTATTGGGTTTTTAATTATAATTGCTAAGCGTTTTAATGAGCTTGGTTAATGAGTTGCGATAAATCATCCATTAGAAGGTCCAATAAGCGCGTGTTGGCCACTGATAGCGTTCCCTCTCAGTTTCCAAAATTAGTTTTAAAAGTTAGTCAGTCGGGATTTGAATAGATAGGAGTCGCTGTGGTTGGCCAATTTTGTAGTCATCAACGTAATTTGCGCAGTTTGATCCAAAGTCGAAAGACCAAATAAACCATTTTATCGGTTGAAATAAAATTAATTTTTCTACAAAATATCCGATTCGAAATTTTTCGTTCTCAGATTATAAACTTTAAACGTAATTAAGCAAAAAGAAATCAAGCAAGTCTAGTAAAAACTATTTCAGAAAAACTGTTTTTTTTATATCTAGAATAATAATAAAATAAAAAATAATACTCAAGGCACCACTTTAGGCCCAAGTCATCTAGCGATTTTCAATGCCTTTAATTCAGGTGGCCGGGTTACAATGCGTAGGAGGTTGGTGGCAAGCCCTTCATGCCACGCGAGCCAACAGCTACCTACACTTACTATTACCGTTTTTAAGAGCTCGGGGGGAAAACCCCTTTAACAAGTGAGGAGATAACTTCGGAAATAGCTCCGAATTTTCACTCAGTGCCACAAGCTGGAATCGAACCAGGCTCCGCTTGCTGCGAGGAAAAAGTGTTAATCACTCCACCACCCCCGTTAAAAACAACAAAAATAATAGAGGTCGAGGACGGTTAATCATTATCAAAGACTATGAAAGGTGGAACACCTTTCATAGTCTTTGTCATTATCCATGTTTAAATTGATTTTTTTCGGGGAAAAAATGTAATCAAAGATATTTACCGGTTAATATTTTGGAAAATGATTAAAAAACATGTATTATTCGTAAAATTTTAGCAAAAAAACGTCGTTTTTCCGATTAATTTTACAAATATATCCAAAAACTAATCGGATAATACAGAAATATAAATTACTTGATAAAAACGTTTTACGAATAATTTTGAGAGCTTTATCTATTGAGTAAAAGTTAACCATTCCCGACCTCTAAAAAATAATTTTTAACCAAAATATACTTATAAAAGATATAAAAACTAACGAGTCCACAGTCAATGAGTAATTTTTTTCGAATTGTTACTCAAATCATTTCTTAAATGCCACGAAAATTTAAAACTAATGTACTCGTTCTCAAAAAGTATTACTAAAACATTTAGCGTAGGCCCCAGTTCCATTTAAACGCCTTATTTTGTTTCTAAATTAAAATTTATCAAAACACGTCGTGTTGGATCGTTGATTTGTAGTTCGTGACGTAGTAGGTTTTTAAAGATTCATTAGGATAAAGAATGGGTCGTTTCTCGTTTCCATACTAGCGCCTTAGACACCATTACAACAAATAAACGTCACAGACAATAGCGGCACCATACTAAAGACTTTTAAACGGATAAATTATTCAAACTTTGTATTAAATTTAAATGCGAATCTAGAAAATAGCTTTAGAAATCCGAGAAACGTAGTAGAAAAAAAATAAGGTTTCACTTGGTCGAATGTGACTTTAAAATTCAGAATTTGTATAATTGAAGTTTCTATTCCGTTTTCTCGGTTAGTGTCGAAACATTTGAGCACGCGACGTCGAGGAAGCTTCAGGAATCGGAGCTAATGATCGCCGAGCTAATCTCTCTTTTGCCTGCTCAACATTCTGAAACGCCACGCTGCCGAGAGGAAATTACCTTTTAAGATCCATTAAAAATTTGGACATCGGACGCTTTTAAAACCCCGCGGAAAATTACATTTTATTTCCTTGATGTCTCATTCTCTCATTTTAAATTCAGTTTTCCGAATTATACAGCGCAGTTTAAATTCAGATCAGTGTTCCTAAAAAGCCACCTTTTTGGAGAAAAATCCACTGGAAAATGGGCTAATAATCAACGCTTAAAAAAGTAATCGGAGTATTAAATTTTTCAGAAGTTTAATATATAAATTTCTTAGTTTACATGGAACTTACAATGTTAGAATTAATTATTCGATGAATAACAAAGAGTTAAATATTCAACTTCTTTTAATAAGCAGACTTTAAAGGTACTACCAAGATCGTATTTATTTCTATTTAGGAAGAACGTTCAGATGGTTTTTGGCGTAGCTTCCAACCCCCACATTCTCGAAAAGTAAGCTCCTACGTCAAATCTTGGATGTAACGCACCGATTTTGTTCAAACTCAGGGGTTTGGTAGACCATCATATAACTTGAAAAACCCTAAAGGGAATTTATTCAATGGGCAACCGTTTTGCCATGGCAACGAAAAATGTTTTTGACAACACAAAATATTAAATTTTCCCATTGAAAATAACATGGGATTTTGACCTCAAATTGATCAAAAGTGATTGTAGACCATTGGACCGAAATCCCATTCGTCCGAATGTACCATTCAACCGAATTCCAATCGACCGAAAACCGCGTTTTTGCGCGGTTTTCATTCAATATACCGTTAGTGATACATATTTATATATCGTAGGTTACGTGACGATAGTATATCTAATTTGGACTAAACTATGTCTTAAATATTTATTATTTCGTACCGACGTGTTTTTTTAGACCTTTTTCCCTAACCTAACCTAACCTAGCCTAACCTAACCTAACCTAACCTAACTTAACCCAACCTGAACTAACATAGCCGAAGTGAAAACGAACCAGATTTAAATTTCCCATTCAACTGAATCCCGCCATGTTGGGCTATAAACGAAAATACTTTTCGGTTCAATGGGATTCGGTCGAACGGGATTCAGTTCAATGGTATACAACCATCAAAAGTTGATCAGTTTTGATTTTGTTTGTCAATTTTTATCTATTTTTTTCTATTTTTGGCTTTTCGAATTTTTGAAATTTATTAAAATTTTTCACAGGGGGGGGGGGGGGAGGGGCCTAGGAATCGGTAAAAAAAAATTTAATGTTAAAAATAGAAAATATAAATAAAAAATAATGGAAAAGTTCGAAATTGATTAAATTTTTTTACAGTGGGTACCCTTAAAATTGGTCAGATTCCCATGTTATATTCAATGGGAAAATTTCATTTTTGGTTGCCATGGCAAAACGGTTGCCCATTGAATAAATTCCCTTTAGTGTTTTTCAAGTTACATGAAGGTCTACCAAACCCCCGAGTTTGAACAAAATCGGTGCGTTACACCTCGGGTGGTCTCCTTGTCAGTTCAATAACGAGTCCAAGTCGGAGCTAGGGAGGGTCAAGGTTGAAAATAGGTTCGCCTTGAATGTTTAAATGTGGCTCTTAAGTCCCAGTCTATTACTTTTACAAGTGTAAGAGCGCGCGATACAGTTGCCAGAGGAATATACTGCCGTGCAAAGCGCAAAAGCATTAACGACCAAATTTTCGATTTACAGATTATGGTTTTATTTCACCTTATTTTATACGTTAAATTCAATTTTGAACTAATTTTCGAATTTAAAATATTTGTCCTTAGAGAAATGATTTGTTTCAAAACGCATTATTTTAGGATTTTGCATTTTTTTCAAACCAAAAGCGCATAATTGTGTTTATTTTCTTTAAAAGTCATATCAAGACGCATTTTTTTCGCGTTTTAAGACATAAATAGTCCGACATATACGTGGTAAAAAGCATTTTTTTAATGATATCGTTTGGCCTGTAAATTGTTTAGTACCAGAATAAAATTTGAGTTGAAAAATCTAAGTCTACTATATAAATTTGAAAGAAGTAAGTCGGGGTATCTTAAGGCAAAGAAAGTTTGAATTTCGCGGGTTTTCTCCATAATTTGGTTTTGGTCGTTAATGCTTTTGTGCTTTTCACGGCAGTATAGCTATTTCTAGCGCGCGTGCGAAGAATATACTAAAAAAGCTGGGTCTTTTGACAGGGTTCGTACGGAACCTGGATAAGTCAGGAATTTCAAGTTGGCGGGAAAAGTCAGGGATAAGTCAGGGAATTAAATAATATCGTAAGTCAGGGATTGCTTTGTACTTTTACCTATGAAATCATGAAAAAACCAGGAATATTGCCATAAATGTCAGGGGTATTGGATCCATTTATATTATAAAATCAACTATTAGCATTGAAACATTAGGAATTGTCATACTTATTGTTATTATGTTACTTATGGTACTACTTATCTTTAATTAGTTATAAAAAGTAAAGTAAGTAACGTTTTTATTCGAACTTAAAGGGAATATAACCCGCAAAGCAATCTTTACGGAAGACCTATTTAATTTTTAAAAATATACCTGTACAGTGGCGCCAAACATTTTTAAAACCAAAGGCAAGAGCGGCCAGAGCTGCAAACTTTGGTGTTCCACACCAAATACCTGAGGTTATATTCCCTTTAATTGTAAATTGAAGTGGTACAATAAATAGCCGTAGTGCGTAAGGACATTTCAGAATTAAATCCTCGGATACTAGAATAATAATAATAATAATTAAACTTTAATTAAAGTCACTTTAATATTTAAAATTATTTCCGTTAATCCGTACGCCATGTTTTAAATATTTATACTTTTATTTAATATCTACCAGACAATATTAAGGTTGGAACTAGTAAATAGTAAGTAATATACTATAGAGACAGATTCTTCATGGTTTAAAATAAACTTTTATTAAAAAAGAATATTGGGGAAGCTTTTCGAGCTCACTCGCTCCTTTTCAACCCTTAGATAGAAATGGCGAAAAATCCAAATACAACAAACAGATAGCAACAAACCATGAAGTATCTGTCTCTATAGTATATTACTTACTATTTACTAGTTTAAATTAACCATGGTTAAATTTTGCGTTTATGATTAAGGTTGGAAAACTTTAGGAAACTTCAAAGCGTGTGAATCCTGGTTCCTAAGTCTTTATCAAAAGTTTTTTCGCTGAAAAAACACACTTAGGAATTTAATTTGGCGTCGGTGACGTTTGGCGTTTATTCCGTTGGATATTTCGCGGTCATTTAATAATTTAACGTTATAAATGACAGGAACTCTATTCCCAAGCTCGCAATATCTTTCAAAAGGGTGCGCTGGTGTTTGTCTGGCGTATTAATGCAAATCAATTTAGCCGTTGTCCAAGGGAACCCCGCGCTTCTGGCAATATCTCTACGAAATCCCACTCGTAAAGAGCTAATGCCTGTCAACGCTCCGTCGGACGTGGACCTCCATTTGTCTTTGAGCCCGCGCCTCTCGCTAGAGGGAGCCAGTGTGACTGCCGTATCACGCGTCTCTCTACGATACTCTCTTATTATAACAGCGACTGGCCATTTCATTAGAGCTTATCTCGCGTCGGTTCCAAGCCCGGATAACATTCTCTCTTTTAAGTGAGCACGCTATTCCCAGGATTAGTCCTAGACAACGCGTATAGCATCGAAAACGGAATGACACCAGCGACATCTATGAACCGAAAATTCGTTGCATTAACCAGATGTTTAATCTGAACGTTCAAGTCACTAAATTTTACTTTTATCGTGACCCTTTTAAAATATGAATTCTTTTAGCGCGGCATAAATACTATCAGGGGCTCCAGAGGTCCTATAATTCCTATAAAGGCATATATTTTCAAAAATGTCCTATAACATCCTATATTTGTAGCAAAATCCCCAAAAAATCCTATAATTTTGATATTTGGCCCATTTTAAATCCCGCCACTCACAATTTTGTCAGTGAAATTGCTTCATTTAGCTATAGGATAAATTCCTATACCAAGTCATTCTAGTCTATACTTTTGTTACTCTTAATAAAGTTAGCTACTAGTATATTTTTGTGATACAATGGTTAAATAGTTTATATTTTTAAGTGAAAATTTAAGATTTATTTCACTAAATATAGATTTTGTTTTTAAATGCATAAAGTTAGTAAATTAAATTTAAAATATTATAATTTAGAAAAAATAGTTTTATAAAGTCCTATATTTCTAGAAATATAATAAAAATTGAGATTTGTGTGAGGGCCCTAAAATAAGTGTCTGTACAAATATGTAAATAATTTTTATATTAGAATATATCTATAATTTTGTTTATGACATTCTTGCCAAATTCCATAAATACCGTCTTTTGGAATTATTAAGAAATTCAATCTTTATAATTAAAGTCAAGAATGTCGTACGATTTTTACTTTTCCGTGTACAGAATCTCGACCAAAAAAACTATCCTTTTTTTTGTGGGCGAGATTTCGCGGCTTAAGATTCGCCTGATAATTAGGATTACCATTTTTTCCTTAATTTCCGCTATCTTTTCTTAAAACATTCAGCCGCATTGGCATTTATATGCAAATGGTGAAATAAAGAACCTCAGCAAAAGGATGAAAAAAACACCCCCAGGAACGAGTAATTTGGTTGGCTTAAGGGTTCCGCTTCTGGGGGGGGGGGGGGGGGGAATTCCCTCATTCCTCCGTCCTTTCGGTATCCTTGTACCAATTTTACGAAAGGTCCCATTTTTTGGCCCCTCGCTTTTATCCGGCACCTTGACGTTCTTTCTTACGTGGCTTCGAAATGAGGAGAAATTGCATTAATTAGTCCGAGATTTCTCCAGATACTTGGGCCACTAATTTCGGAAAACTTTCTAATGGCCCTTAATTCGTCCCTGAACGCTTATATTTTTCGGTGGGGTTTAATCTTGAGCCCTGACATTTTAGGATACGTTCGGCGCAACTTTCAGACGTTTTCTATTCGCCCTTCGTAAGGCATCGATACGCGGTCTTACGAAACTGATACGTTTTCCGAAGATGCTTAATCTTAAATAATTTTCCGCTCTATATTTTCGCGGGCTTCCGTTTTCTTGGGTCGGAAATCAATATTGTTAAAAGTTTAGCGTAACGAAATCCGACCTGTTTTCAAAATAGCGTCGTGACTCGGACCGTTGGGAATTTTAACAAGCCAATTTTCCCCTTGTTAAAACGGCGAGGATTTCCAAAAGCTTTCCTCGCTCCATTTAACTTCACCGTCTTAATTTACTATTATTACTTTACTCAACCTCCTTCGCATTAAAAGAGTAAGTTGCAAATAGATTTTTGGAATAGAAACTTAACTACTTTATATTTTTCTCGTTCATTTGATGATGGATTTTCCGAAAAGGTAACTCACTTGATGAAATACAGCCATTAAGTTTATTGAATATTAAAATGAAATTTGCGTGCAGCGCCCCGTTGCGGCTTTATAGCGAATAGTTTGTACTACGGCTCTGCCTGAATCTTTCCTACTGCATCTGGTAGATTATATAGTCCCCACTATCCTACCAAGATGATTCCTTGCTAGATAATATGGCGATATCAATTTAGCGCGCGCTTTAAAGGATAATCGTGAGCGCGTGTTTTGAAAACCGTGTAAGCACCCACGTACAAAATTCAGTAGTAGAGATTTTTCGAATTTGACCACGGAATCAGTAGCATCTACATTTTGTATCCAAGCGGCCAATGAGAAATAACTTGTAGTCAATGACGTCAATCACCACGCTGAAATTCATATTGTTTTGGCATTCTACTAATTATTTCTAATTAGCTACGAAGTGGAAGCAACGAAACTTTATCTTTAGATACTTTAAACGTATGCGCTTCGTTTAATAACAAAATTAAGGCGGTAACGAATAATTTGCAACTTACTCTTAAAGGCGTATTTATTATTAATTCTTATTCTATCACGTTAAGCAGACTTAAGATTAAAGTTTAAATAATGCAAACAATTTTGTTCCAATTCCTCTGGTTTGAACAAATAGACCTACTACTAAACTGAAGTTGACAGTTCTCATTTCACGAAATTAATTAATTTTGAATGAGGCCGCGTCAACGGAGGAAATGAAAACGAAAAATGACCCGAGATCAGAGCGAAATTTTAACGAGAGAGAGAGCTAGATCGAGTTGGGGTGTGGATGTTAGAAATTGAAAGCCATCGAGAGTGGAACTCAACTCGTGAAGAGTTAATATATTGGATTACGGACGTTTCTCGACATTCGCGTCACAATTCGTTTGTTGGCTACTTTCGTTTCAGTCAAGACCGAAATTTCGCTCGTCTCCGCGCGGGAGTAATTGCGCTGGGATTTTTGCGGTTTAGCGCTAGATGGCGCCGTACGAAGGACACTTCCATATTTACTCGCAATCCTTCTTCTCGTCTTCACGCTCTCCCGATCCATTCTCTTCAGAAGCCCCGCGAGACGCGCGCACCGGCACTTTTCGAGAAAACTCTTGTCCGGATTCTCGTCTCCCTTGACGATTGACATCGCCGAGAGGATGAGGAAGACACCATTCTTTCTTTCTGAAGGGCGGAAGAGATATTCTATCTTTTCAGAAGCCTTTTAAGCCTATTCATTTATTTTTAGCGACTTTCGTTGACGTCCCGAAACAATAGGGAAACCGAAAACAAAGATAACTTGTATGAATATCCCGACGTGTAATTACGGTTTACGGTATACCGCCAACGTTTCTACACCAATTAGGGCTAAATTAATTCATCATAGTTCAATAAAAATTAAAAGCGTAGCGAAATAGATTTAATGAAAGCTATTAATTTCCATACTAGCTTAAATTAATTGTATTATAACCTGAATACTAAATTTTAACTAATAATTAATTATAAATATTAAAGAGAAACGGTCAAGCTCTAACCAGTTTGATAGACGAGTGTCTCAATCCCGATCCTGTACGCATCTCTGATTCGCTGTTTTTATCGTCTACTTTCTTGGCATCGTCTGTTTAACGAATATGCATTTTAGTCTCCGTCGCGTTTATCGAAGATTTTAATTTAATTTATCGAAGATGGATAAAAATTATTGTGGTGGGTTTTGTTCTAAAAAATTTATTACTAGATCGTCTTTAACCAGTCATTTGAAAAGAGTTTATACCTCAATAATTTCTAACAGTTTAGGAATGAATAAATAATAAATATTATATGTACAGAATCATGCCTTAAAATATAGCATTTTCCGCTATTAGCGGACTTCTTTAATTTAAAATTTATATTGTAGCTAAATTTCTATTTCAGGGGTGAAAATTTCTAGAAAATAAAGTCAGTAAACTGTGAGAGTGTAGGGAAGACTAAATTCATATAATATTTACAGATATTATGAAAATATAATATAATTTTTAATATATTGCATTTTCCACTATTTCAAACAAATTTAGGAATGTTTAAAATTCAGGGTTGTAAATTATGTAAAATAGATTAGTAAACTGTGACAATTAAAGACTAATAAATTAAAATTTACAGATATTTTAACATCATTATCATAGTTTTAAATATTACATCTACACTAGCCTTTTAGTGTCTTTATCAATTTCAAACCTAAATTTAGCAATTTTTTTTTAGAGTTGTAAATTTTATTGACACGAACTTAGTAAAGTCAAAAATTATAACATTTGGCAAAGTTAGTAAACATCAGTTTTGGTTGAGCCTTTGATACTAAAATTTCAAACCTAAATTTAGCTAATATTTTTAGAGTTGTAAATTTTATTGACATGAACTTGGTAAAGTCAAAAATTATCAGAAAATAAAGTTGAATATGCATGAGAAAATTTGAATGGTGTTTAAGATATTAACACGTCAAGTTCTTATACATTCAAGATAAAAACGTGTTTTTAAAAAAATCGTTTATATAACCACAAAAAGCAGACGACGCCACGAAAGCAGACGAGAACAAGTTGGCAAGCCAAAATATACCTCTCCTCGGAAGAATTGTCCCTAGTGGTATTAATTTCTCGAGATAACCCTTAAAGATATATCTCCGCAATTTAGAGTTATTTGTTAAAAATGTTATCCCAGTTCTATCCCGCCCGGTATAAAATTTAATTATGATTAGAATAATTGAGACGAAACGACCAATTTTAATTTATTCAGAATACCATAAGTTAAGTAGTTACAACAGTGAGTTAGACGTACTATAACACTGCACAATTGAATTAAACCCTTTTTACAGTACACGTTTATCAGTTGAATATAATACGAAGCAAATTTTAATGAAAGAAATATCTACAGAGGGTATTATAACGACCGTTCGCTTTTTGGTTTATAATTTTAACGGAATCGGGCCGATTTTAATTAAACGATAGTTTATCGAAATTTTGTTAAAAGAATATTCCCTAAGGCCGCGCGATAAATTTATGAGAATAATTTGCCGTCGCCGTTATATCGAAAATTTATTTGATTCGGGATTGCCAGAACTGTAATGTTGTGGGCGAGTGATTAGAAATAAAATGGCAACCAGAATTATGCAAAATTATAAATGTTTATTTTTATTCAGAACAGTCTATGTAACGTTCTAGATTTAACTTTCATCAATAACTAAACAATATATATCCCTCCTACGTAATTGTGCAGAACTGGTACTCAAGTGTCCAAGACTAGATTTGTCTTAGTTCATCGTGATTGAAAAAAAAACCAAAGCACACTTACACTTAAGTAAATATCATAAATTATACTGAGTAATTTTAACTAAATTCAAACTACCTTAATATAAACTCTTGTCTTAATTAACAGCTGTGAGCTGTTCGCTACTAATATCGTCCAATCTACTTAATTAGCCTCACAGGTTGAGTTGATAATTTCAAGGGTATAATTAGGTTATTCCAATTAAAAAAAAACAATCAATTTTATCTTACAGCTGACTTGAGTTAGTTCACAATTACTTTAACACTTTCAGTCTTAAACACGCACTGTTCATACACTTAAGTCCATTCGCTCACGTTCCAAACGCGAAACACAATTTAACTCTTTCCTTGACCGAAGACCGAACATACTAATTAAAACCGCAAAGTTACCTCACAACTTTTGACCGACACCAGGACCCCGTCCAGTAGTAGTTCGTCTGACCGCCAAGAACTAAGAAAGACTAATCTTCCATATTGACGGCAACGGCTTTATATATGTTTATTTGATGTTTTTTAGTCCCGTCAAGATTTGACTAAAGTTCGAAAAATTGAAGAGATTATATTTTTTACCCGGTTTGATTGATAGTTCTCCACACGGTGGCGCTATATTATTACTTTTATATAGTTTCCGCGGGAGTTTTGAATAATTATCCTTTTTCTAAGCGTTATTAAAAGGTAAAAAACCCGCCTTATCATAATGGTTTCTTTACTTTTGATATTCCTAAAGGAAGTCAATGGCTCGGCGGTAAACTATCTGCATTGTAACGATGCGACCCGAATTCAATTCCTGAACACGATCAAATAAAGTAAAATACTCAGATATTTAATTAATATAATTTATAAATATAATATTAATATAATTTATAAATATTTAATTAAATTTAAGATTAATATAATTTATAAATATTTAATTAAATATAAGATTAATATAATTTATAAATATTTAATTAAATATAAGATTAATATAATTTATAAATATTTCATTAAATATAAGATTAATATAATTTATAAATATTTCATTAAATATAAGATTAATATAATTTATAAATATTTCATTAAATATAAGATTAATATAATTTATAAATATTTCATTAAATATAAGATTAATATAATTTATAAATATTTCATTAAATATAAGATTAATATAATTTATAAATATTTCATTAAATATAAGATTAATATAATTTATAAATATTTAAAATGATGTAGAATAAATTATAGTACCTAACGTTATAACTTTGTAAATGACATTCGCCAAAGCTGTTTTTTAGAAAAACACCGTAACTTAACAAGCGTTGGTGGCTGAGTGGTTAGAGTAAATCTCTTGCACAAGGCAGACCCGAGTTCGATTCCCGGCCGGCGCTAATAAATCGCAAATTGATACTAAGACGAATACCGTGTGTACAACTGGTGGAAACCCTGCCATTGGACGTTGAGAGGTAGCGTTACACTCAGCACTCGGGCCGTCCCAAAGTCATTAAGAAGAAGTTGGAGAGAAAACGCCCGTACAAACACCAAAGACTCAACATACATAACCATCAAAATACAAACGCAACAAACTCAACACTCCCAACCGTCATAACACGAACTCAACATTTACAACCTACGCATAAACATTACAAAAACGTAGTACACCAAACCGTCACGGCGGTGAGCGAAAAAACACCGTCCAAACCAAATCGCAAATAAATCCGTTAACGCTCGAGAAACTGCGAACGCAGAGATTTCGAGAATCGCGTACGCAATGATTAACCTTTGCACGGAAAATGTGAACGCGTTCGCAGGGCAGACACACAGACAGACAGACAGACACGGTGATTGTATAACAACAGCGAATCAGAGATGCGTACAGGATCGGGATTGAGACACTCGTGTTAGATAGACCCATAGCCCATTAAAAACTAAAATTTATGGCGAAACCCGCATCAAAAAATATTGAGTGGTTAATTTTTAATAAAATAAAGAAATTTCGGGAAATCTAAAAGCGCGCGTTCACCGCGACACCTGGTGAGAAGTCAGTGAGACAGAAAAACAACGTAAAAGCGCGTGCTGCTGAAGACGCAAAAAAATTGTTTTGCACGCGCGGTGCGTTCCAGTTATAAGAGACCTAAGCCTAAATTGCGCGATTTTAAAAGTTAGGATAGTTCGCAAATCGCTCATACGGGGTTAGGGTCGCTGGCGGCAGCCCCTAAGATGGCGGCGAAAATCCAAACCCAAACACCTGGCGTTATTTTTCGTTTCATCTTTTTGGGCCAAAAGCTATTTTTTCAAGACAAAAAAAGGTACGTGTTAGTATATTGAACGTCTTGTTAATCTTTTGATACGGAAATAAGGCCATATTTGGAAAAGCATGGCCGTTCCCCTTTAATTATAAATATTAATATTAAATATTTATTTTATAAATCTGTGTTATTATTATTTTTTTTTTATTTTTTTTTATTTTTTTTATTTTATTTTTTATTTTTTTTTATTTTTTTTTATTTTATTTTATTTTATTTTATTTTATTTTAATTTAAAAAATTCTACCCACAACTGTTGAACAAGATTCAAAACTCAGGGAAAATTAAAATTTCCAAAAACTCAAAGAAATGCAGAATATATATAATAATTTAATTCGCGTGCCCAATTTAAAACGGTTAAAGATACAACACCGAAACATTACATATACCGTATAATAAAAGGCAAATTATAATGTAATCAACGTATAATTGGTTAATATTGTCATTAACCAGTTGGTTAAAATCTAGGAGCAAAAAACACAAGGAGAACGCAGCTAGCCTTTAAACACGCTAACGAAGGGTTGTGTACGAATTTCATTGGACGAGCGTCACGAGCCTTTACGATGAACGTTTTACGGGCGGAGGAAAGACAATTTCCGACGGCAGCAGGCGTTAAAGCGTCTAGCCAATGAAAAACGTACACAAGAAAATTCACGACTTTTGACGGGTTGCGTTCTCCTTGTGTGGGGTGTTGTGTTTGTTGCTCCTAGGTTAAAATGTTTAAAGATTGAGATTTCAATAAAATTTTATTTAAAAAAAATAATTTAACAAAATATTTTAAAATTATGGCATGTTTTCCGTTGAGTTTTCGTTGGGGCGGGGCTAAATAGGTTGTGTTGGAAATTTACTATCCAGCAATGGGAATTTCAACTTTCGAACATTCGCAACACTGACTCGAGTTATTACCTTGGTATTTCTTGGTTATTTTCAGAACTGCACTTTCTGTATTGCGTGTATAGTTGTTATCAGAACTGCACTTATAAGAAATGATACTACACCTTATAATACAAATAGACATATTTCCCAGGGAAATAACGGGTACCCCAACTGGTTTGAGTCTGTTTGATCGATTCCCAAATGATCGAACGGGTCCCATTTGATCGAATTTCCATTTGATCGAATTGCATTTGATCGAATGGCATTTGATCGAACGAAATTTGATCGAAAGCTACTGTAGGGTAAAACTACTAGTTTTTGGGAGTAAATCGAAAAGGCAACATCTAGTCAGAATGAGATACAGTAGACTCTATGAATAATAATTATTTCTTTAAACTGTACTAAAGAAAAATAACCATAGTACTTCTCCATAATAAGAAACTAAAACAAACAACAGAAATATGCATATTCAAATTTAATAAATTAATTAATTTGTTTACAATTTAATTTTTAGCAATAGAAGGGCCGTGAACGTGGTAAGACCATTCGTATACAACGGTGCATACGCACCTACGGCGCGCGTACATCAACCTAACCTAACATAACCTAACCTGACCCTATTTATATATATCAAAAACAACGGGCCGTTATCGTCGATGTCATAAAAAATTCCATCATATAGTGTATAAAGTAAAAATCTCTTCATCTTTGTGGCTTAATACAGTTAAAGCAATGAATTATTCCCTCATTATTCCTTCTGCACTTAAGCAATGAATTATTCCATCATTATTCCTTCTGCACTTCATAGTGACATTCGGTAAAATAAAAACATACCAACTGGTACTATAAATACTTTTGAATTCGATCAAATAGTATTCGATCATTTGAAGGTTCGATCTTATGAAACAAATGACAAATGGGATTCGATCAAATGGGATTTCAATTAATTGCAACGTATAATGATCGACTGTCGATCACAAATTTTTCGATCAAATGGACCAACACCCCCCAAATAGTATATAAATAAAAATTAAATAAATTCTGTTTATTCTGAAATTTCTGGGCTCTAAATTGGAACCTATCCTGAAATAGAGAGAGGAGATATATAGTTTTAGAAGGCATTTCTGAGATTGTAAGAGCGTGATATTGGTGTCAATCATAGACGGTATATTTGAGATGGCACGCGAGGACGTTTGTGATTGCAATTTCCATAGATATGGAAAAGGATTGCTCTCATCGGACCGCGCTATGTTCCTGGGTGGATTGCGGACGAAACTACGAGCGGAACTCTGAAGAGTGCCATTGACCCTCCCCCTCCAGAGAATAAAGAGAAAGTTGGGCTCCGTCGACTTTCTCAGTTTGAGCGGAACAAAGAAAGCGAGTGAGCTGAAGGACTTCTCCTTTTTCCTCTGGAAGTTATAAGATAAAGTCGTCTTCATTTTCATTCCATTAAAATGTCTTGACACTCTTTATTCTCTTTATATTCTTTGGAATTTAGACATAATTTGACGTTTTTAAACTTAAAGATATTACTTATCTCAGAAGCGTATAGTAATTATTTTAGGGATCTTCATATATTCGTCGAAAAAATTCATTTGCAAATACATTATTACAGAGATTATTTGGAAACACATTGCGAACAAAATTTATAAATAAGTGAATATTCGTACCAACATGTTTCTATAATAGATAAAGTAAAGAATCTACAACGATTATATGCTCACCATAAAACATTTTAATAATTAAAAAGAAAGAATTAAAACTGCGTTACATGTTTCGGCAATCTGGCGTGTACGCCGCCATTTTCAAACGTTATAAGAAGTCTAATTAGTAATTAGACTTCTTATACGAAACATGTAACGCAGTTTTAATTATTTCTTTTTAATTATTAAAATGTTTTATGGTATACAAATAATCGTTGTACATTTCTTAACTTTATCTATTATAATACACTAGTTCTGAGTATTGATCCATAACATGCTTCTATAAAATAAAATTAAAAAAATGAACAAAAAATATAAATATAAATATAAAATGTTTCTCTTTCGACACAAGACTAAGCTTTATTAGTACATTCCGAGGTAGCATTCTTAGCAAATATGATTTGCACGCCCCAAAAAAAAACAGAAATTCCAGGCGACTCCATCAAGCACTCGTAGCCTTTTTAAAGTAAGAAACGGTGACGTCAAAGAAACACTAAAAGTTAATTTATATTGCACATTTTAACACGATTAAACTTTTGAGAAGCGGTTTGTCGCTCACTGGTTCACGTTTAATTTTTATTAGCCTAGATGAATTTTACTCTCGTAATTTATTATGTACTTATGAAGAACCAATTTAAACCCGTTTGTAAATGCGTTGAACTTTGGTCTACTTTGAACTATATTTACATCTTTGAATCATTATAAAAGCACTAAACAGGACGAATGTTGACATTCCAACTACATCAGCGATTCCGAGTTAGAATTTGGGTTGGCTAGAGTTTGCTAAATTGCTTAACTAAAGAGAATTACAGCGATGTTTATTCAGTTGCCTCGGCCACTCGGTTATAAAGCAAGTATGTTTCTTAAATTGTACTTTAAAAATTTCTGATAAAACGGCTTAACCAAATACGGTAAACTCGGAAAGCTCTACGTTCATAAGCCACGTTCACACGTACCCACGGAAACGTTTTGCCTCGTTTCGATCTCGCTGCGGTTCCTAGCGTTTGGAAATCTGTTTGTTCACACGTTAGATTACCAGTGAGTTTTGAAGATAGTTGGCACGTGTAGTATAGCCACTTAATTAGGAGTTCATTGAGTCACGTTTTAAAACCATCTAATTTAAAACGAATACACATCAAAGAAATTTTTAGCCGAAGCGATCTGAAACGCTGGGACGCGCAACGATCACTGTTCACACGACGGCGTCCAAACGTTGCGGGAGGCCGGGAGCGCTCGCATCGTTTCAAAGGGTAGGTGTGAACGCGGCTATAGATAGCCCTGGAGCATATCTACTTCCTGTCTAAAATGGCAGATCTTTCTCTCTCGCTTTAAAATGAAATTTAAACATTTTCATACCTCGGGATATTTACTCCTGTTTAAAAAAATAAAGTGGCTTAAGAATCGATGCTTTATACGCGCGAATGTGGGGCCATTCTTTCTCCGCAGGCAGCTGCACTCGCTGCTCTCTCACTCACTCTCGCTTTTATTCCATTTCTGAACGGCATACTTAGCCTTGTAATATATAAGAAGCCGGGAAATATACCCAGTTTAAGAGCTTAATATATTCTCGATCCACCCCTACCCCCCAACCGTTATGGATATTTATAACCTACGCCCTTAAGCTAAGTTAAGCGGTATTGTTTACTATCATACCAGTTGTACGAGGATGTAGCGAGCAAACTTTCCTCACTTCGAAGCAAAATCGATGTACCTGATTACTTTCGAAAACATTTCTACGATTGTATGATTAGCGCAATTCACGAAAATATTTTCAAATTGGTCGCCCTTTTAAAACCGATCCCTAATTTATCCGCTCGTTTTAAGTAGTTTCATTTGACATAGATCTAACGCATTACTAAAAACTGTTCAATGCACCAACGCGATTATCAGGCAAACTGTACTAAATTATACGCCAATAAAGTGGAGAAAACTTCAGGTTGTTTACAATTGTCACATGCAATGAAGAAACAGATGACAAATGTTATGATTATACCAGCTCCAGTAGACGACTAAAGGGTCCTAGGAACTTATAGGAGTGTAGTCTGTTTCCCACTTGAAGTTCTTCTACTCACTGGAATAGAAAACTTAAGACCACCCTAAAAAAAGTCAAATTGCTTTCAAGCCTTAATAAAATTTATTTATTAAAAGTTATATTAACAATTAAACTATTTTGCACGTTATCAACGAATTAATTTGTCTTTTCAGTTAACATTGAGCTATGTAGCTTCCAACATCCGAAGCTCATATACTGCAGCATATTCGTTTTGTGATTTATCGCCTGCTTAGCAGAAGAAAGTCCAGCACTTTATGAGCTTCTTGGGCTAGCCGCTACGTAGCTTCGTGTAAACTGAAAAAGGCTAATTGAAAGGTCTAATTTTAAATATAGCTATCTCCTATTAAATTCATTGGGGTGGCGGTGTGGTTAGCACATTCGCCTCGCAGCTAGATGAGCCGGGTTCGATCCCAGCTTATGGCACTGGGTTAAAACTCGGAACTAGTCCTTCCACGTTGAGCTTGCAAGTTCTCTCCCCACTGGTTTATGGGGTTTTCTCCCGAGCTCTTCGGTTTCCCCTTCCATAAAAAACTTGTGGAGGTTAACGTTAATAGTTAGTGTAGGGAGCTAGTGGCTCGCGTGGCATGAAGGGTTTGCCACCACCCTCCTTCGAATTGTAACCCGGCGCCCTGAATTAATGGATTTAAAAGTCGCATGATGACTTAAGCCTAAGGTGGTGCCTTGGGTATTAGTAATTTGTAAGAAAATTTCGTTAATATATAGCACGATTCAGCTTGAATATTAGGGTGAAACAAAATTTTTATGAGAATGGTAAAAATTTATTCGCGGCCATCTTGTTTCTTTTTTGGAATGGATCTGAAGTAACCCGGGGTGGGGGGTACCTCGAGCGACCGCGTTTATGTGTCACATATTCAATATTACAGCCATTCTTCGATATTCTCCAAGATCCATGGTTTTTCCGAACTCCCCCCACCCCCCACCCCGATCGAACCCTAAAGTAGGCATATACTTTCTACAATCTAACGGTTACAATAGATATTAATAGTCTCCGCCGCTGGCATGACAGCCCCCGCTTCCCCCTCTTCTACAGTATAGGCCAGCAATACTTAGTCACGTCGAGCAGGCAGGGAAGGTAACGTTACGACGACGCTCCTATTCCTTATAAGCTTCCTCTGCCAATTCGGATTGACAACCGCCGTTATATATTGGTTATTATCCGCCTCCCTCCTTCGTTTGATGTATGCGATATCGTCAGTGAGAGAAATATAGTTCCAGCTTCGCGCCTGACAAAAAAGAAAGAATAATTCGCTGAGAAAAAATGTCCTCTATATGAACAGCCTCTAAAAATAGTATTCAATTTATCCTACTTCAAATAAAAACTTAAGATATTTCGCTAGTGGATAAAATATATTTTAGGTATAAGCGAATATAAAAAAATAATAGAATATATCACTCTCTTTTTACAAGTTTGAGAATTTTTATTTCTGATATTTTTTCGCCCAAAAATCGTAACCTTTTTCTTCCTCTTTTTGATTTTTCTTCCTTTTTACATATCAACGGAATAAATATTCGAAATATAGACCCGGCTGGGGAGTTTTATATCGGTAAAAATATCTGCTGGGGAAAAATCCGTCCAAAATGCATTTTTGATATAGCCACGCGTGGTGTCTTCCATTGGATTTTTAAGTTTTCAATGCAAATGTTTGTTTTAGTACACCGATACCGTGTACGGTTGGTTTTTTTTTTGTCGCCAAGTGAAGCGATCGCAGCGCCACTAACGGGTTTTAGCCGAAGGGCCTTAAACTGATAAAAAAGGGGATCTCAAACACGGTATTCGAATGCTTACGATATATATTTATAAAATCGTCGGATCCATTTGCGAAAAGAAACCCGAATTTGGAAAAATACTTCTCTCAAATTGAAACGAACCATTTTTGTAGTGTTTATTTATCGTAGATTTTTTTCAGCTGCTAGATTTGTAAACTTTAAATGTTTTAAAATGTGCCAAGTAAATTTTAAAACCTTTCAGCCACTTTTTATACATTTTTTTTTGTATCGTAAAATAAAATGTCCGTATGATTGCACGAAGCTTGGTTGCCCAAATCTACATTTTAAAAAATCCGCATTTTGAAGGTCAAGATGGAAATTTTCAATTGAAATTTAAATTCTGTTAATTCTTTAAAATCTTTACGCAACTTTTATACATTTTTTTTGTATCGTCCATATTATTGCATAAAGTAGGGTTGCCTAATTTAGAATTAAAAATAAAACAATTTTTGAAGGTCAAAATGGAAATTTTCAAGGTCGAGATCTTTGTTTATAATAATAAGATTTTGATATATTTCGAAATAATCATTTTAGAGGTCGTGATGGCCATTTCCAAGGACAAAATGGCCATTTTCAAAGTCGATATGGACCATTGAATTGGGAATAATACTGCTAGAATTACAATTATGATTTCGGTGGCCATGGTTACGCGGGACCTGTTCTGATAAGACTGTACGAAATTCATCTTTATAATTAGGCGGTAGTGCCATCTATATTTTGTAAAGTTATATGGCTAAATATAAATAATTATTAGCTAACTCACCGTAACTTGAGTTAAAAAGGATCGTGTTGACAGAATAAAATTATATTTAAACAACTTCAAAGGTTTGTTTGTTACGAGAAATCATACATTTCAATTTCGCATCAGATTCGCGAAAAAATTCAATTGCAATATAGCTGCCACCACTAGAGACAGATGCCGCCACGGTAGAACGATAAAGTTGATAAAGTCTCCTTATTGAATGAAATTGGTCCCGCGCTAGCCAGATTTAGTTGTACTTCTATTTATTCCCAACTCAATGATATGGACATTTCAAAAATCGAGTTGGCCATTTTCAAGGCGATCTCAATGGCCACCTCAACCTTTAAAATTGACATTTTGAAGGTCGAGATGGCCATTTACACGGTCGATATATCTATTTTCAAGGTTGAGATGACCGTTTCCAAGGTCGAGATGAACGTTTCCACGGGCGATATAACCATTTGCAAGGTCGAGGTGGCTATTTTCAAGGTCTAGATGACCATCTACTAAAAGTCGCCCATTAAAGCACCACTGGCATCTAGGAGCAACAAACACAAGGAGAACGCAGCTAGCCTTTAAACACGCTAACGCAGTGTTGTGTACGAATTTCATTGGACGAGCGTTTACGCTGAACGTTTTACGGGCGGGGGGGAGACAATTTCCGAATTTTCCCCTTCCGACGGCAGCAAGCGCCAACCAATGAAAACTGTACACAAGAAAATCCACGACTTTTGACGGGTTGCTTTTTCCTTGTTTGAGGTGCTGTGTTTGTTGCTCCTAGCTGGCATTAAGTATATAAAGATCAGCATAAAATGTTTTAAACAGAGTTTGTGAAACTACTACCGCGAGGTCGTTAAATTGCGCCCAACCTGTCCTATAGCTTCCGATTTTACCCACGAAGTTGTGGTAAATTCGAACTCTGAAAGGAAATCCTTCTATTTATCACTCGAGGTGGAATATTTAAGCATTAAAGATTTTTCTAAGCGTAAAAAGAAAAAACAGCGACGCTCTCGAATCGCGGCTCTTTGGTCGGGACACTTGATTGATCGTATTTGGTTACGCGGACTCCGCTACCTTTAGAAAGAACCCCAAAGCAACTAGTTGGAAGGATTCGATCGCGGATCACCATACCCCACCGCTATAAAGATACCTCGAGTTGATTCCGTCAAACTGGGGGGAAAATCTCGGCTGGAATGCCGTTTTTACACCCTTTAATAATGTAGTCTTCACCCGATTGAACCGACATCTATCGGCGTTCTCAACTAGCTGATTTTTAGGGGATGCAGAGGGGAGGAACCCGCATTCTCTCTTTCTCTCTCTTACTCTCTCTCTCTCTCTCTCTCTCCAGCCGCGGAGTAATAATTCGTCAAGAAACACTTTTCGATTGGGTTGACGCGCTCCCCTCATCCTTCTTTCACGCTCGGATAAATCGCGCAACCTCCCAAAGTCCCCATCGCATCCTCCTTTCGCCAGGAGGATCTAAGCCTTGCCAGTTTGGCCCGGTGGCTTCCGACAAGCGAGATCGCACATCACTCATTTCTCGTCATATCATAAAGACGTCTAGCGGTTAAGAGAGGTTTGGACGTGCCCCCTTCGCCCCCATCTTGGGTCGGGGGGTTACCGACGACCCCCTTTGGGTTTAAAGTGAAATGTATAGTTGAACATCTCTAGGGATATGAAATTTATAAGGATCCGACTTTTATTAAAGAAAATCCCGATTTAATGTCAATGAACCTTGAATTGCTGCTAATTAAAGTTTCAGGAGGAAGATTTGCGCGATACCGACTAAATTTATATTTAATGTTAAGCCCTGATACCGATTCATTCCTTTAATGTGGTTGTTGTACTTTGATGTTTTTCATGTAGGACTTCAAAAGAGTATTTCAAATATTTATGATTTATTTTTAAATTTGAATACGTGACTTTTGCTAGAATATTTTCAACGTAAATGTCCGTACCCGATTGATACAAATTCAATTATATCGTAAAACTGTATTTATTTTTTGAACCGTATATTAACACGCCAAAAATTCACCGGTAATTTATTTTGCAGTGGCGCTTAACCATCTATGGTAGAAATCAACCTTTTGAAGAAATAGTAATTTTAACGGGGTTAAGGATAAATAATAATAATCAGCTAGGCTAATACCCAAGGAACCACCTAAAGGCCCATTTTCATGCTCGCTGGTAGCGGATAAAAATTGTCAAAATTCGCATCCGCTACTCGCAAGCGTGAAAATAAAGCTAAAATATCTGTTTGAAACAGATCGACGTGGAAAGTGAAAAAGTGTGTAGCGGAAGCGGATTTTGTCAATTTTTACCCGCTACCAGCGAGCATGAAAATGGGGCTTTAGGCCTAAGTCGTCAAGCGACTTTTGAAGCCTTTAATTCAGGTGGCCGGGTTACAACCAGGGTTGGACATAAGGATATTATATTTAGTAGTCTGCCTGACTAGTGAGCCTCGTATCTTAATTTATTTTATTAGTCACCGACTAGTGGGGGTGAAAATGGGGGTATAAATACAAGAAGGACAGCCAACATTTTGCTTTATCCGTCACAATTAAAATAGGAGTTTAATCACTCGAGTTAAAAGTTGTTTTATTAAAATAAAATGGAATTGTTGAATTTATGATAAGCCATATTCGCCATTATTTTATGAATATTTGGGTAATTTTCAATAGTCAAATTGACTTGCGAGCCCTCAGATTTCGATTAATTTTAGTAGTCAGAGCATTTATTTTAGTTGTCAAATGCCGTGACTCGTGCCTTATGTCCAATCCTGTTTACAACGCGTAGGAGGGTTGCGGAAAGCCCTTCATGCCCTTCGAGCCAACAGCTCCCTACACTAACTATTACAGTTAACTCGGGGGAAACCCTCATTAACCAGTGGGGAGAGAACTTGCAAACTTAACGCGAAAGGAGTATTGTTCCGAATTTTCACCCAGTGCCACAAGCCGGAATCGAACCCGGCAGCTCTCGCTGCGAGGCGAAAGTGCTAACCACTCCGCCCGACGATGGATTAATTCGCTATCTCGGCCACATTTTGTCGCTGGCTCGGTACACGATAGTGTACTTAGGGGAAGACCTCCGTCGACCTCTATAGGCGGCTTCGTGTTCTACCTAACCTATTGATAAAACGAGTCTTATCTCTGATCTTTACTTTCTATTTCCCGCGGGCCACCTCGTCCGGCCGGCGATCGCGCCACCGCGCTCGTCCACCTTCTTCCTAATCTATAAAAGCAATTCGGCGAGGCGGCCTACTACGGCCGCCACTCTCAGGAGTCGCATCCGGGACAAAGAAGAGACAGGGAAGTCCATTTTGTAAGCGGCCTAGAAAAGCTCCTCTCCGCTATTGTGTTTTTGCAAGTTCCGGCCCCGATCTAAGCCGCTTTTCCGGTCAAACCCCCACCCTCCACCCCACCCCACCCTGACGTACTTCATTCCGGGGCCCGCAAATTTTTGCTCTTTATTAGCCCGTCAAAGAATACACGCGGGGTTCAAAGTTTTACTAGGGACGCCCTCCCCCTCCTGCCGATTCCCGCCCAAGCTAGCCAGCCCGCAATAAAAAACATTTACCCGCTGAGAAGTAATCTACCACCTAGTGAATTGTTCCCTCGGATCCTCCGCCTACGTCTTACAATTCCCTTCGCCTATTCTTTCTAGCCTTTCCGACTTTATTTAACGCTAGCCAGGTTTTATTCCTTCTAGCGGGTTTACTACCGATCGGACTCCTTTTGAAGAAAAGCCGGCTTTCCCCACCTGCACCTGCCCGTTACTCTATATTGCTTTATTTCGCCGCTATGTTTACCTTTCTTCACCTTTCATTGGCTTTATTTCTTTTTTTATACATTCTCAATCTTTGGGGCTTAACTTTTTTGGATTAAATTTATAAAGGCTCTGTATCGTAACATTCAATCTTAAATGTAATTTTGTAATTTGGTAATGTTACGGTTCGACTTATCGAGAAATTGAGTTTTATTTATAGTTGTATTTCAATAACTAAATTTGATCTATTATTGACCTACTAGCCCCTGTAAAAGTGTTCCGCACGCATAGTTTTTATTCTTTAGTTATTCGCCATATTCCTTTTCAAAATTAAATATTTAAATTACGTAAAGATAATATTTGTATAAATACGTTGGAATATATCATATCTTAAGAAGGCCAAATTTTGGACGATCAAATACCCGTTATTAAAAGGTAGGTATTCAAAATCTACACCGCCTAGTGGATACGTCCTCAACTATGTATTTCTGAATGAAATTCGCGAAATGCATTATGTAATATGTAATGTAATATGACGGAATCTAAAAGTGTAGTGTAGTGTAATTTATTTAAAAAAATGTTACGCATGTATATATACTGTTCACTGTTTGGTAAAATTTCGAATTAATTCTTTTAAGCCTTCCGATTTCATGGAAGAGCAGTTGGTATGGCTCCATACCGAGCTCGGAAAAATAACAGACCACCGATGCCATTCTAGTAGAATATTTCCTCCGCTAGGACCTCCTCGTGGGAATACATTTCAAGACTTCCAGTCCAATTGAGACACCTTTCTCCACTTTCCGTTAGCACTCTCTCTCCGATGTAGCTTCCCCTCAACTCGGAGCCTGTCCTCTAGAACCTATTTTGTTTGAGTGCCAGTGAGGGTGACCGTAGTCGAAGACTCTTTTGGCGAGTCTATCGTTGTCAATGCAAAGGAGAAAGCCTCGATAATTCCGTTTGCTTTTTGCTTCTCGCTCTTCAACGGATGGCCGCGATAGATCCCTGAAACCCACGACCGCCTTATCTACACGATGTTGAGTTTGATCCTGATGTTTGAGGATGGTGGGTCGACTTTTACAGCGTTGCCAGACGTCGGGGAAAACAGGGAAATCAGGGAAATCAGGGGAAAGTCAGGGAATTTAAAAATGGGCCTAAAAAGTCAGGGAAATGTCAGGGAATTTTAAGAATTGGTAAAACTTTTATCTTGGCACTTTTTGAAGGTAATTTAACTCTAGATCTATGAAAAATTCCACGATTATCATTTATTTCCTTGAATGTGGGGTGGCGGAGTGGTTAGCGCTTTCGCATAGCAGCAAGAGGGGCCGAGTTCAATCCCAACTTGTGGCACTGGGTAAAAACTCGGAACTACTCCTTCCGCGTTGAGTGTGCAAGTTCTTTCCCCACTGGTTAAAGGAGGTTTCGCCCGAGTTCTTCGGTTTCCCCTTCCATAAAAACTTATTGAGGTGGCATGCAGGGTTTGCCAACACCCTCCTACGCATTGTAACCCGGCCACCTGTTTAAAGGCAATAAAAGTCGCAAGATGACTTGGGCCTAAGGTGTTGCCTTGGGTATTAGCCTAGCTGATTATTATTATTATTATGTTTGGTTAATTTTTCAACATTGCAATAACCTTTTTACTGAAATATAAGTTCATCTAAATTTATTAACTTCTGATAAAAGTAAAATAAAAGAGAAAAATTTCGGCCTTAATAAGTCAGGGAAAATCTCTTAAAATGGTCAGAGAAAACAGGGAATTTGAATCTGAAAATTTTGTGGCAACCCTGTTTTAGAACATCGTCATGGAAGTGATAAAAATAGCTTTTCAGAAAACGCGGGTTGTTTAGTAGATTTCGTAAGCGGTTCCCAAAAGGTACTCCGCGGAACCCTTGGGTTCCGTGGAAGGGTCACAGGGGTTCCAAGAATTCGCAGCGCGGCCATCTTTGTTTGTGTCAAGAGTCTTTTAAGATAAGTGAAAAAAATTAGTTGGGGTTCCGCCAAAATTAGGTGGATAATTTAGGGTTCCATAGCAAAAACAAATTGGGAACCGCTGCCTTACGTGTCGCTCTGTCTCTGATAAGTCGCTCGTGGGCGTTAAAATTGTCCAGTTCGGAGTGGTTTTGATTGGCAATCGATATTTGACCTTCGTACGAAGAGGTGTACGGAAGATTGGGGTTAATTACCATACGCTACAGTTTTTCCACCTTCTCATTTTCTTCCATTCGTTTGTTTAACAATTTATTTTGCTGGAGACCAGGAGCCTTTCAAAAATTCTTTGGAAAGCTGTATTTTGACTGGTTTTTATCTCGTGGAATGTCCGTGCCTTCCGGGAAACTCTATTCACTTCCTTTTTTTGAACTTCATCATCGGACCAATCGTTTTGGAATTAAGGTTGTCTTACCCAGTATCTCAAAATGTTTGTACTTAAGTGTCAAAAGCCGCGGCTTAGCCGAATTGTAGTCCATTTGACCAGTACTGGATTTACTGAAGGATGGTCCCTAGGAAGAATTTGGTGGGGCCTATGTAAGGGAAGCATAAAAGCTCAAAACTCGCGTGTCCGGAAACTGAGCTTATGTCACGAAAATAATGATTTTTCAAATAATAAAGCCACAAGACTGATCAAGGACAGTAGATACAGGGACGAGAAAGTGTATTGGCGGCCTCTGTTGGAAAATATCACCTAAAACGCCCTAAACGCAAGGAGAGTAAAGACCTTTTCACACGAGCCAACTTTTCAAATCAAAATGCTGAGTCAGCAAAAATGGATCAGTGATCCATTTTTTTCTCGCGTACTTTTTGGTGGATCAACTCATCGAACTTTTATTCACACGAACCAACTAGTTGACTAAACTCAAGTTGACTCATCTAGTTGGGTCAAAACGTTGGCTCGTGTGAAAAGGCCTTTAGTTGTAAACAAAAAATTTATCAACTGTCCTTGGCCTGATACGTTTTTATCTCAAACCGAATCAGTGAAAAATCCATTGATTTCATCATTGGTGCTGGCTTTCTGTAGGTGGGGACCAATAGGCCTGTGCCTTGTAGGCCTAGTCCTTAATCCGGCACTGCATTTGATGACCTTGACAGGGGGTAAAATTAACTGATGGTTCGCCGCGTTGTCTCGAACGTGGATCCGGATAAGCATCAGTTTGATTCACGACTTCACCCGTGTTTGTTCTAAGCCAACAGTGAAATCTCAAGGTTCTCCAGTTGAGAGAATTTCAATGAATAGTCAATGGTTGAGGTCGAAATCAACAACAATTTTCCAGTACATTTTCTATTTTTACTTCGTGTTTCTCGGTGAAGGATCTTCATTTCCGCCAAGTTAAATTAAACGCGCATTGAAATTTCTTTAATTAGATTTACGGTGGCGAAATGGTTACTGAAACAATCGTTAGTTTCAGTTTTCACAGTGGCAAAATATACAAAAGCAATTCAAAGGTTATAATTTACCTCAGTTATATTTATCCAGCCATGTTCATTATAAAAAATATTTACATTTGTATCATGACTTACGATAAATTCTAAGTCACCGTCCATTTTTTTATCAGATTGTTTGTTATGCTTCCAAAACATTGGTAATCTTTAACAGTTTCTGTATGTTCAGAATTCCTAAGTTTCAGCCTTACCTTAATTTACTAAATGAGCTTCGACTATTCGCTCAAGAGAGAGGGTCACGAAGACCCTGAAGCTAGAGCCGGCGTCCCATTTTAGGCATTTTAGGAGGGACGAGAACCACCTCTCGTATTTCGGCTTAACTGAGGTGTTTGGCTTTTGCCTTTGAAATGATCGGCCCGGTTAATGCTAAGGTTTGTAGAGATTCCAGTTTCGAAGCTGGTACTCCAAAAGCAAGATTCCAAAACTGCTTTGGCGAAAACGCTATTGAAGTCTACAGATCTTTCGCTAATTGAATTTTGGAAACACTCGTCCAGGTGCTTTTGTGTGTCCTTCAAACTTCAGCCGACTAGCGAGAATTTTGTATTTCATTTCTGGCAGATTATATACCTAGTTACGTAAATGGTGATACATACGTATACGAATGTACCACCATTAAACTAACTGGGTATATGCTTTTCAAGTTTAAAATGAAAATAATCTTAAATGAAGCAAGTATTTATAATGGTGAACTTTATATCCCGATTCCATACTTGGGAAAGCAGTTAAATTTCCAGTAATTCTTGGCCTCAAGCAAAATAAACCTGGTAGTTGCTCACATCAATTTGTTAGTCTATCACTTCAATTTGGCTATTTATCACTTCAATTTATTTATTTACTACTTCAATTTATTTATTTCTCACTTCAATTTGGTTATTTATAACTTCAATTTGGTTATTTATAACTTCAATTTGGTTATTTATAACTTCAATTTGGTTATTTATAACTTCAATTTCTTTTTTATTACTCCAATTGTGTATTTATCACTCCAATTGTTTATTTATAACTTCAATTGTTTTTAAATTACTTTATTTTCTTTATTTATCATTCAATTTCTTTATTTATAACTTCAATTGTTTTTAAATTACTTTATTTTCTTTATTTATCATTCAATTTCTTTATTTATAACTTCAATTGTTTTTAAATTACTTTATTTTCTTTATTTACCACTTCAATTGTGTATTTATCACTTAACTTCAATTTTATTACTTATCATTTCAATTTGATCACTTATAAATTCAATTTGCCCTTACAAAAACTTTCTCCCGAATTCTTAAGAAAAACCTAACGAGCTTGAAGTAGTTTTTGAGAGTTTTAACTATGGGAAAAAATTTCCAAGAACTCTTTCGGGAAACCAATGGAATTTTTTATAAAAACCTGTTAAGTAATTGTTGGAAAAAATTTTACTAGGAACTCTTGGGGAACCAATGGAATTTGTGATAAAAACCTGTTTGGTAATTGTTGGGAAAAGATTTCTTAAGGTCTCTTTGGAAAAACTAAGGGAATGTTTGATAAAGTCTCTTAAGTAGTTATTTGGAAACAATTTCTTACGAACTCTTTGTTGACACCAATGGAATTTTTGAGAAAAACCTGTTAGGTGTTTGTTGGGACAAGTCTTCTCAAAGTCTCTTTGGGAAAACTAAGGGAATGTTTGATAAAGTCTGTTAGTTAGTTATTTGGAAACAATTTCTTAAGAATTCTTTGGGAAAACCAATGGAATTTGTGATTAAAATCTGTTAGGTAATTGTAGGGAAACATTTTCTTAAGGATTTTTTTGGAAAAGCTAAGGGAACTTTTAACAAAAACCTGTTAGGTAGTTATAATGAATCGTTAATAAGATCTGTGTGTAAAGGAAATAATTTTTTTGGAGAAAATGTTTCTAAATAATCATTAATAAAATCCAAGGTATCTTATGAGATAATCGTATACGGACATTGTTTGACAATATAAATTTTTTAGAAACTTTAAATAAATTTATGTTATATCACGAAACCTTAATTTCCATCCAAAACCACAATTAATTTAATTAGAAATTGTTTATTACTATTAAATACTAAGATTCACCATTCGCCAAAGCTATACGGCTCTAAACGGCGGGCATTCCGCCATAAGAAAAATCGTTCTATTTACCTTCTTTTTCCTATGTGTAAAACAACTAAACATGTCTGGTAGCCCTGTTATATTATCGTCTGCTTCTTCCAAACCGCCGCTTAGAAGAAATATGAAAAACGCACGTTGCTGGTTCGCATTTACTTATACTTTTACAACGTCCACAATTAACCTTTTACAGTGGCTAAACCCAAACTAACGGACAAAACGATAAAAGAAAACCTGAAGTCGAAGCAGTCGTTGCTAGTTAGAACGAGTTGAGCGCGTTGAGACTTATTGTTATACAGTGATGTAATACTGCTTTCGGTACCTAAAACGTTAGTTAGAAATTATTAAAATTAATTTGCGGAAGCTATGTCTACAAAAAATACGCCATTAGTAGGTCCCTCTACTACATATTTGTTTTGATTGTGCCATAATATGGTTTTTTCGCAAGGAATATATTGCCGTTAAAATTAATTTTCGGAAATTAATAGTTAAGGAGATATAAATAATTTAAAATTATATATAATTGGTCGCCTGCGCATGCGCCGAACGTTGTGGAATTTCATTTGAAAACTTTTTGGAAATCCTTTGGCATTTATAGACATCCTTGGGAAAACGTGGGAATACTTGGAGAATTCTTTGGGAAATGTCTTGGTAATCTTTGAGAAATTTCTTGGGAATACTTTGGGAAAATGTGGATATGTCTTAGGTATTTCTTTGGGAAAACGTGTAAATATCTTGGGAATTTCATGGGAATGACTTGGTTATAGTTTGGGAATTTCTTTGGAATACCGTAGGATTGTATTTGGAAAACCTTGGGGATTTCTTAGGAATACTTTGGGAATTTCATGGGAAAACCGTATGATTTTATTTGGAAAACCATGGGAACACCTAGGGCATTTCTTGAGAGTACTTTGGGAATGTCTTTGCGAAACCTTGCAAATACCTTTGGAAAACCTTGTTAATTTCTTGAGAATTTCTGTGCGAAACCGTGGGAATATCTTTTGTATTTTCTTGGGTATTTGTCTTAAGAATATCTTAAGAAGTGCTTGAGAAAAAAGTGCCAAACTTCCCAATATTTTCCAAGAAAATCTTTTACGAAATTCCATAGAATTTCCCTTTACAAATTATTAAGAATTCTTAAGAAAGTTTTTGTAAGGGTGGTTACTGATCACCTCAATTTGTTTATCGACTTCAATTTATTCATAAGTTTTATTTAATTTAAAGTTGACTTTATTTACCGGGATTAAGATGATGAGCGAAAACCGGTCAAATCTAAAATTCTGCCGCCTGATAATATCCTAGCGCCGCACAGTGGGGCAAACTGAGCCCTAACCTGGCCAAAAGTCAAAAAAATAAATCGCGCGTATGAATTTTATTTTAATTTATAATATTTGTTTATAAACCACCGCACAATTTACCGGTGTTTGATTTTTGACTGCAAAATTTTATTCTCCACCAGGCTCCTTAGAAGTAGTAGATTTTTTTACTAATTTTAAGTAGGAGTTTTTGCATAGTTTTTGGTATACATTCAGGCTTGATTTAAAAGGTAAAGATATTTTTTTTCGCAGTCTTTAGTTTTGGAAATGTCAATACCAAGTAGATATCGATCTTTTAGAGTTATGAAACTATTATACAAAGCCACGTAGTTCAAATGGTGGGAATTTTGGAAAACGACGTTAGAGGTCTTTAACTAATATATTCCTTTTAGTTATGAATTTAGGTAGATTAAGTTACAATTTTTAATTTAAGTTGATAAATGTTCATTATTTATCACAATATCGATAAAAAAATTTGCCAATATTTGCCTATTTTCTATTTTTTGTACAGATTTTCAATAGATATATGAAATTAAAAAGGGTGTCCAATTTAAAAACGATCCATGGCGATAACATCAAAACCGTTTCCTGTAATAATTTTAAAAAAATTTGGCACTTAACACGTGTTGGGAAACAATTAAAAATGATAATATTGATGACCTTGAACCGTTTCTTCAAGGTCATTGAAAAATTATCTCGAGAACCGTTAGGTTTAGAAATTTCGTTCCAATTAGAACTTAGGTGTTCCTCATCATATTTAATGTCTGAATTCATTTGATCAATTGAAAGCCGAAAAATTTAACACTTAACACCAGTTGGTCATCAAGTAAATAATGCTAAACTGGCTACAGGAAAGTTATTATGAATCGGACAGAACATATGTTCTGTTCACGAATATTCTATTTATTCAAATTTATGTTGAGAACCATAATGGATATTCAATCCAATTAGAAAAGTGTTCTTCGCCACATTTTATGCTAAATGGGCTTTGATATGATTCAATTTGTAAAAAAGAAAGTCAAGTAATCGAAAATTTATTTTCTTTACAAATCGTCGATTCAACTTAAAACTATGCAAATTCATTGGAATAATTTCTTTTATGTAATTTTTGGATTTATTAAATTTTTATTGTAAACAGTTTAGCATTGTTTCAATTGATCAAATGAATTCGGGCTAAAGTTATTAACACATGAAATATGATGAGGAACAACTTTCTAATTGGAACGAAGTTTATAAATATAACGATTCTCGAGATGATTTTTCAATGACCTTGAAGACATGGTTCAAGGTCATCGATGTTATCATTTTTAATTGTCCCCCAACACGTGTTAAGTGTCACAAAAATTTGAAATTAGTTCAGGAAACGGTTTTTGAGATGTTAATTTTTGGGCTGAGTTTGCCCCACTGTGCGCCGTCTGCATTCAAAGTTATACCCTTCTAAGGTTGCAACTGAGTATAGTTCAGCTCGTTTTTATTTAATTGGCCGAGAGGCGGAAGGGGGGGTGAAATTATTAAAGACTGGCTCCCAGCATCAGAACGAAAACTGTGACGTTGCCATTTTCAAAAAATTGAAGAAAAAAAATTCTGGCAAAACAATTTGGTAAAATCGATAAAATTGGGTAATTGATTTTACCCATTTTTATCGGTTTTACCCAATTTTATCGATTTTCCGTGATTTTCCCTTGCTATTTTACGTAGAGAAAGTTTAAACTTCAGTTGTGAAAAACATTTAACCCCCGAGTTTGAAACAAATCGGGGAGAAACACCTCCTTGGCATTAGTATATTTAAGTTTCGTCGTATTTTAGCGAGCGTATTTTAGACGCTATAGAGGCCCTGTGCTGAACTAAACCTGGATTTTGCAATAGCTTTGAAATAAGTTCGGTTATAATTTTTGTTAATGTTTATAGTTATTACGTGACTTATATGGCTGTGTCTTAAATGCCACTTTTTTTTAAATTGATTATGCAAAAAACCTATTGTGAAACAATATTTGAAATTGGCAATGAAATCATACTATCGCCTTCTGGGCGAACTGTTCTTCTCTTAGTGACATTTCCATAAACAGATCTAATGGCTTAGAAGGGGTTGATAGTTAGGACATCTGCTAGGTAGGTCCCCAGACAAATGTAACACCCCGAATGTTGAATCACGCGCCAATTTGATGTTGAAAATTAAATTAATAGAACTTATGAAAAGATATCTTAATACTTCTTCTAACCAAACTGGAATAGGCGAAACTATAAAGTCAATTTGGGCTTCACCAACTTGTAAAAATGGGAAAACAAAATAACGTCACTACCATTTCACCGCCAACTTCAATTCGGTAACTCGTGTTCATAGTTGGCCGTGCGACGGTAAAGAAAAAAATTATTCCTTCCAGATACGGTAGACAGCTAATTAACTTACACCCTTCTATTACAAAATGTTTTAATGAATAATAATAATTAGATAATTTAGATGAATCGATCCAAAATTAAACCATTGTTAGCAAAATAAAATGAATAATAGTTCGTATTTCTTAGGATAGATGGCGCTGCAGTTCTCCACATAGTCACGTGACTACCATCTTTTCAGCCCCCTGGACTTAATAGTTTCGCCTATTATCTTTAACTTTAAAGGGCTAGGATTTCTTCTGTCAGTTTTCCTTAAAGTTTTCTTCAACCGCAGAACACGTTGGCCTACCACCAGGATATTTGCGCGGCGGGAAGAAAACTTTAAGGGAAAACTGGCAGAAGAAATCCTAGGCCTTTAACGTAAGAAACTGAAATAAAGAAAAATCACCTACAACTCGTCAGCTGAGCGGCATTACACCGGTGTTCCAGGAGAAGTTAATTTACAAGAGTAGTATCCTCTCTAAAGGTGAACTAATCTCGTATCAACTGGGAAATTAATTAAGTTGTAAGCTTCGTCGATGAGATTATGGAGCGGGCAACCTTAGGCGAGATAAAATTCGAACTGTCCCGACTAATTGAACGCCTTCACTCTGGGAAATATACAGCCGGTGTCCTTTCGCTTGATCGATCCCCGCGAGGCGAAATTTGTTTAGGGGGAAGGCATAGGGGTCGTATAAATGACCAACGGAAGATAAACTAGCCAATGTCCCGTATGACCTTCCAATAATCCGAAGTTGACTCCCGCACCCTATCTATAAGTATAAAGGGACACTTTGAACTGGTCATCCGGTTCATCCTTCTCGAGTGCCGTTGTAAGTATAGCGAAATGAAAAGAGCGCCGGGACACTTTGGGAAAATTATTTTCCAACGTAGGCGTCTCCCAGGACACCGATTTAATAATGATTGTTCTTCGCTAATGGGTCTGGCTCGCTCACCGCGCTTTCGCGATATAGGCCCAACCAGTAACCCCGTACTAGAGAGCGTAGCCTCCCTCTAGACTCGGAAATGTGTAAACCGTAATTTAAATCGTCACATCCCCCCGCCCGTTCCTTCTCCTTTTCACCTTGCGCGGTGATAAATGTTAAAGTTGAGAATTCTCCTTGATTGCGATTTTAAGAGAAAAGAATGTTTGATTAACGAGTCATTTTGGATTTTTATCCGCGCCGGGGAGGGATGGCTCTTAATATATTAGTTTCGCGATAACATCCCTCCCCCTTTTTGCCTTTTTCTTTTGTTTTTAAGAATCATTTGAACCGCTCTGCTGCGTGGAGGGGGGGAGGGAATTGCTCTTGAGGTTTATCTCTTAGGAGCCGATTAAAGTCTAAAAGTTAGAGATAAATTTGTGAAATAGAAGCGGCTATAGCTTAAAGTTTCGTATTACTTTGCGTAGGATTAGGATACCACTTTGGTTATCATTTTTATCGTAGGATTAGATTAGGTAGGCTAAGCCCTTTTACAAACATCGTCGATGCTAATGACAATGACACAATGTTGCGTCGAAACTAGTCGGCTTTGTTTTTATTTATTTTAAATAAATAACTAATTTTACTTCCGCATTAAATAAATAACTAATTTTACTTCCGCATTAAATTCGTGGTTTTTACCTCTTCGAGGGGACTTTGTACCCTAGGAGGGGTTATACAACCACCGTGTCTGTCTGTCTGTGGGTGAGTCTGTCTGTCTGTCAGGCCTTCGAACGCGTTCGCATTTTCGAGGCAAAGGGTAATCATTGCGTACGCAGGTTCTTAGAATCAGGGAAAAGGTTTTTCCAAAAGCGCACTCTTTTTGTCATTGGATGTAGTATAATTTTTTAATCGGCCGGGATTCGAACCCGAGCCCTTTTGAACGACAGGTGAGCGTTCTACCGCAGCACCACGGATACAGATACGCTTCACTGAAAATTAAAAACTCTTCCGAGGAGAGGTATATTTTGGCAAGCTTGCCAGCTTGTTTATTTTTAATTCAATCAAGTAGCGTAAGGTGTTTCAACTTAAATTTATATGATAATACCACTTATCATTTGAAGTTTCCAAAAATACCAACCGCTTTTTAAGATATTAAAAGTATATTAATATAAATGAAGCTTAATCGATTAGGATGTAGTACACGAAAACTGAACTTTGTCATGTATACGTATTTATATTTTAAGCTCAACAGGCGAGGCGTTTTTAAAAAAGAAAGCGGAGTATGGTCGATAGCTCCATCATCGTCGCCCCACCGCGGAACTCGCTTTTCACGCGCCCAGATGTTTTCCTCTTTGACTAAAGCGACGTCTATTTTGATAGATGCCCGCAATTATCAGAGCATAATATCGGCAAAGAAACTGGCAAACTTTCCCGCGGTTTGCGAACGAAGAGGATAACGACGAAGCGTCCCGGATCACCCGGATCACCCGGAAAACGAAGGGCTGGAAACGTTACTTTGGCGCGAACATTTTGGCGTCCGCTTGATTGATCGAACTGGCGAGGCCCATTTTTATCCCCTACCTCTATTTCCGATGGAAGTACGTAGTCGTGTCTCGACGCTTAACGCCTGGATTTGCCCCTTATCAAAAAGCGACTCTTTCCCTCTTCGCCCGTATCCCATTCAGCTCCCACTCCGACGGAAATATCCGTTCATTCGTGACAAACAAACTCGGAGTACGTCCAAATCTTTAAGGCGTATCGTACACGGTCGTCCTACCACATCGCGATAGTGACCTCCTCTTTGATCCCAGCAACCCCGCGCGCCACTTCTCAACGACTGCGAGGATGCTAATGAGTATTTGCTGCAAATTGAGTTTCCTCACCACCCACTTTTGCAAAACTCGTAATCACTTATCGCTGGCTGTTTTTGAAAGATGGGGACTATCCGCGTTGAAAGAAAATACCCCTTTTAAGCCCCCCGCCCTTTTAAATCGCGCTTAAATGACGCGTTGGCTGCTAGCGGGAGGTGGCCGACTGAAGCGGAACAAACGCCTTAATTTCTCCGTTTTCCCCAATTTCTAATTTTAAATACCGCCCAATGAGGGGAAAATTTGTTCTCTTCTCCGGCGGTCGATTGGAAAGGCCGCATAAAAGGCCGATTCCTCATTCAGCCCTCGGCGCAACCCTCGCGATTCTATCGATTCCGTAATTTACGAAATGATAATTTAAATTTACAAAATGGAATCGAGAATGATATGTTACGTAATTATTTCTCATTTTTGCACGCCTCGGCTGGAAACTTTTCTCTCATTCCTCCGGTTCTCCAGGCGATCTATTTTGGTCCCTTTGATGGAGAACTATGTAAATTCAGAAGCGCGAAGAATATTTAATTCCTTTCCAACAACTTTTCCTCGAAGATTGGTGGCCCCTCTTTTGTATAGAGCATCGTCAATAACGCGCTCTCGTACGGCAGACGAGCCGCGAATAAGGGACTCTTCAATTTCGACGAAAAGCATTTTCGTAATTAAAACTCTTCTCCTTCGCTTAATGTTATACTCGGTGACAATCCCGCCGGGGGGGGGGGGGTGGCTCGGACCCTCGTTTTTCCGATGACATTTTCCAAACGACAATCGAACAGAACCTCTCCTCCCGCGCCTCCTCTCCGGAGAATGATAAGTCCCGGTATTTAGTCTTTAATTTCGGGCAAGGTGTGTTTGAAGTTTCGGTCGGCCAGCAGTCGAAATGAATTTATACAAATTATTGCTCGTTAATGATCCTTCGAAACGCGAACGGGTCGAATCCTAGCGGGAATTTCGTTTTCCAAATTAAAATTGACTAGCGCTGCTACGAAATTGGACGCGGAAACCGAACGGAAACCGACTTAAGCACTCGTCTTTAGAAAGCAATTTTAAAACTAATATCTACATTCCCCCGTCGCGAAATCTAGGCGCATTTTTCTCTTTTCGAGCGTATATTTATTTAGCTCGTTTCTGGGTATACCGGTTCGATAACCTTGAGAACCTAGGCTTAACGTTTTGGCCATTTTTAATTCCTCTGTTCCAACACAAAAGCTTCATTCTATAGCCGGAATTTCTTTGAAAATTCTTCAGATCCCCGAAGCGATATTAAAACGATTGTTTGCGTAACGCGGTGAGTTGATAGAGTTGATTTAGCGCAATTTCGTAGCGTCGACGACTATCCTATCCTATATAAAAGTTTGAAGAAACTTTTGTACTACGCCATCGCCCGGAGTGTTTGGTGGAGCGAAAGGGGAATTCGGTGTACACTGATTGCTGATCAGCTTCGTCAACAACCAGGCTTCTATAATGAATTGTATAACACCACGCGATTTCAGTTTCGCCTAGATGTCTTCTATTCGAAGACGCGCTAACAACTCCGTCTTATCCTGGCTACAAACTTTAATACAATCTGAGTGAGTCAGTTCCCGGTTGTTGAGATCGCCAAACTGTCCCTTAGCTCCGTCGTGCGCTCGGGGTGTTTTGGTAAACATTTCGGCTGATGGGAAGATAAGATTATAGCGGGGGGGGGGATGAACGAAACTCGACGCGGCTTTTGACACTCACAGTGTCAGTGGCTCGCGGCATAAATTTTAATTGACTTTCAGTTAAACAGCGAAATATCCTTTCAACAAATATACGAACGCCCTCATTTCCCCGAGTCTATATCCCTTTGAAGGCGAAGGAGCGTTACTTCTCTAATCCAATTCCTTTCGAGTAATCCGCCAAGGACGCCCTCTAGATTTAATAGACTGATCTTCGGAACCAATCGGAATGGATAAAATAAGATAATAACTCATCTATTCGAAGGTTTGACGCCTGGGTAATGTTTTCATATACACGGAGAAGTAATTGAAATGACATTGTGGTTTTACGTCGAGGAAGTAAAATCGAATTTCTTTACACGATTTTCAAATTTAATTTGAGTGTATTTTCACGATTTGAGAAATAATTAAATGTTCTATAATATAAAATCAAAATAAATGAACCGAAGTTATCAGACTGCTATACTCCCTATGTTGGAGGCGTTTTCCTTATGAAGTAACATTTTTACCTCGAATTTTAAATTTTGCACGCTCCTAGGCCGAAAAAAAAATGTTTTTTTTTATGAAACCATTTTTTTATACATAGAAATAGCTATAGGCCTACAGACAATTCCCAAGTGCAATTTATCACGTCAAAAGACGGGGATGGAAATTAGCTTTTATTTGACTCGATTTTCACATCTTTTTCATAAGGAAAACGCCTTCCAATTCTGAGCGCTATTTCGATAACTTCGGTTCATTTACTTCTGATAAAATGAATAAAAAGTAAAAAAAATATATGTTGCCTCTTACGTCACAGTCTCTTACTTTTACAAGTCTACAATCGCGATGGATATTTGGATTTTCTAGTGCTCGTGCGAAGAATATACTATTTAAGCTGTATCTTTTACTTTTTATTCATTTTATAGAAACATCTATAAAGAATATTTCGTTAGAAGTGAAATTGTTTGAAAGATTACGCAGGATCAAAATTGAACTGCAAATCCTCATATTTTCCCCGTAAATTCTGCGCGGCAGAGAGAGATACAAGGTTAATTAATACTTCCGCATTTACGTAATATCATAAGTAACATAATAACAATAAGTATTATTCTTTCTATTGCTTTAATGCTAATTTTCTAACCGAACCTTTTTTCGGCACTGATACTCTCTTCAAGCTGTGACTTACCGTTTTGGATAACAACTTTTTGATAAAAATTTAAGCTTAATATCGGAGAGCACGTTTTGGAGTCGCGAGGGGCTTTGGTTTTGTTTTGAAGCCCGCGTGCGAATCACGCGTGATAAATAAACATGAGCTCGCGGCGCCGAGAAAAACTTTTTTTAATTTTTATCATTTTAGGCTAATATTCCGCCTATCTATCGGAAACCAGATATTTCGGCTAAGCGGAATTCTCGCGTATTTTCGACACTAGAGGGCTCTGTGCTGAGAAAACCTCGTGATTACGCAATAACTATGATAATCAGTTTGGTTGTAAATCTCATTAATTGTCATACTTATTGTTATTATGTTACTTATGGTAATATCTATAGACGTATAGAAGAATTTGGGGTTTAGCCAGTTCGCTTGGTTCCATTCGGGGGGTTCTATTTGTCAAGCCTTTCAAATAAGTTCCGACCCCGAATAAGCCTCTTATGGATTACATCGACTCGCTGTACCACTTCATTTGCCTCCAGCTGTATTGCAAAGGCCGAATATACTCTATAAATATCATCTTTCAACCACTTTTCCCTTTTGCTCGCCTAATTTTGCCGCAATAATGGATTGAACGTTCCTTCATTAAAACTTATTCCATTATATTATCCTACATATTATAATCTCATTTGTTCCAACCAGAATTTTTACTATTACGGACATCTATTTGTCGCTACTAAATTGTACGTAACTGTACTGAATTGTAAAACTGATTAGCGATTTAAAATTACAAAAGTCTGTATTCAGTTAGTATTGCCTGTAATTTTAATACAGTCGAAGATTCAGTCATTTTTGTTGATTTTGATCCAAGATGGTGGTGACTAGTGAAGGATAGTGGTTCAAAAGGTTATGCAAAAATTTGAAGGAGTTGTAGGGGGTGAGTTGAGAGGTATGCCAGTTTTTCCCCCATTTTCCTAATATGAGTTAAAAGAGCACCAGAGAGCTTCAAAGTGTGGCCTACTAGCCCCTGGAAGTAGGCTGCAACTAACGCGAAACCGAGCTGACCAAGTCCGTTGACTGCGTAGCCTTCCTTCTCGGCTTAGGGCCTGCGTATGTTGACTGGCAAGATATTGAGGTCACAAAACAAATTTTAGGGTTTTGGGGTAGTCTCAGGCTTAAAAGACTGTAGATCCAAATTTAAAGTTTCTGTGTATACATGTTTAATTTCTTAATTTTTAGTGTTTTATAATATGCCTACATTAACTCTGTATGTAAATGTTTCTGAAATTTTATTTCTGTATTAACTCCTGTTAATCCATATTTAAATGGTTTCCCCTATGTTTCAAAAGGGATTTGTAAAATCAAAAGGAAAATAAATATGTATATATGTATGTATGTATGCAGCAGGGACTTTAAACACTGTTTAAGTTTACTTTTTTTACGCTGGTTATCTCGATTTGTTTACAAAGTCCTTTTTCACCTATCACACGAACCCAAACCTTAATGTTCGCATTTCCCTGCTGCTTGGTTTTGCACTTGTTGCAGCCTACTTCCAGGGGCTAGTAGGCCACACTTTGAAGCTCTCTCATCGTAGGAAAAAGGGGGAAAAACAGGCATACTTCTCAACTCACCCCCTACAACTCCTTAACATTTTTCCATAACCTTTTGGAACACCCTGTATAGTAATACGAAGGGAAATGTGATTTTCGTAATTTGTTTTTGGTCACCTGCGAAATGAGAAGGTAATTTTTCTTTAACTAGGGCAAAAATATTATAGAGTTTAAAATCTCCACCACTCTCCCCCTATTCGGCTTTCCGTTGCTATGCAACTCGTTTTGAAAATTTTAATATTTAGGCTTAGTTTCTCTATTTGGTGTTATAGTCGCGAGCCAGATTTTCCGCACGGTACTGACGAGTCCCAAATAGGACGAAACCGGTCTACCGTTGGAATTTCTGGCTATTTAATTTAATTTAATTTCGTTTTTCACTCGATGATCTATTTGGTCCGAGTTTCGCGTCTTTTTGTTCGCTCAAAGACCTATCGGTACGAGCTATTTGTAAGTTTTTAAATTTCTTCAAATTTGTTTCGGGTCTGGCTTTATTATCCCTTTTTATAATGGACTAATCTACTTATTCGCTAATTATATAATCAAAAATATTAATATTATTAAGAAATCCACCGCAGTTTGAATATATTTTATCTAGTTCGAATCGAACAGTCAATTTCGAGAATAGCTTGTACGTGGACGCCATAAAATAGTTTGATTTTTACTGGGAAAGAGACGGCGTATCCGTTTACCAAAAGATACAACATGGATTCGAGATATCTGGTTTATTTTTTGTTAAGCCCCGAAGGTTTGATTGCTTAAGCGCCGAAACTCGCAACCACGCTGGAAAGGAGAGGTCGAACCAATTGTCGGGGTTTCCTCTTTTGGCGCGTCAAAGTAGAAATTCGTGCCTCGCTTGCTAATCTAGCGGAATATTCTTCCGGCACCTCCTTCCTCGAATCATCTTCCTCATCCTACCATCCCGACGTCTCTCGTCAGTACACTCCGAAGCTATCGCCCTTCGTTGGCGTGACGCGTGATTTTCCGGCTACACCGGGGAATCGTTATCGCTGACTTACGACACCCGTTTTATGGATATCTCTTTCTCTTCGTTTCATTTCGCCCGAAACCAAGCCATCGTTTTTTTTTGCGAATTTTTCCATTACATCTTTCGCTATACGGTTTCCTTTTAAGCCCGGGAATCATTTTCCCCGTAGTCTCTCTATACGCGGAGACAAAAAAACCACGTTGTTAAAGCCCCGATAACGTATTTATCTGGGTTTATATTTTTCCGCGTGTTTTGAAATTCAAAACTGATTCCCTTAGCCTTTTATATGCTAATTATCGGTGGAGAGCAAAGAAATGATTCGGCGTACTTCGCCACGCGCGTTTTCCGCTAATTTGGCATCCCGCAATCGGAATAAATTAAACTCAATACCAGGCCATTTTCCAAACAATGGCATAATCCATTTAGGAGAAACTTTCGGGCAAAGAATGGAATTGAAGGGGAGGCGATGGAAATATGAAGTTTATGGCGCCATCCATCGGGGAATTTAGCAAACGGTTGCTAGGCGATTCCTTTTGTTTAGCGCCTAAGAGAAGGAGAGAGAGAGAGATAGGAGATTGGCGAAGGCGAGGACCGTCTTCCCGATCCCAGCGGTGGTAAGCTGGTCGCGTCTAGGCCCCCTTAATTGGTAAGCGAGGCTTTGATAGCTTCTGACAGCGGCTGACGTTCTGAACGAGTTCCGCCCCGTTTCGGCATGCTTTCGACGCTTCAACTTGATGGTCGTTTTCTCTAAGCGCCGCTACGTGCTTAGTGTTCTTAAATTAAGCTCGTTTTTACGCCTAGCTTCTGTACACGTTTTTCTAACTTTTTTTTTCCAACGAAGTTTATTTTTGTTCACGATTTTTATGTCTTATTTTATTTAATTTACGCCTAGACTATAAGGGAGGTGCTTCAATCTATAGAAGGAGAAGTACGGAAGCCTTAACTTTAAATAATTCCTTTTTTATTCGGTTTAATTACTAATCCTCCTTTATGTCAAAAGTCTTTTTTATTTAAAAGCGAAAAAGACGGGTCCAATGAACGCACTTTGGGGAATTATTTGATTAAAAATGGGTTTTAGTCTGATTAAGAATTCTGTTTAGTGCTAGTTTTTCCAGATTCTTCTGAGGGGAAAATACTCGATTCACTTTGAAGTTTTTTGGATCTTAAATTTTTAAGCCAAAGATTCGCTTGGAAACAGATTAAGCTAGAGCTAGGGTACTCGTACGGGACACGTGCGGAATAAATAGTTTGTTAACGCTACGTCTACACGTTTCTAACGCGTTTTCTAGCAATAACTTAATCTGCCCAATATTATATTCATAATTCTCGGAAAAATGGGGTATTATTGAGAAAATTTAATTACGTTGTGGAGGTATATTCTAAATTTTTATTTCAGTGCTAGGAATTGAGAATACTGCTTAAATAAATAGATTTTAATTGAATATTTATTATATAATAGTAGGTTAATTTTCCGGAAAAATTAAATGCGGAAAAATTTCCATAAAAAATTGAAACATAAATTACTTTTTAATAGATTTTAATATTTTTAACTTTTATCGATATAAAATGTCTAATAACAGTAAACATACTACAAAACATGAATAGTGTTACATTGTTAATCAGTTTAAGCTAGTCTAGAGGTTTAGTTTTACTTTCAAATTCCAAAAAATGAGGCGAAAATGTTGCTTTATTAGATTTACAAACAATACATTAGACTAATCATGGAAAGAAACCTTTTTTTTATTTTTTCAGAAAAATTCTGAAAATTTTCCGACTCACAACACTAAAATTTAGTAATTGAATATTTATTATTTAATAATAAATTTAATAATTGAATATTTATAATTTAATAATAAATTTAATAATTGAATATTTATAATTTAATAATAAATTTAATAATTGAATATTTATAATTTAATAATAAATTTAGTAATTGAATATTTATTATTTAATAATAAATTTAATAATTGAATATTTATTATTTAATAATAAATTTAATAATTGAATATTTATTATTTAATAATAAATTTAGTAATTGAATATTTATTATTTAATAATAAATTTAGTAATTGAATATTTATTATTTAATAATAAATTTAGTAATTGAATATTTATTATTTAATAATAAATTTAATAATTGAATATTTATTATTTAATAATAAATTTAGTAATTGAATATTTATTATTTAATAATAAATTTAGTAATTGAATATTTATTATTTAATAATAAATTTAGTAATTGAATATTTATTATTTAATAGTAAATTTAGTAATTGAATATTTATTATTTAATAATAAATTTAGTAATTGAATATTTATTATTTAATTATAAATTTAATAATTGAATATTTATTATTTAATAATAAATTTAATAATTGAATATTTATTATTTAATAATAAATTTAGTAATTGAATATTTATAATTTAATATTAAATTTAGTAATTGAATATTTATTATTTAATAATAAATTTAGTAATTGAATATTTATTATTTAATAATAAATTTTGTAATTGAATATTTATTATTTAATAGTAAATTTAGTAATTGAATATTTATTATTTAATAGTAAATTTAGTAATTGAATATTTATTATTTAATAATAAATTTAATAATTGAATATTTATTATTTAATAATAAATTTAATAATTGAATATTTATTATTTAATAATAAATTTAGTAATTGAATATTTATTATTTAATAATAAATTTAGTAATTGAATATTTATTATTTAATAATAAATTTTGTAATTGAATATTTATTATTTAATAGTAAATTTAGTAATTGAATATTTATTATTTAATAATAAATTTAGTAATTGAATATTTATTATTTAAAATGAAATGAAATGAAATGAAATGAAATGAAATGAAATGAAATTTTAATGTGTTCCAAAACAACCCTTTTTACAGTGTCAACTAGTTGGTACACAGCGTGTTACTTAGATATACATATTTACATATCACAGTAGTGAAATCAGATATATTATAACCTGAATTTATATAAAACTGGAGTCTGATAAAATATCAAAGACTTAACTAGGTTAGGTACAATTGGTTGTTAAATTAAGAAATTTTCCCATACATTTGCAATGCTTTGATTTCAGATACTTTACAGATATACAAATCTATTTAATTGGAGTGGGTGTTTGCAGTTATTTGTATTCTATTAATAGGATTCAGAGTACTCTTTTCAGTTTGAAACATTTTTGTAGTTCTAGTATTGTACTGAGGAACAGATATATTTAGTTTTGAAATTAACTTTTCACTGGGTATTATATTGTTTAGTAGTTTATAAAGAAAAATTAGTTCAGCCTTTTTTCGAGAGTCTTCTAGTGTGTCAATTTTGAGATCATTTAGAATTTTTGAATAATTATAAATAGTATTTTTTTTTTAAATATGTATGAAGATATTCTACAAATTTCTTTTGAATATTTTCGATATGTTGCAACAGATAATTGCTGCACCCTCCCCAGGTTAAAGATCCGTACGTAGATTTGGACTTAATCAAGCTATGATATAGAAGTATAAAATGTTTTTTAGAGTTTATTTTCTTACTGAGTTTTCAAGTTACGCCTAATAATCTTCTACAGCTATTTACAGTGTTTTGAATATGTTCTCTAAAAAATAAGCATTTTTCGAAAATCACACCAAGATCTTTAATTAAGTTTTTTCGGGGAATAGGTTCATTATCAATTTTAAAAATATACCGAATGTTTTCAGTTTTTCTACTAAATGAAACAAGAGCTGATTTTAATGGGTTAATAGCCAAATTGTTAGATGAACACCATTTTGAAACTCGATTAAGATCTTCTTGTAGATGTACGGAGTCCGAAAAGTTTGAAATTTCTTTACCAATTTTATGATCGTCGGCGAATTGATACAAGGAGGCAGGGGCGTAGGAACGTTCTAGAAGTTGGAGGGGGCAAAGAGAAACCAAAAGGGGTCTGGAGAATGGTTTTGAATTTTTAATCGAGTGTAGCTTCTCCAAATGCATGTGTACTGTACTACTATGTAAATTGGCGGGAAAAGACTGAAATTTAAACACAATTGAGGTTCTATAAGCTTTTTATGCTTTTAAAATGAGAATTTGAGACTTGTGAAGATGTCTACTGACCAAAAAGTTGGAGGGGGCAATAACATTAGTTGCCCCTCCCAGCAAAATTCTAGGGAGGGGCATTGCCCCCCTTGCCCCCCCTGGTTCCTACGCCCCTGCAAGGAGGAATTTTTAATTTCGAATTGCAAGTCGTATATATAAATATTAAATAAGAAGGGACCAAGGGAGGACCCCTGGGGAACCCCCGTATTGACACAGTAGGAGACGTCGGTTAAAACACCGTTGCATTTCAGTATGTTTTTACGATCGGACAAATAGTTTTCTAACCAACGCAACAGACTGCCATGAAGTCCATACTTTTCAATTTTCTTCAGTAGCAATGGGTGCGAGACTTTATCGAAAGCTTTGGAAAGGTCCAAGAAAACCACGTCAATCTGTTTCTGGTTTTCTACCGCTGTGGTGACGTCACTTAAGAAATTCATATGATTCGTTTCAACACTTTTCCCTCTCAAGAACCCATGTTGGGGAGAGTTGGGAAAAGAGTTGAACCAGTTCGAAATATATTTGTGTATGATATAATAAAATGTTTTAGCAAAAATAGAAAGCAACGAAATAGGTCTATAATTTTTGGGGTCTCCCGCAAAGCCATTTTTGAATATTGGACTTAGTACAGAGGTTTTCCATATAGTAGGGAATTTATTGGTTTTTATAGATAGGTTGTAAATAAATTCTAATAAGGGTAGAAGAACGTCACCACAGCCCTTGACGATGAAGGCTGGGATACCATCAATGCCAGTAGAAAAGGTTAATTTAAGACTCAAAATGGCTTCTTTTATGTCATTTTGAGATATCGATAAAGAATTGTAAGTATCTGAATGCAAATAATTTTGACCATCAGGTATAGAATGGTTAGCAGTTATAGTATCAGTAGAAATTTTGGAGAATATAGAGGCAAATTCATTTGCGAGAGCAGTGGGTTTTGTTAAAATTACATTTTCATTTTTTAACCGAATATCCATAGGTTTACCATTTAAATTCTTATTTACGAAGCCCCAAAACATTTTGGGATGCTTTACAGCCATATCACAAATACTTTTAGTATTAACTTTAAAATCTCTATCAATGAGGTTTTTGGAAATTTTTCGTAAATTGCTGTACTGCTTATAGTCTTCAGAATTCTGAGTTCGCTTAAATTTCTTATGAAAGTATTTTTTACTTTTTAGAATTTTTATGAGCTCCTTAGAGTACCAGTTAGGGAAATTTTTAAAAGATTGTTTTACTGTATTAGGTATAGAATTATTCATAGCAGTTTGTGTTGCCTTGGTTAGAATGTCAACGCAGATGTCGACGTCATTTTGGTTGTAAAAATCTGACCAATCATGGTCGCGTAGGAATGTGTACAATTGGAGATAATTTCCTTTAGGATAATTAAAAGATTGCGTAGAATGGGAAATAGTATTATCGAAGTTCGTAAAATACTCTACGTAAAAGGGCGGGTGTCGTTTGCAAATTTCAATAAAGGTTTCTTTTAATGGAAAGATATTTACAGCATTGATATCTGAGAGACAAAGATCGAGTACATTGCCACAATCATTTTGTATATAGTTTAATTGATGAAGATTACTCGAGTAACAAATATCAAAGACGTGGGACGCCTTCCGCTTAGTTGTATAGCTACAGTCTAGCGTACTGAAATTTGGCCAGTCTAGTTTAGGTAAATTAAAATCCCCGAATATAAAGATATTTGAAATGTTGGCACAGTGAGATGCCCAGTGTAGGCTAAATTCCTCATATATTTTATCGCTAATACTTGGTGACAGATATATATTCCCAATTAATACGGAAGAAACAGAGGTAATCTTGACCTCCACAAATACGCATTCAGGAACTCTCTCAAGATCAGTCCGCCTTATAACCGTAAAGTTATTTTTCACTGCTATAAGAACACCACCGCCACGAATATTGGGATCAGCAGAGTTGTTTCTGTCCGATCGGAAAATTTGAAAATTGTTAGGGAAGTAATCTTCATCAAAGTGGCTGTCATTGAACCACGTCTCCGTAATACAGATAATGTCCATGGAGGTTAAATTAACATTATTAAAGAAAGTATTGGATTTAGTACGAAGGCCACCTGTGTTCTGATATCCTATTTTAAGAGACTTAGACATTATTGGTTAGAGGTGGTTACAGAATATAGGTATTCATTTCTCAGCCTGCCGTTAAATTCCTTGAATAAACAGTTAGACGGCCAGTTACTCGGGTCCTGTAACTGGTTAAACTCAGATTCATCACAGCTAACATGGAAAGAAGAGTAAGTATCATATTTCGTTTTCAGTTTAGTACATTTAAGCGATTGCAATTTGGTTTCGTCTAACAAGATTTCCAATAGTTCCGTATCGCTCAGTCCAACCGCAAGCCTGGTCACAAACAGCGCTTTCCTAGGAGGCCGAAGATGATCAGTGGCTGCTTTGAGTTTAGACTCACGTTTTGTTCCACTATAGCTAGCTCGTGAAGCCTTCGTTCTAGATTTAGCAGAAAAGATAGCAGATTTAGGGTTTCCGTTCAGAATTACCGGAATGGGTTCTGCAGTGGGTTCACGATTGCTCATGGATGAGAGTTTGGGAACTATTGAATTTTGTGATGTCTTTAAAACAGACTTAACATAAGTTTGGCTATTCGGCAACATTGCGAGTGAGGAGACTGTCAATTGAAGGTCTCTGACCAGGTCAACGAGTAAGATGATGTTGGTATGAGAGGAGTCAAGAATCGACTGCTTGTCACGTGAAAGACTGTCCATTTTGAAAACCTCGTTAAGAATAACGTTGAAGTCGCTAAAGTCTCGCTCCCTAGAAACTCCTTTAGGAAGAGTAGAGCTTGAATTGGTTGAACCATTCATCTTCGAGGTACTACAGTCTGTGGCATGAGAGGAGTCACCCCCCCCCCCCCAAAGTACTAGAAGTAGTGTTAGAGTTTGAAGAAGAAACACTCGCACTTAACAGCTTCTGTTGTTCCTTTTTAAGTTTAGTGTGACACCGTGGACAAATATATTTACTCAGTTTGGGATCAGATCCGTCCCAAAGGTTATCGAATTCCTCGTGTGTGAAGTGCGAAGCGCAACCTCGGTGAATGCGTCTTCCACAGTGACCACAGGGAACACGGCGCTTCTTTCCAAAAAACCGTGGATGGGGCCATGGAGAAGGCACGAGCGTCGCCAAACGTCGCGCCGATTTTACTGGGCCGTCAATCCAAATTTGCAGGCGTATAATTCGTCAAAAAGCCAATTACAGTCCAGGGGGCCTATTCTTGTCTTGGCGATACGCATGTCGTTATGGCGGAATCGATAAAATATCGCCATAACGACATCGACCGGCGAAAACCGTATTCTTGTCTCCAAAACTCACTTCGACATCGCCGTATCGCCAGCGAATTATAACGACAGGGCTGGGGATGTCGGAATCGCGTTTCTTTGTCGTTATGACGTCATTTTTCGCTTCGAATCGCGGTATTTTCAAAATGGCTGCTTTACAGCTCGCATGTTTTGAGTTTTGGCGTCTGTCAGAAATGGAAGAAACGAAGAGTTTTGGGTGGGAGAGAGTTCTAAGAGATAGATCAAAAGCTTTTGAACTTTCGGAAAATTAGTTTAGAAGTTTATTTCACCTAGATAAGTATTTAGTAATAGAGATTTGTGAGCATCTAAAAGCGACGTTAGAGTCAAACGCGTCTAACGTAAGAGTTACGGATCTCCCTGTAGATTCAAAGGTGAGCCATGAATTTAAGAATTAAAGTTCGTAATTATTAGCGTTTTAATAATTATATGGTTCATTAGGCGTTAGTGGCTGTTCGATTTTGTGCTTACCAGAAAGCAGCTAGTTGGCAAAGATTTGTTTCTTGATGTCAGTCAGGCCACGGTCAGTCGCTGTCTGCATCAAGAAACCGATGCAATAAATAGCATTTTAATGCCAAAATGGATAAAATTTCCACTGAGTAAAGGGAAGCCACAAAGTTGAGGTAATTATCAAATCTTCTCATAGCAGATAAATATTAATTTAACAATGCGTATAGATTTATGGAGAAGACCAGATTTCCCGGGGGCCATTGCTGCAATAGATTGTACGCACATTGCAAATGTTGCTCCAAATTCACAAGATTCAAATTATCGTGAACATTTGTACATTAACAGGAAAGAAAACCATTCCTTAAACGTGCAATTGGTAAGCTTTATTTTTATATATAAATAATATACATGTACATTCAAAAATTTACATAGTTTTTATAGCTTTGCGATTGTGATTTGGTAATTTTGAATGTCAAAGCCAAGTTTCCTGGGCGTACTCATGATGCCCACATATACAAGGCATCAATGGTTTCAAGATATCTTTGAAAAAAGTTACCTAGCAACCAAGAACTCTAGAGATCATTCCTAAGGTAAGTTTTGAGTATTAACTTCTCAATATAAAGGTAGGTATGAGGGTGTATAGGTAACAGAAAAACAACTATTTTTCTTTTCAAAACTTTATTAGTGAAATTGTAAAAGATTCTTCAAAATAAAAAATTTGAATTTTTCACTTACTTCGTTTTAAAACTAAGCATATGAAACTCAAATAGTTTTTACAATACAAATTCTCCTCTGAGAACTAGCTATATGGCACCAAGTTTCCAACTGATCTTCCATTATCTTAGTTTGCTTATCAAGATTTGAATTTATTTTCTCAAGAAATTGTTGAGCCCTCGCATATGACCCTGTTGCCTTTGTTGGTTGCGACCTTTAAACGGTTTAAGCCAAATTATCTTTTCCAAATTTTAAATATTTTTAAAGTAAATGATTTTCTACTTACCTCGTGCAGCTGGAGAAATATTTTTACCTTGGGAGTGATTAGAACCAAAGAATATAAAGCCCCAGGAATGGAAGGATTGATATTATTGGCCGCGTGTTTTGGCCGAGCTAGAAACTTCCGGCAAAGCAAATCAGAGTAACTGGAAATGGTTACCGCAACCAGGTCTCTCTTTGAAAAGAAGAGGTGCAAAAGTTCCACTAGACGGAGCTACACCTTCCATTCCTGGGGCTTTATATTCATCGTTAGAACTCACAGACGCTACTGGTAAACTATGATTAAATCTTGGAGATCTGCAGGAATGGGAGCCAGTGGGAGAAGAATGGGCGATAGTGACTGAATATGGAGGAGCCATTGTTGAAGAAGCTGCGGGACGTTGATCTAAAGTAGCCAATGCCGCATCCATTTTCTTCAATTATCTGTTGTTAAAATCAAGAAATGTTAGCATGAAATGTATTCATGAAAGAATACTTACCCCAAAACCAGCTTCTGGTACTTCGTAGTGGCCAAATGTACCCCCTAGGCCGCTCAATAAACGAGAGCTGCCCAACATTTGCTCGACCTTCCTCAGTTGTCTTAGTTCTAGTTTGGGAAGTTCCAGTCAGCCAAACTCTGGAACATTTATGCATAAGTAATAGAAGTAACAGTATTTCTATTCCAAAAAAATTACTGCACCTCCAGTACGGTCCACCACAAGCATTAAGCCTTTGGACAAGACTAATGCACATCGCGGTGTACTGTACGCCTCGTTTGTACAGTTTGCATCAAACTTACGGCTAACGAAACGTTCATTAGCCTCCATGTATTCTAAAATTAAAACCTTTAGATTTCCGCAGAATTTTGTGGCGCGACTCAATGTTATTTTAAAAAAAACTACCAAAGAAGAACAAAAATGACAACTGCGAAAACGTAAACAAACGCAAAAATATTACAGCAGCCGACAGAAATAAATAAGTGCGATTCGTATTGGACGATTAGAGGGGCACGTCACCGGATGTTGACGTCACAACTCGCCTGGCGGTATTTTCGTTTTTACGACATTTCTGATAGCGACATAGAGTCTCTATGATAGCGACAGGGGGACAAGAATAAGGTTCCAAGCGAATGTCGTTATCTCGAATGTCGGTATGGCGAAGTGATAAGGTGGAATCGTTATGTCGTAACCGAGACAAGAATAGGCCCCCACTGAGTAGCGATATACGTCGTCACGTATTCAGTATCACTTAGAAATGGAAAACGCGAACTTGGAGAATAAAAACATCGGAAGCGCGAAAATTGAAAAACAATTCCGCGTTCTCGCGCGCTCCCGAAATAAAAAAACCGACTTTTCAAAACCCGTCAGGCCTAAAAAGGCAAAAGTTAATGATACTCGCACAAAAGATAATAATACACGAAGAAAAATGTCTTTTCCGAAAGCGCGGATGAACCCTTTTCCGAAAAATATAAAACTTAATATTTATTATGTAATAATTAATTTAGTAATTGAATATTTATTATTGGTTAATTATTATTTAATAATAAATTTAGTAATTGAATATTTATTATTGGTTAATTATTATTTAATAATAAATTTAGTAATTGAATATTTATTATTGGTTAATTATTATTTAATAATAAATTTAGTAATTGAATATTTATTATTGGTTAATTATTATTTAATAATAAATTTAGTAATTGAATATTTATTATTGGTTAATTATTATTTAATAATAAATTTAATAATTGAATATTTATTATTTGTTAATTATTATTTAATAATAAATTTAATAATTGAATATTTATTATTGTTAATTATTATTTAATAATAAATTTAATAATTGGATATTTATTATTTAATGTTTGAATAAAAAAGGTTCTTAATTTTAGATGAAACCGTTTTTTGGTTTAATAGAGTAAGTCTTTAGAGCGCTCTTAGCCTTAATACATTTAACCGCGCCGAAAATCGGTCTAGAGCTGTAGCAAACGGGTCTCTCTTTTGCGTTGTATTCATTCGCGGAAAGTAGTTAAAAAAATTTCTTTCGCTTTCTGAGACCGCGTAAGCCATCAGACGACAAATCGCGAATGGCTTCCTTCTTGTTTATTTATCCCTTTCTTGTATTAACCAGTAAAAGTATATTGCCCCTGGTGGGTATTTCTACTCACAACACCGGCGTGCCGCGGATTGAGCACTTCTACAGGGCTTTGTAGACGGAAAATAGACGTTCCATTTAAATTGAGTTATATTACAAGGAGAAAGACGTTTAATATCGCAAAATTTTGGAATACAGCGCTATATATTACGCCGTTAAAGTTTGTAAACTAAATTTTGTATAACTCTGCCGAAAACTTGGCCGAAATGAAATATGAGGTTTGGGGGTGAACGGAAAGTGGGCGGGAATGCAAATTTGAAGTTCGTTCAAAGTCGCCTGGGTGTAATAAACAAACACGGAGCGGAACGAGAAATTTAATTTCACCCACAGGCCCCCTCGGACCCCTTCCCTCTCGAACCCCCTCCCCTTTTAATAGCCGCACTGCTTTAAAGCCAACACTCTCTCCAAAGGTTTTTAATCTGCCACCAAAGCGCGCCCCTTTATTATATGGAAATACATTATAATCTAAACCTCACACTCTCTCTTAAGTTTGCTTAAAAAATGACTTTGCTTTTAGAAATAATATCTAGGCAGGGTCATTTCGGCCGCGCTTTAATTATAATAGATGGCGCCAGAATTGAAAAGAAACTAGCCAGCGCCTCAACACGTCGTACAATTAAAGATACGACGAAGGAGTTTAGTTTATTCGCGCCTTTAGAGACGTTATTCGTTAAGACTCGTTTCGTAGTATAGGGCGTGAGAGATAACCGAGGCGTAACGACGAGGTATATTCCGTTAAAAGCTCGCGAGCCTCTCGTTCTAATTCTGAATTACTAACCCGCGAAAGAAGGGCTCGTGGCAGTCGTCGGATTCTCGCGCCTTCTTCTGGTTTTTATGAAAGATATGGTCAGTGGCGCCACCGGGTGGGAGTGATGTCGTCCTCTTCACCGCGCTATTTATTTTAACGCGCGACGAGAAACTGGGGAGGCGGAGATTTATAGAAAAAGATGGTGTCGTTTGTTCCCGCTTATCCCGTTAGCTTCCCGGGCGGACATTTTTCCTAATCGCTCCTTTATCGAAGCTATCTCGGGTAATAGAAAAGATTCCGCCCCGAAATAAGTCATAGAAAATACCCGTATCTCTTCCCACAGCCATCATCCGGGAATTTTATTAGAAGAAATCTTCCGCCGGCGTAGTAACCTGGCTTTTATAGCCCGTCATCCGGTTTTCCTTCTTTTCTTTTTACTTAAATAAAAAAATCGTATTTCAAAGGAAGGGACGGAAAAAACAGTCGTATAGTCTTGTCTTTCGCTGACTCCTACATAATAATAGCGACTCGCGAGTCCGGAGATATCGTCGGGAGAGACAATGTAGGATCTGTGTTGTTTTTCCCTCCTCGGTTCTCTTTACTCCGTGGCGCTTTATCCCGATGAAGATGGAGTCCGCGAATGAATTTGGGCATCGCCTCGCGCTCGTGTCACCATCAGCTGTCGACCGCATCACCCGCATCTGCTCCTATTTCTTTGTACCCCTCTCACTCCCTTTCACCCTTCCGCCTTCGCATCTTCCCCTTTATTTTCTTCCTCTGTCGTCGCGCCTTCGAGAGAGAGATAGAATGGACATTGACGGAGGAGCTTTAGGACATACTCAATTCGCGTCTGCCTACTTTACGTTGTTAGGCCATCCGTTTCGGCCTACTTTAGCAGCGTTTATTTTCCTCCGCTTCGCTAATTTGATGGATGAATTACTACCTAGTGTATCGGATCGCTGACTTATAAAAGATTGACGCTTTCGCTGAGTCGTGTCTTAATTCCGTATAAAGAATCGCTTAAAACTCTTCCATGAATTTTCATTGTATATGCCTTCTTTATTTCTGACAAGGGCTTAATGATTATCATGTAGGCTTACGTATCAGAACCAGGGTTGGACTAGTAGGGGTAAATTGAAGGGTATAAAAATATTTTGCTTTACCCGTCAGAATTAAAATAGGAATATATTATCACTTGAGTTACATGACTTTGGCCGATCACATTTTTTTAAATAAAATGGGGTTGATGAATGATGAATTTATGATACGCCAGATTCGCCATTATTTATGAATATTTAGGGAAATTTTTCATTAGTCAAATTGACTAGTAAGCCCCCAGATTTCGATTAATTTTAGTAGTCAGAGCATATATTTTAGTAGTCAAATGCAGTGACTAGTGCCTTATGTCCAACCCTGATCAGAACGCCCTACGTATATGCATCCCTAATAAAAAAAATGGTTTTTACTATCCTTAAAAAGAACGCAAAAGGTAGTCTGATCAAAGCTATTTTCAAAAGCAAATATTTACATAACCTTTATTGATATACACAGTGCTGGGTTTAAGCTTTTAGGGGTCTTGGGTCTATGATCTCAAGTTTGTGAACGGTGGGGTAACTTCAAAAGAATATAAAGAATTTTCACTCACGTGCAAATTGACAATCAGATTCAGAATACATTTAAAATTCAAATTAAATCATAATTTACACCTAAATTTGGAATTCACACTAAAATTAAGAATTAACAGTAATATTTATAATGAAATAGAATTCCCGCTCACTTTCAGAATTTGCAGTAACATTTGTAATTTAAATATCATTAGAATTCCCATTCATATTCAGAACTCACCCTCAAATTCAGATTTAACAGCCACATAGAGAATTACCACCAAATTCCGAACTCACCCTCAAATTCAAAATTAACAGCCACATAGAGAATTGCCACCAAATTCAGAACTCACTTTCAAATTCAAAATTAACAGCCACATAGAGAATTGCCACCAAATTCCGAACTCACTTTCAAATTCAAAATTAACAGCCACATAGAGAATTGCCACCAAATTCAGAACTCACTTTCAAATTCAAAATTAACAGCCATATATATAGAATTGCTACCAAATTCAGAGCTCATCTTCAAATTCAGAGTTTACAGAAACATTTATAAATTAAACATCGTTAGAATTTACACCGAAATTCAGAACTCATACCCAATTTCAGAATTAACAGTCACATAAAGAATTCCCAATCACATTCAGAACTAACACTCATGTATAAAGACATTATTTAAATATTTCGCCTTAGTTTAAAAAATATAGTGGAATCATCATCTTTTAGGTTGCAAGTCAGTTGAAGCTACACTATACTTTGTTGATATTCGATACTTGATGTACTTATTGGAACGTTCCTTAATGATGAGTTGACGGTTTCGCAAAACCACCAAGTTTTTTTGATTGGATGTCCTGAAGATGCTGATTTGACCCGATTTAACTAGGGATGTTACTCTTTCGACCCGATGGGAGTTTTGCTTCGCGCAAATTAAGAGAAAATCGGCAGATCACGCATCTCCGATAACCCCCCTCCCCCCTGCCCACCCATCCGCCCACCCTTCCACCTCATTATCAGTTTCAAATATTCCGATCGCGGTTTGCTACATCCGACGATGAAGACCCTCCATTGAAGGAAAATCGGTTTTCCCAAATCGAGTTCGCTACTTGTAATGATTTTTTAATTATTTTTTCTTCTTGGCTAAGGTGCTAGCTTTACAAAACGAAATAAGCGCGTCAGAGGGCTGGAAGATTATCTGATTCACTAGTCCAAGCAGGCAAGATTTTAAGTTTCTCAAAGCTGATAAAGAGTATGGGAAATATAAGCAATTCCCTGGAGTTTTCCTTTATTTACCTGAGCACCGTAATGAATTGTAAGACCGAGGCTTAAGGTCGAAACAAGATCCAAGCGTAATCTCGTAGGAATAGAATAACGAGATGAGAAAACGCATTCTTGTGCCATTGTTGGGTCTATGGGTGGAGGTAATTTTTTCCGTTGTTTAGGATAGGCGGGTAGAGATAGTCACTGCCAACGGAAGTAGACTGCTTTTACGAGATAAAATCTTCTATATATTACCTCGTTCCGGAGTAGATTTAACCTTACCCGTTACCACTACCGAAGGCTAGATGAACTAGGTGTTTCCATATAGTTACTGTCGGATAGCAGGCGGTTTTGTAGTACGGTCTACAAGCCGGACGCGCCAGGTTTACCGCTCATCTTCTTATAAATTATTAATCCCAGTATAATCAATATTAAAAGGGGCTGCCCGCCTTTGCGTAGATCTTAGTTAATAATGTTAGGCCGATCTTTTCTTCCCATATCGAGTAATATAAGAAGACACGATGCTGAACAAGTGCGCCTAATAAATTTCCCGCTGCGCCTCAGAAACGATATTTTCTCGTTATTGGAATATATGAAAATGAATGGTGTTTTCTCTGGGATTTGGAAGTTTTTGAAAGATCTGTACAAAGATTTGGAGCACGAAGTTCTGTATGGTTGTATTTGTTTCCTTTTGGTGTAAATATTTAATGAAAACATTTGGCTGCATGGTTTATGTTTATTTTATCTTATTTCTAATAAATATTCATTTAATGCATTGATAATTTTAGGAGTTCGATAAGTTCTATAGATAGTGGCAGCTAGGAGCAACAAACGCAAGGAGAACGCAGCTAGCCTTTAAACACGCTAACGCAGTGTTGTGTACAAATTTCATTGGACGAACCTTTACGCTGAATGTTTTACGGAAAGGGGGAAGACAATTTCCGAATTTTACCCTTCCGACGGCAGCAGGTGCTAAAGCGTCTAACGCAAGAAAATGTACGACTTTCGACGGGTTGCGTTCTCCTTGTGTCGGGTGCTGCGTTTGTTGCTCCTAGGTGGCATGCTCTCGAAGCATGTTGCATAATTAAAACATTGAAGATTCGGAGGATATTAACATAACATCGCTACTTCTGGCTGCAATCAACTTAATTGGAGACCTACAGAGATTATAGAAGCGCAGTCAGTTGGGGAAAAAAATGTCCCGACGCGAGACGAACCACTTTCGGTGACGCGACTTAATTAATTTCCGGCCAGTTGATCTCGAATATTGCGCGTTTTTTCCGCATTACTATCTCAATTATTTTCTACTCTCATCTTCTTTTGGCATATAACCGAGGCTACAAAACCAAAAGAGAGCTGGTAACCTAGTCGCCCGAAGGTCCATTCTGTTCTATTGTCTCTCCTTCATCTGGCCTAAAGGCCGCCAACTCCAAACTTCCCCTACTTCTCTTTATTTTATCTTCACTCGTCTCCCACTGGTCTAACACGAGTGTCCTCGGAGTAATTTTATCTTCCACTCGGGCTCGCTCGTTGGTCGACAGTTTTGTAAAGACTCATCGGTGTCCTTTTTGTCAATATTTAGCACACTCTCGAGATAAAATGTCGTATCCCTCTGTCGTATCCTTCTACCCCAGCGCTCTTTCTGGCTGTTTCACACCTGACCTCGAGGGGTTAAAGTCGCGCTTTTCAGGTGTTTCTAAGGTTTTTTTTGTATACGTTCGTTTTCTTTCCACTCTCTAGCCTAAGTTCAATTATCCGTCTTTCAAGAAGTTGATAATTGATTCTTTAGAATGAATCTGGGGCTCGCTCCTAACTCTCTAACCAGAGTTAGCTGACCTTCTTTTGCCTGTTTTTTCATCTTCCCTTTCCGTGAGGATAAACTCGAACTTTCGAAATTGAAAAGAACCAATTTTGTCCGCGGGGTTCCAATCGTTGAACTTTGCCCGTTGTTGAGTTTTTTCCAGGAACTTTGGAACTGAAAGTTCCCCTTTTTGGGTAAAATTAGCACTTTGATTAAATTTGTGTGGATATTGCAACGGGTTACGGACGAAGAAATTTGACGAGGTAACCTTTTCTTTTCAAGAAGATGGCCGCTGGTTTTAGTTCTTCTCGACAGAGACCACTTTCGGATAAAAAAGTAGCGGTGATATTTGGCGGGAACAAACTTTTCATCAATAAACGAGTTTCAATCATATTTGACACACGCGCAGTTAGAGCCTAGCGCCGCCGATCCAACGCTGAAGTCGCCGGTATTTTCTCTGGCGCCGAACCGCCGCCGCCGAGTCATTTACTTTTCGGTGCGCCGCCGAGAAATTTTGTTGCCACCGCCAGGTCATTTACTTTTCTCTGCTCCGCCGATAAATTTTGTTGCTGCCGCCGAGTCATTTACTTTTCTCTGCGCCGCCGATAAATTTTGTTGCCGCCGCCGAGTCATTTACTTTTCGGTGCGCCGCCGATAAATTTTGTTGCCGCCGCCGAATCATTTACTTTTCGGTGCGCCGCCGATAAATTTTGTTGCCGCCGCCGGGTCATTTACTTTTCTCTGCGCCGCCGATAAATTTTGTTGCTGCCGCCGAGTCATTTACTTTTCTCTGCGCCGCCGATAAATTTTGTTGCCGCCGCCGAGTAATTTACTTTTCGGTGCACCGCCGAGAAATTTTGTTCCCGCCGCCGAAATCTTTTGAGATTCCCTTCGTAACTTTATTATTTTTCTTTCAAAATAATTTTGGATTTTTTTTTATTTTAATTTTCAAAGGGGAGGAGACATTTTCCCCTTAACGCCGCCACCACCAAAAAAATCAACGCCGCCTAGGATTTTTGAAAAATCGGCGAGCCCGCCGCCGCCGACCGAAATTAAATCGGCGCTATGCTCTACGCGCAATTGAACGAAAAAGCAGACGAGGATGGTATTTTGACGCCATACTTCAGCGTGACCTCGGTGACCTATGACGTCAAGTTAGGCTTCCCTTTGTGGTGACAATTACCATCTTAATAGTTAATTTTAAGGTCGGTAGATGGCGATGCGCTTATTCTTCCGTTCTGAGAAAGAAACTTTATCACGTAATGCTTCCAACCAATTCACAGATAACAATTGCGTTTACTGACCTGAGCAAATATTTACGGTAGATCAGATATCAGACTATCCGCATTTACGTTCTGATATTTTCAGATCAGTGGATGCAAATCAGATAGTTTAAACCCAAAACCAATCTAAATTCATTGCAAACTGACAGAGAGAATGAGATCATATTGCAGATGTCTCACTACTATTTATTTTATTTATCCCCGGAATAAAATCGTTCCGAAATTTTTATTAATTTTTATTAACCTTTTAAACTGAATTTGATGAGTTCAATTCGAGCAGATCAGTTCAGATCGGATACTTGAGATAAATAATCAGATACAATATGATATTATATTGCTGGGTTAGGGGAATAAAAATATTAATCTGATCTTGAATAACTGAAAATTTAACTTGCCATTATTTTCGGTGGGATTAAGTTATATTTTCAGGCTTAATATTAGGCCGTTTAGCTTTTAAATATTTTACGAAATTTGTTAAAATATCCTTAAACGAAAACCTTTGTATTTTTAAATAAAATATTCTACTACAAAATGTGCCTAGATCCGCGATCTTAAATTAAGAAATATTTTAACCATATTATTAAAGTAGTAAAATAGTTAATGTTCATCGTATATTATTTATAATACTCACTTAATAACTTTTAATTAGCGCACCCATATTTTATTAATTTGGCCAAAGAAACAAGCCTAAGTAATAAATTATTAAAAATGGAAAATAAAATTGGAGTATATTAACTTCAATTCAATTCAATTATATTTTATTTTTTAAGTTTTTTGATAGAGCAATTTATTTAAGACCTCAGCTCACTTTCCCATGGCGAAATTTAATGAAGCTATAGCGCTGGATAATCCATAGTCGGGTAGCTAAAAAATTAAGACTTTATTTTCAACTAAGCACTTTTCATGCCCAAGATTCAATATTGTGGATGCCTAGCGGCATTATTCATACTGTCAACAATAATTGTCTGCCAGTACTACAATTAATATTAATGTATCAGCGTTGGTGTACAGTACAGAGATAGCCATACGGGTTTGTTGCTACTGTCAACTTAAGCGAGGAACGTATTAGAATCCCGTCATTCAACGAAGGTTAGTCAACTGTAGATAAGAAGCTTCGTAGTGTAATGAGTTAGTGTACTATTTTTGACGTGGAAGGCCAACTGATCAGCTGGTAGCCAGTTTTCCGGAAAAATGCAAAAATCAAATTTTGTCCGTCTTCGAGTTAACGTTGTTTTTCGCACTTTACACAAGAAATAATAAACCATTTCTTATGGGAACTTAATTTACATCTCATTATTTAAACGTAATAAAGTATTTTTAAGTAAAAATTATCATTATCGTAATTAATTTAATTGTAGTTTATCAATTTAACATTTAACCGTTAAGCCTTTGTTTCGTAGGGAAAATTAGCCCGTAGAACCCGTTCATATATTCTAGGTTAAAAATAACGTATTTAGTAGTACCAGAAAGAATTTTGTGGAAAGTGAAATTTAGTTTAAAGTTAATTTTGTTTTATCTCATAAGTTTTTTTTTTTACGCACCAGCTGATTTTTTACAGAGTAAAAAAAATGAATGATTGAATTTTGATTTAGGTGTATCCATCTATCATTGTGTAAATAATTAATTAAAGAGTGAGTAGACTGAAATTTTTGTTATTTGAGGATCAGTAGTGTACGAGCCATACAGCCAGAACAGGGCTGGAGACCCACCATTCAAGTAAGTTTACTTACATTAGGTGCGTTTGAGATTTTTTTTTAGTTTTGTAATATAATATTTATTCATATTAATTGCCTTAGTGGCTATTTTCATTTACAATGTCTGTGTATTGTACCCCGTTCTATTTATATTGCCTGGTGGCTATAAATTACACATTGCCTTTGTGGCTATAAATTACACTTTGCATTTGTGGCAATAAATTACACGTTGCATATGTGCCTATAAATTACACGTTGCATATGTGCCTATAAATTACACGTTGCATTTGTTGCTATAAATTTGCCCTGTGAGGCAGAGGAAAGGGACAGCTATTAAATAAAAAATGCTTTTATCAAAGCAGTTGGAAGGTTGATTTAAGGGGGAGTAGTTGGGATCTATGAAGGCAGAGATATTGGAAATGTTTTAGAATTAAAGAGTTATTTTTGGAATTATTTTAAAAAGCAAAATATATTTCTAAAATAATTTCCATCGACTTTCCTCACCTTTTATATATTTTAAAACCCCTTCCTTAAATTTGAGCCTTGAAACTGTAACAGTAAACTGAGAAACTTTTAAATTATAAAGGATTACGTGTAAAATTACAGCATTTAAATTGCTGAAACTCATTATAGAAACTAAACTAGTGAAAAGGTCATCAATAAAAGAGATTTGCAATTAATTTAATCAATAATGTTATTAAAGTTAACAGAAAATTTGGGTGCAGCTATAGCCTCTATTTTCTTATGGATTTATACGAAATTTTAATTTAACATATAAAACAACATATTAATTATGATTATACCATTTTGCGAGTAGTAGTTTGAAACACAAAACTGCTGGATCCAGTTACGACAGCATAGGAGACGTCTATACAGGGCTTCCACATTTGATACCTAAAAGTTTCCTCTTTCGATAATTTCATTAATTGACATAGAAATTCCCATTTTTTATCCCTCTACTAATTTACATAGATATTCAGATTAATTCTGAAAATGAATCAAAATTTAAGGTTTTATTTATTACAAAATTACTTAACATTTGAATAATTTTGCAAAAACATATCCTCAAAAGTTGCAAATGGATATTTATATCGTGACTTTCATTACTATCAAAATGACCAGCATTTTAGGAACGTATTAAAAATATTTTTTACATGTGTGACTTATAACATATTAAATTATCCATGGACTACATATACAATTAGAGTAGACTAAAACAGGCAATGGTATCAGAAAAGCTAAAAATTGCCTTTCTTCCCGTGCAAAGAATACTTTTCCCTCATTTTCCTCCGCGAAAGGCCGTTTTTTAAATATTTCCATTAGAATATAATTAATTCTGAACTAAACACTCGTACTCCTTTACAATTTAAAATTTTATCAGTTTACTGTTACAGTTTCAAGGCTCAAATTTAAGGAAAGGGTTTTAAAATATATAAAAGGTGAGTAAAATCGATGGAAATTATTTAAGAAATATATTTTGCTTTTTAAAATAATTCCAAAAAATAACTCTTTAATTTTAAAACATTTCCAATATCTGTGCCTTCATAGATCCCAACTACTCCCTCTTAAATCAACCTTCCAACTGCTTTGATAAAAGCATTTTTTATTTAATATGTCTTTGATTATTCCAATGGGTAATCTAATAATTAATAATTTAGGAGGTAAATATTCCGTACCAATTTGCGCGTCCTGTACGAGTCACTGGCCCCGCGAGTCGTATAATTTGATAAATGCCTAATTTGTCTCCGAGCAACAAGCCGTACCCTCATTAAATGACGAATGGTAAATATAATAAATATGTATTATACATTGACTTATATCGGGCACGGATCAGTTTTGTTGGAATATAAATATCGGGCTGCCTCATTAACTTCAAGTGCTCCAAAACAAGCCCCGGGGTGCCTCTCCCGCCAAAGACGACCAATTACTCCTCGTGTTTTTCTTCTCCCGATTCATTCTCTGCCTCCTTCCTTCTGGCTCCATCTATCGGCGGTGGCGGCAATGAGAATTGAAAAAATATATCATTGTTACCCCACCCCCGAACGATCAATTGTTTTGTAACGGCGGAAAAGCTTATTCGCCGCTGTTGGTAGTGCGGATCCTGGAGATGAATGAATATGGTTTTTTAATGCCTCGGGCACACCGGGGATTTTGAGACGAGCCAGATGACCCTATCCCCCCCCCCCCCTTGCGCTGTTTTCGGATCATATTCTTCCTTTTCTTAATCTTACTGTATTTCTTTTCCTTTTTCTATCATTCCCAAAATCCCGTCTGTACTTTTACTGTACTTTTCCGAAACTGCATCGTTTATTTTTTTTGCTTTCCGAAATTGTCTATTCGACGATAGCGAAAACATTCGTTATGTTTTTCGTTATTGCTACCAAGTATTAGCTGTCGTTCCTCAGTGTGGTTTAAGAGCCACGTTTAGCCTTTATAGGTACAACCAGGTGACGTTACTTTCCCAAGTAATGCGATTTACTATCAGAATCTAACAATTTTCCTTCCCAAACCAGGCTATATACGGTTCGATAATAAAAACAAAATGCGTATATAAGCTTGTTTCGTATTGACGTTTCTAGCATCTTCGTAACGCTTCGGTTTTTGAAGGATGTAATATAGACGTATTGAGCTATACTGGTCTAATATAGCCTTGAGCCGTATATTTTGAAGAATGACTTAGGCACGTTGCTGGAATATGAACGTGCTTAATGACATTTCAACGGGAGATTTTTTATCAGAATATCGTAGGCCTAGGTCTATATAAGGAGCGTTACATTTACCCTTTTCAGACAAAGCTTATAAAAATCACGTTTTTGTAAACTAAAGATTAGTTTTCACTTGTAAAAATTAATTTTTTTACTAAACGGACTTTAAGTACGGTTTTATAAGGCTCTGTAAAGAGTATTAGTGGTTTTTATCAGACTCGTAAACTATAAGTATCACCGCCTACCGACCGAGTTTTAAATGGGAACGGTCAAGCTTGAACCAGTTAGATAGCCCTATAGCTCATTAAAAACTAAAATTTATGGCGAAAACCGCATCAAAAAATATTGAGTGGTTAATTTTTAATAAAATAAAGAAATTTCGGGAAATCGAAAAGCGCGCGTCCGCCGCGACACCTGGTAAGAAGTCGGTGAGACAGAAAAACAACGTAAAATTGTTTTGCACGCGCGGCGCGTTCCAGTTATAAGATACCTAAGCCTAAATTGGGGTGGCGGAGTGGTTAGCACTTTCACCTCGCAGCAAGAGGAGCCGGGTTCGATAACAGCTTGTGGCACTGGGTGAAAACTCGGAACAACTCCTTCTGCGTTGAGTTTGCAAGTTCTCTCCTAACTGGTTTAAGGGGTTTTCCCCCGAGCTCTTCGGTTTCCCCTTCCACAAAAACTTGTTGAGGTTAACGGTAATAGTTAGTGTAGGGAGCTGTTGGCTCGATCGTGTGGCATGCAGGGTTTGCCACCACCCTCCTACGCATTGTAACCCGGCCACCTGAATTAAAGGCTTCAAAAGTCGCTTGATGACTTAGGCCTAAGGTGGTGCCTTGGGTATTAGGCTAGCAGATTATTAAATTGCGCGATTTTAAAAGTTAGGATAGTTCGCAAATCGCTCATACGGGGTTAGGGGCGCAGCTGGCGCCAGCCCCTAAGATGGCGGCGAAAATTCAAACCCAAACACCTGGCGTTATTTTTCGTTTCAACTTTTTGGGCCAAAATCTATTTTTTCAAGACAAAAAAGGTACGTGTTAGTATATTGAACGTCTTGTTAATCTTTTGATACGGAAATAAGGCCATATTTGGAAAAGCTTGGCCGTTCCCCTTTAAATTGAATATATGAAAGCTGTCTGCTCGTTACAAATTATCTCTTTCAACCGAAAACCTTGAAATTCAAATGCCGTCTGCTATTTCTTCACATATTTTGTTCACGGATATTAAGGCAGATGGCGCTATATTTCCTAAGCTCGAATCCTATAGAAAGTAAACTATATTTTTTTTTGTCTGAGCTACAACGAATTAAGACATATTACAATAATAAGCGAAAACGTATTTTGCCATCGTGTACCCTGCTTCACTCCAAAGGTTAACAAGCAAATTAAAGAAGTGCCGCCGATAGCTTAGCAATAAGCATAAAGCAGGAAAAGATAGATATTAATATACTTTTATCTAAACAAGTTGGTTCCCTCATGGGTGTGCGGGTCCTTAGGTTTTGTAGGTCCCTTCTGTAACTTAAGTAGGCAGTCGTCTAGTCCTGCTTATTGCTGACACCGCTACTGGATAGTTATAATTCACGTAAATAAGCACAATGAATTTGAACCGTAAGATGACGCTATGCATGGGAGGAGTCAAAATTATAATAATATGGTCGTGTAGTTTAATATAATCGACGGTCGTTATTTGACAGTTTCAAAATTTAGTGTTCTAAAAAAATTGAAGTGCTACCTTTGTTCCGAATACGGAATAACGGGCTATAATGTTCTACTCTTTGGTCGCTTTAATTAAGCTTAAAGCTTTTGTCTCGGCTTCTCGCGCATTAAAAGTGAATTTAATTAAAAGCCTTTATCAAAAATTTTAACCGATTTCCTGAGAAAGCGGTGAGTTAATGAAGTTTTCTTGTCAAGAAAATCTTCTTCGCCATCGCGGGAACCTCCATTCAACGAACAGTCTCAATTTTAACCTCCGCGTTGAGTCAATTATATTTTCCAGCTTTTGTCAAAGGGTTCAAATTACCTGATTAAAAATTTCTTTATATTTCACATTTTTAGACAGTATGGAACAATAAAACCTAAGGAGATAAATACCTCATTGTTTTAATTAAACTTTTTATTAAAAAATAATCGAAAAGTTATTTTAGTATGTGTTTCTGTAGGTTTTTATAGTAAAAAAATAGAGTTTCAAGTTGGAAAATGTTTCCGGAAAATGACCTACTCTTTTTTTCCGAAAACTTTTCCGTATTTTTCCAAAAAAAATCAAAAAGTTTTAATTCCATGATTAGTCTAATATTGTTTGCAAATTTAAATGAAGCGGTATTTTCGCCTAATTTTTTAGAATCTGAAAGTAAAACTAAACCTCTAGACTAGTTTAATCTGATTAACAATGTAACACTATTTATGTTTTGTAGTATGTTTAATATTATTAGACATTTTATATCGATAAAAACATTAAAAACCCTTAAAAAATGTATGTTTATTTTTTTATTTTCCAGATTTGCGGAAAATTTTCTGGAACTTTTTCCGCATTTTATTTTTCCGGAAAATAAACTACTATAAAAAAACTATTTCACCTATTTTATATATCTTATCAATTGTAATGTATTATCTTATCAACGGTAAATCGTTTAAACACGCTGACTATAAATACATCGGGGCACTTGTTGTAACGGCTCATTTGACTGAGTACCATAGTTTGCTGTCTACACTTAACTCATTTGAGTCATTATGTAAATATATTGTCATCCTCAATAAACCATTTTACATGACTTAATCTTGTCATGGTTATTTTGTTGGAATACAACAATCACTAAATGAGAACCTGAGAACGAAGCTCAAGCAAGTCGAGATACGTTACTTTGTAAAGAAATTAACAATTAGAATTCCAGAGTGTTTTGTCACTAGACTGACTCATTACTTAAGTACCGTTTAGACTATGCAATTTTATTGGTGCCAAAGTAGTTTTTCTTATCCGATCAATTTATTGATCACCATACGCTATTCACATTTTTGCAACCACCAATGCGTTTAGATTTAATTTTTGTGGGTCACAATAGTACGATAATTGTTTACACGGGGCTCACGACTGGGCATCCTCCAAAGAGTATTTTATTGTCGTATTCTATAACGTTTCCTTTATGAAATTTAGAAATTAGCTTTAGCCTGTCAAAATTATTGATGTCTACACTCTTAAAAAAAAGGTTTATTTTCAAACCTTGAAGGGTTTTTTCTTGCCTCATATATAACACCTTAAAGGGTTTAAAAAGGATGTTATTCTACACCTTAAATAGCATTTTTTTTCTTTATTACACCGTTTGTGGTATAAACATACTCCATTCAGGGCTCTTAGCTACTCCTTTTAGAGTACTAAACGACACCTTTCAGGGTGTTACACTACTCCCTTAAGGGTTCTACAATACTCCTTTTAAAGTGTTAAAAATACTCTCTTTAGGGTACCAAACTACCGCCCCAAAGGTTCCACAATACTCCCTTTAAAGTGTTAAATTACTCCCTTTAAAGTGTTAAACTACTCCCTTTAAAGTGTTAAATTACTCCCTTTAAAGTGTTAAATTACTTCCTTTAAAGTGTTAAATTAGTCCCTTTAATTTGTTAAGCTACTCTCTTTGAAGTGTTAAATTACTCCCTTTAAAGTGTTAAATTACTTCCTTTAAAGTGTTAAATTAGTCCCTTTAATTTGTTAAGCTACTCTCTTTAAAGTGTTAAATTACTCCCTTTAAAGTGTTAAGCTACTCCCTTTAAAGTGTTAAGCTACTCCCTTTAAAGTGTTAAATTACTCCCTTTAAAGTGTTAAGCTACTCCCTTTAAAGTGTTAAGCTACTCACTTTAAAGTGTTAAATTACTCCCTTTAAAGTGTTAAGCTACTCCCTTTAAAGTGTTAAGCTACTCACTTTAAAGTGTTAAGCTACTCTTATTAAGGTACTAAACTACTACTTTAAGGGAGCTACACCCTACCGGGTGTTAAATCACTTTATTTACGATTTAATATAACACCGTTTATACACTTTCTCAAATTTTAAATTTGGGACAAGAAAAGTCCCTTAAGCGTGTATATATCAACCCCAAAAAGTGTTTTTTTTTTTAATTTTAGATTCTTAATAAACCATTAAAAGACAATATTTTTTTTTAAAAAGTGTACTATGTCGATAATAGCAATATTACACGGTAAGCGAGCGGATATCGGGTCAAATGCTTCAATGTATTCCATCATCAGTGAGGTTACGGAATAGCTTAATTTCAAGTCGTGTGTTGGTCCACCAAAAGTTGTACCAACGTTTGCTGTACAAACAATTAGTTGGACCAATTGGTGGTCAAATTAATTACCCTTTAAAAATTGTGTAGTCTTTAATTGTTTGCGTTGCTTTAACCTTCTGTTTAGTATATTTCAATTATTAGATTATTATTTAAATTATTTGTTATTAAAATGTTCCGGAAAATTACGGAGGCCTTTTTTCCGGAAAAATTTCCCTTTTTTTTTCGAAAAAAAGAAAAAAAAGTTTTCATTCCATGATTAGCCTAATATTGTTCGTAAATTTTTTCGAATGCAAAAGAAAAAAATAAACATCTAGACTAGTCTAAAATAAAAACTCTTAAAAAGTTATGTATGTTACAATTTTTTATTTGCGGAAAATTTCTGGCAAAAAACCGGAAATTTTTTCATATTTAATTTTTAGGGAAAATTAACTAATCTAAAAATGGCGTTTCTTGGTTTATTTGATTTTTGCTCTTAGCTATCGGTATATAACGCGTATTTGTATATTGAAAAAGTGAAGTCTCTTTTATCGCCCTCTAATAAGATATTGCTTTGGGGAAACACGGTGATGTTTATACAAATAGTGGTTCGGGCTTAAGTAGATTATAAGTCTATAGGACCCAAGTAACCCCCCTTTCCTAGAGATAAGAAATAGAAAAGAAAATCGAGCCTCTATCTCGAGCCTTACACCTGTTCAATTCGAAGATTTTGGGAAATCCGGCTCCCTCTAGATATTAGGGACGGCTTTCTACCGGCAGATAGTCACCCATCTCTCGCTCTCTCTTCGTAACGTAAACATTGAAAACTCTTCTTTAATGCATGGTAAGACGGCCGAGGCGTCATGCCATGTTTGTTGCGAGATGCTACTTGGCTTTCCCATCAATTCGATCACGTTACGGAGAGGCTCCAGACGCCAGCGGAGAGTGATGGGGGAGAGCTTCATCTTGGTTCGCGGGATGCGTGTTCCTTTGGAATCTATTCCTACGTCAGTGGCATCCAATATATATTTATCGCGGTATTTTTTTCATCCCGCGAGTTAGATAGCGAAAACAAGAGCTCGCGGGATACGGGTGCTCTACTAGCTGTTTGGCCTTTACGCCTTTTAAGTCGCATTTATACCACCATTAAAATTTGATACGCAGTAGTCGTGGACGTTTCGGTACTGTATCGAGAAATATTTTGGAATAAAATTACGACACATTGGACTTATGGGCCAATTGTGGTTATTAAAGGTTTTAACAATTTTTTCGAGGGCTCGGAAACTTGCCATTATTTTGTACGGGATTTCGTAGAGATTTTGGCGATTTTATCATTACTTTTTGAAGTGATTTTGGGATTTCAATGTTAATTTACCATAGAGAGAGTTGAAAAATTTTTCGATTTTAGACAAAGTGTACGGGATTTTGATAAATGTCCGACCCCTCGAATTCTTTTAAAAATACGCAATTGATGGAATTAATTTTTTCGCTTTAGATGGTCGGACTAATGTAATCGAAAACAATAGAAAACAACCCAAAAAAAAATTTTAATCTAAATATGCCACTCGGAAAAACGCTCTTTATTGCATTAATTTTCTTTGAAATTTTCGAGTAGGAAAATTGTTCAACACGTAGGTTGGATATTTGTGCCCCTCTTTAGAAGTTAATATTATGAGAAAAGTCTCAATGGATACTAGAAATTATTTGTGAATTTTACGAAAAAATTAAATGTGGAAAAAGTTCCGGAAAAATTAAAAATTTAAACATATATATAAACTTTAAGAGTTTCTAAATTTTTAGTTTTAGTTTTGGATTCGCAAAAGTTATATGAAATGCCGCGAAATTTAAATTTGCGAACAATATTAGGCTAATTATGAAATGAAAACCTTTTTTTATCTTTTCGGAAAAATTCGAAAACATTTCCGGAAAGGCCTCAGTAATTTTCCGGAAAATATACCGAGCGGGAAATTTCCATAGAAAAAGTTTCGACTTACAACTTTAGAAATTAAATTAACGAAAACCATTCTTCCATTTTTCCTTGAAAAATTCGAATTCTCAATTATTTCATGACCCATTAAAATTTGAAATAGATTGTAATCTACTCAGTGGCCCCACTGCTGATCAGGGGCGGATTTAGGCATGGTATTTATGGGCTGCAGTCCAGGGCCCCGTACAATCAAAGGGTCAAAAAATAAATAAAAACAATTTAAATTCAAAATAAATTTTTGAAAAAATGGCGAAAGAGTCGCCTCAATAACTAACCTAAAGTTGGGCAGATCCCAAATAGTAACCTGGACACTTGATTAATGGCTTTAAAAGTCGCTTAATGACTTAGGCCCTCAGGTGGTGCCTTGGGTATTAGCCTAGCTTATTATTATTATTATTATTATTAATATTATTATTATTAATATTATTATTATTAATATTATTATTATTAATATTATTATTATTAATATTATTATTATTAATATTATTATTATTAATATTATTATTAATATTATTATTAGTGTTAGTCCAGGCCTCCAAACTTAACGGACCACCCCTGCTGCTAATCTAGGAAAAGGATACACCCTTTATACCTCAACCATATTGAGTAAAACGGAATCGTTACCTTCACGTGACGCACTTGTTTCCAGGACCCCCTAGTCTACGTGGCATTTATTTTGAAAATACTGGTTTATTGATTAGGTTACATACCGTGAAGTAATATATATATACACAGTATAAAATAGTGTACCTGTGTACCTGCAAATAGAAGAAGGGGTAGATGGATAAAGAGCTGAGGGAAAGGAAAAGTTTGTGTAGGCGGCTTTGCTGCATTATCCTCGCCAAAATGATATAGTTCGTTTATCGGCGTTCCGAATTTTCCTTTTTCTCTTCGCTATTTCTTTCGCTTTTCGAGATATTTCTCTACCCGTAACCCAGAGAGAAGAACTACCAGAAACTTTTCCAGAAGTTTCTCGGAGAATTTCTCAAAGGAATGTTTTTCGAACTTTTCTTCCCCATTTTTCCGCTCTAATATTTTTTAGCTATGACACTTAGCCTCGAGGTTCGCTGTTTATGGGAATAGCCGCGGTTCGTGTCCGGAGTACCGTTGTTGAGGATATTTCGAGACCACGTTTATCGGAGACTCCATCTGATTGAATAAAGCCGTTATAAAGACGTATTTAAATTGTTAATTATCCGGAAAAATAAAATGCGGAAAAATAAAAAATGTAAACATAAATTACTTTTTAAAGGCCTAGGTTTTTTTCTGCCGGTCCCCCTTTAAATTAACTTAGTGGAGCACAAATACCCTGGTGGTAGGCCAACCGCTGAACATGTTGGCCTAATTTAAAGGGGGACAGGCAGAAGAAAACCTAGGCCTTTAAGGGTTTTTTTTAAAACTTTGTATTGATTTAAAATGTCTAATAACAGTAAACATACTTCATTTTGTACCGGATTTCGGGATTTCGTAGAGATTTTGGTGATTTTATCATTACTTTTTGAAGTGATTTTGGGATTTCAATGTTAATTTACCATAGAGAGAGTTTAAAAATTTTGCGATTTTAGACAAAGTGTACGGGATTTTGGTAAATGTCCGACTCCTCGTACCAAACATTAATAGCGTTACATTGTTAATCAGTTTAAACTAGCCTAGAGGTTTAGTTTTACTTTGAGATTCGACCAAATGAGGCGAAAAGGCCGCTTTATTTAAATTTGCAAACAATGACTACGGTTACATGGAGCTCGGAGCGTCGACGTAAGGAAACGTCGACGTTTATTTTTCTCATGTAACCGCACGAACGTTGACGTTCGGAGAGATACGTCGACGCTCGGCGCTGCATGTAACCTCTTTACGACGACGTTTCCTTGGCCATTAGAGATTTTTCCGACTGTTCCAAAATAAATCCGTTTTAATTTGAGTTGTTTTATATTATTGACTATTTATATTTATTTTTATATTTATATAATAATTATATAAATATTATTTTATATACTTAATTTTATTTCCTATTAATTTATAAATAATTTCAAATATTTCGAAACAACTTACTAACTACAAATTGCAATTTATAATTTATCAAACTTTTATATAATAAATTAATCAACGTATGAAAGATGTCGTTTTATATATTATTATTATATGAAATACTTGATATATTTATATTTAAAAATGTATTATTTTATAATTGAATAGCAATAAATTTAGAAACTTTACTTAAAATTATATACTAATAAAACGCAAGTAAAGCATATTTTTAAGGAGCGGCAAAATACCCTGTTTTGGAGGGAAAAATCCGAAGTATTTTTTGAAACGACGATCATGTAACCGCTCCCCTTTTCGGAACGTCGACGTTCAGAGCCCCATGTAACCGTAGTAAATGTTGGACTAATCATCGAATGAAAACTTTTTTTGTGTTTTTCGGAAAAATAAAAAATCTCCGTGAATTTTGCGCTATTTTCAAAAGGGAAGTCTTAATTAAAGTCCTATGGTTTATGGTCGCTGGCCAATGATACTATTATTAGCGCGCGGAGCAGATTTCCCTCTTCCGCTAGGCTTAACCCGAAAGGATGACTGCCATCCTCGCAACGTACCGAATCGTTAGTTCATTTTCCGTCGTTGCGGAGTCGCGATGCACTCCTGGCATTATTAGGAAAGGAGATTGTAAGAGAGAAGAGGAGTGCTACAACGCAACATCATCCGTTTGAAGGAATCGCTTATACTTGGTAGCTTCCGTTGTTTTGGCGTGACACGGTACACACTACAGTAAACATAACTATCGGGCGCTTCCCAATCCTCTCTTCCGTAAAGCCTCCTAAAATGAAACGCGGACGGGTGGTCCTTTCTACCTGGTCTGTTTAATTTTTTTTCCATTCTAGCTAATCCAGTAGCTCTGCCTTTTGTAACTTCGTATATATTTACGATACTCGGCTATACAGGGTGTTAACTAAAAAACGATACAGAGCCAATCACTCAAAATGTGTTTTATGTAAGAATTTGAAATTTCCAGGTTACGTAGAAAGTGCAAGGGGACAAATAACAAGGAAAATTTCAATGACCTTGAACCAGCTAGTCTTCAAACTTAATAAAAATACTTGGTACGTCTTAAATCAATTAATTAACGTTTATTTTGGAGTTTTGTTGGTTTATTTACCTCGGGTAAAAGATAATTTGACTTAAAAAACCTTGGCAGGCATTTTCCAAATTGGAACAATTCTCCTAATCGTAATGGTTCTCGAGATAAATTTTGAATGACCTTGACTAATGTTTCAAGGTCATCATAAGCTACCAATTTCAAACTCCCCCACTCAGTTTAGAGTGTCACGACAATTTGATCCATTAGATCTGGTAGTTTTCGATTTATAAGCCCTTAAATGTCGTGTCTTAATTAGAATACCACACACGACCTTATGGTTTCCGGTCTAACATTTCTCGGCTTCCCATTGGTCAAATTAGATCGGGACTTAATATTAAACGTAGAATACATTTCTAATTGGAACCATTCTTCTAATCCTAGCGGTTACCGAGATAAAATTTGAGTGACCTGCACCCTCTATGTAACCTGAAAATTTCAAATTCTTTCATAAAACACATTTTGAGTAATTGGCTCTGTATCGTTTTTTAGTTAAAAAGGGATTAAAATAACATCGCTCTTTGGTCCCTTTTAACACGTTTTGGCTTACAGATTAAATCTGAAAAGTAGAGGATCTTTTTGTTCATCTTTTCTATACTTGTTGTCAGGGGCGTAGGAACGTTCTAGAAGTTGGAGGGGGCAAAGAGAAACGAAATGTGGTCTGGAGAATGGTTTTGAATTTTTAATGGGGTGTAGCTTCTCCGAATGCATGTGTACTGTTTACCTCAACTGTGTTTAAAGAGCATAGCGGGATAAGCACGTAAAAAGTGCCCTCTCCTGAAATCTGTTGTTGTTGGTGTCATTCAGTTCCCTATCGAGCATGGCCAAATTTTGGAAATTTTTGTTTTCCTATCTCAACACCAGGGGGCGCAATCTCAAAAAATTGGTTTTTTAGTTTGTCGCGAATTTCTCAACATCTACTCGGCCGATTTAAATAATTAGGGTATCATTCGAAAAAAGGGGGCAATAACATTAGTTGCCCCTCCCTACATAATTCTAGGGAGGGGCTTTCCCCCCCCCCTGCCCCTCCCGGTTCCTACGCCCCTGCTTGTTGTTCTGGGAAATAAAATTTATTTAAAATTTAAAAACAAAATCTTCGCATCGAACGCGAAGGTTGTTTCAAGAACGCTACCACAGCGCGACTTCAAATCTCGAATAATTATTTAATCACGGTATTATTCCGTTTGTTCCCGGGTTAATTTCCAAAGTAAGCGCCATTTAGAGAAGAAAGACTAAACTCGGAAACTTTTCCCCTTTTTTTATCTCTGGCCACGAGGCTCTTTTATCGTAACAAGCCTAATTAGGCTAGAACTCAAGTTCCTTAGATTAGGCTCCCCCTCAGCTATTTAACGTAGCTAGTCTTTTCAACTAAATGAGGGCATGCTGGGCTGAAAATAATAATAATCAGCTTTGCTTATACCCAAGGCTAATATCTCCCGCTGGTTACCCTTCCTCCCCTAATGGATTCAAAGAGTTTTAGCTTCACATTTTATTTTTGTATAAATTTGTGAAAAGGATAAGTAATAATAATAATCAGCTAGGCTAATACCCAAGGCACCACCTTAGGCCCAAGTCGTCAAGCGACTTTTAAAGCCATTAATTCAGGTGGCCGGGTTACAATGCGTAGGAGGGTGGTGGCAAGCCCTTCATGCCACGAGAGCTGACAACTCCCTTCACTAACTATTACCATTAACCTCAACAAGTTTTTTACCAGTGGGGTGAGAACTTGCAAACTCAACGAAGAAGGAATTGTTTCGAGGTTTCACCCAGTGCCACACGCTGGAATCGAACCCGGCTCCTCTTACTGCGAGGCAAAAGGGCTAACCACTCCGCCACCCAACTTCATAAAAAACAAAGCCCGCGCATAATTGACGATCCAAAAGCGAAATTCTCGAGAGTCTCTCGACTTCTAATATTTTGTTAAGATCTTGGAAACTTGACACTTCAGACTTTGGAAAATTCTACACGCGGAGGAAACGAGAGCTTTTTCAAACTGATTCAGTCTCGCTACTTCGAAATCCTTCTTTTGATCTTGAAGGTTTTCATTTTTGGGGGGACGTCTGTTACTAGTTTCAAACTTTTCAATAACCTTTCTAGTAACGTCATTTTTAGCTGTCTGCCGCTTCTTTTAATTACTCTAAATCTCCAAAGATTTAGTTACGGAGAATCATATATAAATATGAATTTTCATAAAGGTCTCTTTTAAAGACCACTAAGTTGTCTAATTTAAATAACTTTTATTTAAATCAGCGATTGCAAGAATTAATTATCTATTATACGTGTTAATCAGCTAGGCTAATACCCAAGGCACAACCATAGGCCCAAGTCATCAAGCGACTTTTAAAGCCATTAATTCAGGTGGCAGGGTTACACCGCGTAGGAGGGTGGTGGCAAGCCCTTCATGCCACGCGTATTTAAGGGGGGGGTTTTGGGGGTTCAACACTCCCCCCGAAATGCTGATGACTGGGGGGTACCTAATAAAAATCAGTGAAACTTCCGTCAGCACCCCCTTGAAATTTTCCCTCAAAACCCCCCTGAAATAACATCCGGGATACGCCCTTGCCTGAACCTGTACAAGGCTTTTATGGAAAGGGGAAACCTAAGAACTCGGGAAAACCCCTCTACCCAGTGAGGAGAGAAGGTGCAAACTCTAAACGGAAGGAGCTGTACCGAGTTTTTTTGAACTAGGCTCGGCTCGCTGCTTAATGGAATAACAAAATTATTTCCCGTAGCAACGCCGATATAAAAATAATATACAACAAACTTCGAGTGAATACACCATTCCCTTAATAAACCAACATCATCCATTGATAAAAAAATACAAATAATAATTGAATTTGAGCAAATCCGCTTTTAACAAAATAAACTTTGGTACGTTGGTTGAAGCTAAGGTCTCTTCGGTACATCGAAGACACGTTCGATGGAAATGGTTGCAAAAATCCCAGGGCAATTACGAGTAGTTCTTTTATTTGTCGTTAAAGTCATTTAGCGCTGCGAGGTCGTCGCGATGAAAGGGAGGGGAGAGTCGAATCGGGAGAAAGTTGTTTTCAAGCTTCCCCTTCCCGCCACCAGGCGACGCCACCGGTGACTAGATTAGCGAAGTTCACCTTTATACGTCTGTCGGCATAAATCAAATTCTGGGAACTCTCTCGGAGTCAAATCGCATTGTCAGTCCAACGGGACGCGTTAGAGTTGTCGCGTGTGACTGCAGCCCGCACTAACGATCGGCGCCCTGAATTAATCAAAAAAAGAAGTGCAAACTCTTTTTGCGCCCTAGTTTAGCTGTCTCAGCTTGACACGTACGATTGACTGCGCCTTCCTCTTTGCTCTCGCTCTCCATCAGCCTTCGAGTGCAGCGTCACGACATTTTCACACTTCGCTCTTTAGATTTAAGACTGGCGAACCTGATGTTATCGTAGCTATTACCGTTGTTGACGATGTAATTGCATTTTGTATCTACGCGTGTTTTAAAAGGTAAAATCTTAAAATCACCTTTCAAAATCCTTAAAATTTACTCAAAAATTAAAAGCACTAGAAAATTAAAATCTAAAACGGAGTAGAAAATTAGTTTCGAAATCTATAAAGCGCTAGAAAATTAGATTCGAAATCTGACATGTACTAGAAAATTAGATGCAAAATCTAAAAATCAGTAGAAAATTAGTTTCGAAATCTAAAAAGCACTGGAAAATAAGTTTTGAAATCTAAAAAGCACTGGAAAATAAGTTTTGAAATCTAAAAAGCACTAGAAAATTAGTTTCGAAATCTAAAAAGCACTGGAAAATAAGTTTTGAAATCTAAAAAGCACTAGAAAATTAGTTTCGAAATCTAAAAAGCACTGGAAAATAAGTTGCAAAATCTAAACACCACCACAAAATTAGTTTAGAAATATGAAAAGTCTTAAAAAACTAGTTTCAAAATCTAAAATAACTGGAATATAAGTTTCAAAATCTAAAATCACTGCAATATAAGTTTCAAAATCTAAAATAACTGGAATATAAGTTTCAAAATATAAAATCACTGGAATATAAGTGGGATTTAAAACAGTCGCAGTCGATAAATTAGCATGAAAATCTGAATCAGTAATCTCAAAATCGGTTTGATATCACCATAAGTAACATAAAAAATTTAAATTTTAAAAGGTTTAATACATTGGTTAAATACGATAAATTTAAAAATAATGACCAGCTAGTACATTCGCCAGAGAAGCAATTTTCAAATTGAATTATTGAGAAATATGTATACCTGGGGTTACAAAGTTAAATGATACAGTATAAAGCGTTATCCTTTTAAGTGGAAATGGAGAAATCAACAAATGGAACTCTCCTAAAAATGCGAAGGAGTACCAATACTTTCTAGTAAAAGGGGGACAAAGGACACACTGCTACCCAGCGCACAGTTGGCACCGAGACCCCGGTGTTGGCAGGGCCGGCGTTAGGGCAGGGCGAGCGAGGCAACCACCCATGGCATCATAATGCTTTCCGGGGGCCCCGCTTTCAAAGTTCAATTTTTTTGGGCTTCTATCTCATATCTTGCTGCCTAGGGCCCCGCACACCGTAACACCGGGCCTGGGTGTTGGTCCAAAAGGCCAGGCAGCAAGGGCCACAGCGTCTCATACGGAGACCCACCACCACACCAAGGATGCCTGGGCCGTCTCCATTAATTTGAGACGAAACCCAGTTTCCGGCCCCCACCTGACCGAAGTCGGAGGTGGAGATAGGACCATTTGATCACGCCTAACATCTCCCAGTGCGCCCACGCCCTTATGGGTCTACAAGAGCCGGACCCCGACTGTCCGTAAAGCCACTAGGTATTGCACACCGTGACCCGTTAAGGGTCAGGGTTCAATCAGAAAATTACCATTAAAACCATAAGCAGTTACTAAAAATGTATTTATTTATTCTATGGGAGAAAAACCATATTGCGGCGATCATGGTCTAGTTTCGCCCTGCTAAAATTCTCATAATTTTCGCGCGATTGAAAGGGTTACCATGGAAACGAAATCACGCGATCACGAGGCATGAGCTAAACTATAGATTGGCGAAAATAGAAAAGCAAGGAATTCACTTATTTCCGTTTCCTATCTATCAAGTTGATGACGCGTTTTTAGTCACGGAGTTGGAACGGACGTAATTTAGGTAATAACCCGTGAACCAGGTTTGAGTAATGAAAATGTTTTTTGACATTCCTATAAGTGATTATGGCATATTAGAGAAAGCTAAGGAAAAAGCGCGGGAATATACCATCGATTTTAAAACTTAGTTCACTGCAATAACGTTCAAATGGTCCCAAAACAAATCAATGTACATTAACATTCTTTAAAATATAATCAACTGGTAGCTGACTTCACCCAGGCCATTTCTAAAATTCCTTCCGCATTTTTAAGCGTATGACTGGAATTTTTTTTACATAAAACTGGGTTGATTGTAATATTTTACTTAAAGTGGATTATTGAAAAATAACAGGCTGGGTACCACAAACGTTGCTTTACATTTTACGCGAGAATTTTAAGCAAATCTATCCGTAACTGTCGTGTTTCCGTGCCACGACGGTCTTGCTTCGCTTCTGTCTAGGTCTCTTTCTCTATTCGACTGGATTCCGTGTCCGCAATCGATGCGAGCTCGTTTTCTAGTGGCAGAGTACACTTGAATCGGAACGTGCTCTCCACGACGTCTGTAGACGTAAACACACGGGCACGCGAGGGTCTTCAAGCGTCTACCATCTTTGCTTTTTCAAGTATTACATTGGACTTTGTCTTATTAGGAATCATTCGGTAGTATTCCCTCTCTATGGCTGAAACCCGTGGTTTCCACCGATTACACCTCTACCAGTACGCCTTTTCTGTACGTCAACTGCTTAAATTGGGTATTAGGGCTGGTTTTCATTGGGGCAAAACGCCCCGACGATGATCATCGACGAAAACAATCTCCATTAGGCTTAATACAATATTTTAGCGTAAACAAAATGCGTCCAAATGAAAATCAGCTTTAAAATAGAACGTTGGTGAATTAACGAATCTCGCGTTTTGGTCGTTAGGAGCGCCGTTGTAAGAAAAGATTCTGTAAGAGCCTCTATTCCTTGGTAAATCTTTTGTGTAATTAAATTAATCTAAATTAGTTTTATTTGTATTAAATTAAAATAATCTAGAATTATATAACTTTGTAACCTTAAATAAAAATTTGTAAAATTTCTAAACAATATCATATTGGCATGTTTCTCTGCGTTTCAATACTCCAAAACTTTCCATGACAGGCCCTGGATTTACGGTACGCGAAAGAAAACCTAGTGTTTTCCATGACGTGGAATTTTCCAATTGCAAGAAACGCGGGTGTCCATACCAATATCTGGTCCTCCCCTATTCCACTCTTCAACCCACCTAACCGGAGGATCCTCGGTTGTGGCGAATAATTCGTTCAAAGAAGATTCTTCTAAACGACTCACTGCGTAAACTCGTGGAAAATAATTCGTTCAAAGAAGATTCTTCTAAACGACTCACTGCGTAAACTCGTGGAAAATAATTCGTTCAAAGAAGATTCTGCTAAACGACTCACTGCGTAAACTTGTGGAAAATAATTATTTCAAAGAAGATTCTTCTAAACGACTCACTGCGTAAACTCGTGGAAAATAATTCGTTCAAAGAAGATTCTTCTAAACGACTCACTGCGTAAACTCGTGGAAAATAATTCGTTCGAAGAAGATTCTTCTAAACGACTCACTGCGTAAACTCGTGGAAAATAATTCGTTCAAAGAAGATTCTTCTAAACGACTCACTGCGTAAACTCGTGGAAAATAATTCGTTCAAAGAAGATTCTGCTAAACGACTCACTGCGTAAACTTGTGGAAAATAATTATTTCAAAGAAGATTCTTCTAAACGACTCACTGCGTAAACTCGTGGAAAATAATTCGTTCAAAGAAGATTCTTCTAAACGATTCACTGCGTAAACTCGTGGAAAATAATTCGTTCAAAGAAGATTCTTCTAAACGACTCACTGCGTAAACTCGTGGAAAATAATTCGTTCAAAGAAGATTCTTCTAAACGACTCACTGCGTAAACTCGTGGAAAATAATTCGTTCAAAGAAGATTCTTCTAAACGACTCACTGCGTAAACTCGTGGAAAATAATTTGTTCAAAGAAGATTCTTCTAAACGACTCACTGCGTAAACTCGTGGAAAATAATTCGTTCAAAGAAGATTCTTCTAAACGACTCACTGCGTAAACTCGTGGAAAATAATTCGTTCAAAGAAGATTCTTCTAAACGACTCACTGCGTAAACTCGTGGAAAATAATTCGTTCGAAGAAGATTCTTCTAAACGACTCACTGCGTAAACTCGTGGAAAATAATTCGTTCGAAGAAGATTCTTCTAAACGACTCACTGCGTAAACTCGTGGAAAATAATTCGTTCAAAGAAGATTCTTCTAAACGACTCACTGCGTAAACTCGTGGAAAATAATTATTTCAAAGAAGATTCTTCTAAACGACTCACTGCGTAAACTCGTGGAAAATAATTATTTCAAAGATGATTCTTCTAAACGACTCACTGCGTAAACTCGTGGAAAATAATTATTTCAAAGAAGATTCGTCTAAACGACTCACTGCGTAAACTCGTGGAAAATAATTCGTTCAAAGAAGATTTGCTAAACGGAAGGCCCGCGAACCGCAGGTTGGAAACTTCTCTTCAATAAAGTTTCTGTAGTTCTCGGATAATTAAAAGTCCTCTAAGTAGCTCACTCAACCGCCACCTTGTGCCATTATTAGAGAAAAAGCACGCGATATTTATGATAATGGCTAATTTTAGATCTACGCTATTAATTAAATTAGGGTTAACGGTATAATCCTTAACGCGGTACGAACAATTTCGACATCAATTCGTCCGTCCAACGCGAGCGTAACCCGTAACCGCGACCAAAGGTAGTCTTTTAGAAGTTGCGAGCTACGGCGGGGCGTATCAAAACGTGACGGCAAATCCCTCCGGATCCCCGGCAATTAATCTTTATCAATCTCAAACCACGAGACGGTAGATAACCATTCCACGCCGAGGACACGCGAAGACCCGTCTAAAGCTTTATATAATTCATCAAAAACACGTATTAGAACTAGGTATGTAATTTTAATTTAATTTTAAAGCTCTTCGCATATTCATTCGCGCAATTTTTAAACTAAATCTTTAGAAAATATAAAGAATCCATACGTACACTGAGGTTCGCTGATTACTTCGCGAATCGAATTATTCGAAGCAAAAGTATAGAACAAGAGGCCTCTTTTCGGAATGTAATTATTGTCTTTTGTAGTGTTTCTCCGTAATAATAGATGCGAGTTGGAAGGTCTCGCTTCCGTATCCAAGATGCTAGGATTTTACATAAATTTCATTTTCAATTCTTGAACAAATGTGTTTCGCAAAGAAAGGATATCGACTTTTAATAGAAGCGGCTAGCTCCGCATTAGCGCAATCTAAATTTAAAATTAACTCGTTCTCTTAAGCTTTACTACGACGCTGGTAGGTAGGAAGGCTTAGTAGGTAGCCTTACTAATTAAATTATGCTTTGCTTTTCTGTATCTTAATGTTGCCCTTTGAAGCGATGCACCACGTTGATGATATAAGGAGTTTTAATTTCGGTTAGTTGTTACATTAAATTCCGGGTTCCGAAGTGGTATTTAATAATTGTGATAAATAACATTACGGTATAATGGTAGTTAATATATTTTCATGAATTAAAACTTAAACCTCTATTTAAGGAGCTAAAATATTTAAGATTTAGAAAAGACTTGTAAAGTAATGAAAATAAAGTTTAAGATCTTCTAAAATTGATATATTCCTTTTTTGAATGATTTTCTTGATATCACAATTGTTATACATTGTCAACCAATATAATTTATCATATTTACGGAAATATAATCTAAAGTGATCTATGTTAAATGTAATTAGATTCGTGAAATTTATTGTCTGCCACCTGCTGCCACCTCTGAGCAACAAACACAAGGAGAACGCAGCTAGCCTTTAAACACGCTAATGAAGGGTTGTGTACGAATTTCATTGGACGAGCGTCATGAGCCTTTACGCTGAACGTTTTACGGGTGAGGGAAGACAATTTCCGAATATTCCCCTTCCGACGGCAGCAGGCGCTAAAGCGTCTAGCCAATGAAAAACGTACACAAGAAAATCCACGACTTTTGACGGCTTGCGTTCTCCTTGTGTGGGGTGTTGTGTTTGTTCCTCCTAGCTGCCACTAATATTAAATAAGGCATTGAAAGGGCTTGTAAAAAGTATTTTCTTTCAAATATTTTCACTAAGACCGTGACGTAAGTATACCTCAACCACCGTCATTTATAATAACATTCACTTCTACATTACACAGAACATGGCAACCCTGTTTTACAACTAAGAACTAACGATTGGACATAAAACGGCTAAATATTCTACGTAAATTAACATTATTATTTTTCTGCTTGAGATTGAGTGCAAAGTCCGTTAAGTTGCGAGATGGTTTTTAATCTGTGGGAGCTCGTATTTGAAAATTGCACCTTTAAAAAACAGAAGAGGACTAACGCCATTTATTGATCAAATAATTAAGTTACTCGGATGTTAATAATGTTAAATGCTTTAGTTGTCTCGGGAAACATTGATTTCGAGTATAGTTAAATATTCATTTAGGCCATAAAATTAAAAAATGTACCTTTGCCGGTTTGACGTAGTTTTAAATGAAATTATGGAGAATATTAAGTTACTAGGTTCTCGTTAATGAAGCGAAGCTAGCCTCTTTCTCTCATATTATGCATACAAAATTATAAACTTTTAACAAGTTGCATTCGTTTACAAACATGGTAACTTTAAAAATCAAGTTATTCAAAAATCGAATAAAATTTTTCATGAAAATATATTGTATATTTTTTACCTCAAAATCGATAGTGTCCGTATGATGGAATATTATGGGATTAACTTTGCGTAATGGGTATACGGTTTCGAATTACTTTGACTGAGGATTACTTCATTATTGTTCTATTCCCTGGTATATGAAATTTGCTTGGAATAGTTTTTCTGAATGTTTTGGTTAATTTAGGTTAGGTTAGGTTAGGTTAGGTTAGGTTCGTGCGAATGTTTAATCAATAGTTCGTCAACAATATTTTAAATTTGAGTCGATTGATACATGATGTTTTATCGAGGCTTTAATCAGGAACTACGTGCCCACAACCTAATCTGTCAATATTACTAAAGGCATAAGTAACTTAATAACAATAAGTATGACAATTAACGATATTTACAACCAAACTGATTTTCATAGTTATTGCGTAATCAAGATGTTTTCTCAGCACAGAGCCCTCTAGTGTCTAAAATATGCGAGACTTCCGCTAAGGCGAAATATCTGGTTTCCGATAGATAGGCGGAATATTAGGCTAAAATGATAAAAATTAAAAAAGTTTTTCTCGGCGCCACGAGCTCATGTTTCTTTTAGCCCGCGGGCTTCGAAGCAAAGCCAAAGCCCCTCGCAACTCCAGAACGTGCTCTCCGATATTAGGTTTAGATTTTTACCAAAACGTAGGCATCCAAAACGGTAAGTCGCGAGTCCAATTCACAGCTTGAAGAGAGTATCAGTGCCGAAAAAAAGTTTGGTTAGAAAATTAGCATTCAAGCAATATAAAGTGTAATACTTCTAGATATTATGTTACTTATGCTAAAGGTTATAGGAACCTCGTATTTTGTTTTCTCATATTTCCACTGCAACATTGACGTTTAGCCTGTTACCTCAAATATCTCAGGTTCAAAATAGACTTTTAAAATTCGGGCAAGATTTCTATACAAACCTTGGCTCTAGTTATATTCGAAATTTCATTCAAATAGGTTAATATTTACTATATCTACTGCGATTTCCACATTTCTGAAGCGAGTGACTACGAGTTTTTCCTGACCATAAGAATCCTATTGTAACGTAAAAATTAAAATAGGTTTAATTTTCATGTTTTCCGTCATCACTTCAATAACTTTACAACCACAAATCCGATTTGCAAATTTAAACCAGATTTCGTTTCTGAATAAAAGCCGTGTTCACACTAGACACTTTGGAACCGTTTTTAAATGGTTTCGAAAGATAAAATTGAACATTTTCGGTGTCAACTGCATTAATAGCCATACGATAAATACATTCGATATCAAAATTTTACAATTCGATCTTTTGAAACCGTTTTAAAACGGTTCCAAAGTGTCTAGTGTGAACGCGGCTATTATGACACTTCAAACAAACGTAGGCACGACATATTTTATTTATATTTTCATGACGTCATTTTGGAGGGGTTTGGCTATTTCCAGTTTTCCTCGCACCCTAATTGTGGTAGGGCATTAATTTTCACCTTTATTATTTTCGAGAGGGTTCAGTCGGCTCTCTACCTAAAATAGAAACAAAATGGCTGCCAAGAGAAAACGGCCAGAAACTTTTGATCGGGACTGTACGTCATTTTATCCCGAGTAAAGGCTGGTTTTCACTAGGACAGAAACGGGACGACGGCGACGGCCGACGCAAAAACATTGTATTAAAGCCTAACGGGAAGTTTTGGCGTCGAAGCTAACCATCGTGGCGTTTTTAGACAAGTGAAAACTAGCCCTTAAGTTGATCTCGGATTGACTTGGTATTTATCAGCCGAATTTACGTCAACGGGAAGTGATAAATATATCTTGGAGGGGTCATAAAAGTCGAAATCGGGAAACGAATAAAAAAGCGACTCCAAAATAATTCATTCCCTGATTGAAAAGGCCCCCTTCGCGCCCGTCACCCGCCGCCGATAAACTTTGACCCGACGACGCTGTTTTTCGCTCTCGATTTGGGACGATGGCTAGCCTGGAAATGAAACGTCCGAGCCAATGACCCCCGAGTGACCATTCCCGCTTAACCCATCCCTACTCTCCGGGCATTTCGAGTATCCGAGAATGGAAACCTCCGCGCCAATTTACTCCTTTTTTTCTCGCGGGGCAGCGTTCCATTACGCGTATACTTAGATTCCCTTTTTTGGGGGGTTTCTTTTTCACCTGTCCCGTATAAAAGTCCCTGTTGGAAAGGAGAACCTGATATAACTTTTCTTTCGTTCTTGGTAAAAATAGCGAGCTATCGGTTTGGCCAAAAACAGAGAGATTTCTCGAAAAAAGGGAAGGTCTGGATAAGCCTTTTATGGGAATCCGATCGTTTTTGGAATTACTAGCGGCGCTCTATTCGAGCATCATCCTCGAGATGACTCGAGGTGGCCGCGGCAAAGGCTTACCGACTGATGACTAATCCCCATTTCCGCCATCGAAGTTTCGCTCGAAATTGGATTAAAGCGAACGCGTTAACTAGAATTTTCGCGACGTCAATTCTTTAAATGTATTTTTAAGATCGGCTTTCCGAGTAAGGAAATTTAATCTTCGAACTTTAATTGGAGCTTGGTCGTTGCTGTTGCGCGGATGAAAGAATAGTTATCTAGCCATTCGAATCGTAAACTGACCCTTTAAACGCGAGGGAAATTGAAATTTAAGAAAATAATGTTGCTTTCATCATGCTAATAATAATAATAATCAGCTAGGCTAATATCTAATGCACCACGTTAGGCTTAAGTCATCAAGCGACTTTTAAAGCCATTAATTCAGGTGGCCGGGTTACAACGCGTAGGAGGGTGGTGGCAAGCCCTTCATGCTAGGCGAGCCAACAGCTCACTACACTAACTATTACCGTTAATCTCTACAAGTTTTTTATGGAAGGTGAAACCGAAGAACTCGGGGGAAAACCCCTTAAACCAGTGGGGAAAGAACTTGCGAACTCAACGCAGAAGGAGTTGTTCCGAGTTTTCACCCAATGCCACACGTTGGGATCGAACCCGGCTCCAATTGCTGCGAGGTGAAAGTGCTAACTGCTCCGCCACCCCACAAGCTTCGATTGGGTAATCTCAGCCAGTAATAATAATAACAGAGAATATGAAGTCGCAACAACAGCCTTTGTTTTCATGGTTCTCGGGAGATAATCTCCGATTACACGCGCTGTCTTTGCTCCATAGAGACAGAAAGGAAGACAGATTATACACGACTAAAGGCGGAGGGGCGTGGTCTCTCTTCCGGGAATCCCGAGACGAACAAAGTGCTGCCGACATATTATCCGTTCACTTCAATATATTTTTGATTTATGTATAGTACCACTAGAGCATATAGCGCGGATTTCATTTGGGTCGGCGTTTCGCTAAAATCCCCTGGTGGCGGCGCGGCACTCCGATTTTTCAAAAAATCCGTGGCGGCGTAGAATTTTTCCGGCGGCGCCAAGGGGCATAAATTTATCCCCCCCCCCCTTTTTTTGAATATTTGAAAAAAAAAATTCTAAAATGTTTTTGAAGAAAAAAAAATAAAGTTACTCAGAAAATATCAAAACAATTCGGCGGTGGGATCGAAGTATATCGGCGGCGACGTTGGCGGCGCGCTGAAAAGTAAATGACTCTGCGGCGGCGGCGGTGTTATCAAAATATATCGGCGGGGTCGTCGGCGGCGCGCTGCAAAGTAAATGACTCTGCGGCGGCGGCGGTGTTATCAAAATATATCGGCGGGGTCGTCGGCGGCGCGCTGAAAAGTAAATGACTCTGCGGCGGCGGTGGGATCAAAATATAACGGCGGCGACGTCGGCGGCGCGCTGAAAAGTAAATGACTCTGCGGCGGCGGTGGGATCAAAATATAACGGCGGCGACGTCGGCGGCGCGCTGAATAGTAAATGACTCTGCGGCGGCGGTGGGATCAAAATATAACGGCGGCGATGTCGGCGGCGCGCTGAAAAGTAAATGACACTTCGGTGGCGTTGGGATCAAAATATATCGGCGGCGACGTCGGCGGCGTTGAATCGGCGGCGCTAGGCTCTAAGTACTACCATAAGTGTGTAATATTGTTCCATAAGTGTGACACTTCCTATTCTTCACATGCCAAAGTTTTACTGAGAGCTATTCACAAGACAGACTGCATTACGGGCTTCGTCACCGTTTTGCGTTCGCTTGCTAACGCGTCACACGTTTCCTTTGACAGCGCCTCGCTAGGGGGGGGGGAGATTTTCTTCTTGTGATGATGTCACTCCGTTACTAGCTCTCAGTGAAATATTAACCAACAAACTTATAGAATAATATTATAAAGGAGTTATCCCCGAGTTCTTCGGTTGCCCCTTCCATAAAAACTTGTTGAGGTTAACGGTAATAGTTAGTGTAGGGAGCTGTTGGCTCGCGTGGCATGAAGCGCTTGTCACCACCCTCCTACGCGTTGTAATTCAGCCACCAAGCTGTTTATAAGGCATTATAAGTCGCTTGATGACTTAGGCCTAAGGTGGTGCATTGGGTATTAGCCTAGTTGATTATTATTATTATCATTACTTATGGTACCACGCTTTTGACGCGCTTTAATAATCTACAATATTATTTGGCGAAGAATGTGTACAGATTGTAGTATCAAAGAGAAGGAATCGAATTTCGCTGAGTAGAATCAAAGTGCCCGACTCAGCACACTTTTCTAACTATATACTGCCCTCTATATATTTGGGCAAACTATTTCTGCGCGCAATCTTATAGGATTGTTGAAAATCCGAAGATTTTGAAGGGTGGTTTCAGTTGGCTCTTAGTCCTTAGGACCTACGCTGCAACCAGGATTCTCGCTGTCCCTAGGGCCATTCTACGAAGGGGGATAAAAGTTTACATCCCGGTACGTGTACGACTAAGCTTCTAATTGGATTTTTTTTGTCGTTTTTCACCACCGTTGCCGAAACTCGGTATATATACCTTTTATACTGCTCGGGGTCGCTACATTCGACGCGTAAGGGGTTCAAATCGGCCAAAAATACCTTTCCCAATCATTGGGTTACGCGGCAATCTTTGCCCTCTTGTTGGAATTGAAATCCGAGTGTAGAAACGCCGTTAAAATAACATCGAGTGTTCCTAATTGGAAAGACAGCCCCCGACCGTCCGAACCGACGCGCCGTTGATGGAATTTGGCCCGCAGGCTATCCCTAAATTAATGTTCCCCTTCCTAGACGCTAAACTTCAAAAACTTAGACTAGCAATTACGAAACTGTTATGTCCCCTGAGCCAGAAAGCAAATATTATTACTGTGTGGTTTTAATTAAAGAAATACCTCACTTTACCCCTTTCGTTACCTGAGGCTTATTCGCTGTCGGTAACAAGACGCAAAAACTTTTGAGTGTTCATATGTCATTTCTCATACGCCAATTTTCGACGTTTTGGGGGAGATTTATGTTTGTTCGAAGTTCTAGGCGAGAAATGACGATACCATTTATTTCATTTCCAACTTTAATTAAGTTTTTTGCTTTTGGAGACATCTCCGTACGTTCATTAATTAACTTAAACCAATTTTTTCGAAAGAAAATAAATTAGCAATTATGTATTAATTTCTACTGTCACGCTCGTATTTTCAATGGCTTCGGGAGCCGTCTGTTTTAGGGAGCCAACCCGTACAAAAATCGTCTTTAAAAAATCTATAGAAATATATAGAGGTTTATATAAACCTCTATATATTTCTATAGATTTTCTATAGACGATTTTTGTACGGGAATGATATACCAGGTCTATTTTGATTTTTTTAGGAAGAGGGTGATTACTTTTCGAGCATTAGTATCATTGGAAACAATGCTAAAAATCGTCTACAACATTGTCATAATCCCTAAGTAGAAATAAACATGGTTGTTCAAAATGCATTTTGAGTTAAAAAAAAACTATTTTGCATTTTGAGTTACTATTTTGTATTTTACAATTTGCATTTGGTGGGTTTGATATGTGGAAAAACTTTTTCAAAATGTTTTTACTCTGGTACCATCATCGCGGCTCTTGTAGAGAAACCTAGTCTGCTATTTACTTCCAAGTAATCATACATGGTAGGAATTCATACTTCTACTTGGAATGCTTATCGTGGCAGATTTTCGTCTCGATGTGGCTGACGGTTTTTTGACGTCACTATGTCAACTTAACAAACAACTACGTGAGAGGGGAGCGCGCAATGGGGATTTTTTCTCTCGTAGGCGGGGTCAAAGCCATCTGAGTGATCTTACCATTCGCGATACGGCAAGATAAGCATTCCAAGTAGAGGTATGGATTCCTGTAGATGGCGATACTCAGGTACTCATTTACTTAGAAGCAGACGAACATTCGTACAGTGCCAATAATTAATTAGTAATTATTACAAACTAACTGTTTTAACAATTAGTTAACACACTAACAAGTTAGTGGTAAACGTAAACAGAGTGCATTGGTAAAACATTTTCAAAATGCATTTTGTATTTTTATTTTTATTTTGAGCTGCAAATACCATTTTACATTTTTAATTTAGAAAAACCAATTTTCAAATGCATTTTGTAATTTGCATTTTACATTTGGCATTTAGAGTTATGGAGAAAGTATTTTGCATTTTACATTTGGCATTTAGAGTTATGGAGAAAGTATTTTGCATTTTACATTTTACATTTTGAGTTAAGGAGAAAGTATTTTGCATTTTACATTTTGCATTTTGAGTTATGGATAAAGTATTTTGCATTTTACATTTTGCATTTTGAGTTATGGAGAAAGTATTTGGCATTTTGAAAAAAAAAGGATTTGGAACAACCCTGGTTCTTAAATTAATTTAGTAAAACTAATCACGTTGTATTTCTCGTAATATTATCATGAATGTATACGTCATTAGTTCATAATTTCTGCTTCTCACTCACGTTCCTGCATTTGTAAAGCCGTCTATATCAGGATTTGTGTGACCGTACAAATAGTCAATAGTGCTAAACTAGAATGTATACGTGGGTGGGGAGCCCAGAGGTGTCAGTCGACGCTGCTTTCGCGAGAAAGGTCTTAAATTTAAGCGGTTTGCCGTGTCAGCAGTCGGCTTTATTTGGCTAAATCCTCTTCCTGGTGACAACGAACACGCTTCGGACTTTCTCCCCTATCTCATCACCTGCCCAGCAACCTTTTTATTTGGAGCTTTTTTCAGTGTCGTTCGAGTTTTTGTTTTTTTTTTTGCCTGGGATGCCCCGAATCTTTTTACTCCATCGTAATTTTCTTCGCTACGATATTTGTTACGGCCAATTTGTATCAGGTGTTGACGGCGAAACGTTTGCGTTAAGATCTTCTACCGTTGGGGCTTAAGAGTCTCTCATCCTGATTCCGATAGCAGTCGCGATCCAGTGCTCAGAGAGAAGATACCGACCAGGGAAAAACAATTTAGCCAAGACATTATCGTAGTTTCTCTATCTCGATCGCGTAATCGGGGATACTATAAAAACACTCGTAGTAACGTTGTAAATATATTTCGGATCTACAAGTTTCATGGAATTTAAAGATTTATTTAGAACTTTACAGGTTTTCGTTAAGATTGTAAACGCTTTTAAGGAGGACGTTAAAGATTTATAAGAAATTTACAGGTTTTTTTAAGGACAGTTAATGTTTTTAAGGAGAACGTTAAGGGTTTTTAAGAAATATACAGGTTTTATTTAAAATTGTAAGGGCTTTTAAGAAGGACGTTAAAGTTTTTTTTAGAAATTTACAGGTTATTTAAAGAATGTAAATGTATTTAAGGAAGACTTTAAAGGTTTTATTTAGAACTTTACAGGTTTTCGTTAAGATTGTAAACGCTTTTAAGGAGGACGTTAAAGTTTTATAAGAAATTTATAGGTTTTTTAAGGACTGTTAATGTTTTTAAGGAGAACGTTAAAGGTTTTTAAGAAATTTACATTATTTTTAAGGACTGTTAAAAGTTTGAAGGAGGTCGTTAAAGGTTTTTAAGAAACTTACAGGTTTTTTTAAGGACTGTTAAAGTTTTTAAGGAGGACGTTAAAGATTTTTAAGAAATTTACAGGTTTTTTTAAGGACTGTTAATGTTTTTAAGGAGAACGTTCAAGGTTATTAAGAAATTTACAGGTTTTTTAAGGACTGTTGAAGTTTTTAAGGAGAACGTTAAAGGTTTTTAAGAAATGTACAGGTTTTTTTAAGGAGAACGTTAAAGGTTTTTAAGGAGAATGTTAAAGGTTTTTAAGAAATGTACAGGTTTTTTTAAGGAGAACGTTAAAGGTTTTTAAGAAATGTACAGGTTTTTTTAAGGACTGTTAAAGTTTTTAAGGAGAACGTTAAAGGTTTTTTAAGAACTTTAAGGGCGTTTAAGAAGGACTTTTGGGAAGACCTCTAACGGTTATCAGAAGAACTTTAAAGTTTTTTCGGAATTGAAACGTTTTTAGAAGGATTTTAAAGTTATTTATAATAACTCTTAATATTTTTACCAGAAGTATATAAACTATATACTTCGGTTTTTACTTAGCTGCCCTACGTTTCAGAAACGCATTATCTCCCAAAATGGCATTTCGAGATAAATCTATTTTGTTAATTCTTATGAAAAATAGCAATACTGAACTGAAAACAAGTTGTTAGGGGTTTCTTTTAGTACTCAATCTAAATATGACAACAACTATCGTCAAAATTAAGTAAATTCGGAATATCTTGACATAATGCGTTTTGTACATTTATATTTCGCGGTCAAAATTATACGAAATGAAGAATCTTATGGGTTAATAACGACATAATGCGGAGTATTTTCGAAACTTTTCGATTCCAATGCGTTTTTGCTTTTTAACATCTCGGAAACTATACCAGATAGAAAGATACAGATTTAAAAATTTAGAATCGGCGTTTATAGGATTTTAAAGGTAATAGTTAGTGTAGGGAGCTGTTGGCTCGATCTCGTGGCATGCAGGGCTTGCCACCACCCTCCTACGCATTGTAACCGGCCACCTTAATTAAGGGTTTCAAAAGTCGCATGATGACTTAGGCCTAAGGTGGTGCCTTGGGTATTAGCCTAGCTGATTATTATTATTATTATTAAAGTTTTTTACCGAGGACTTAAATTTTTAAATAAATTATTGAAATATGACTTCAATCTTTTTAAAAAGGGAAAAATAAAATCAATTCGGCCCTTAAAACGGTACAAAAATAAACTTAAAGTAAAAAGAGCGTAACTGACTTACAGATTACTTTTCACAAAAGTAATGAAAGCAATTCTCTGTAAATCCATATTGAACTTAAAAGGAGACGACCCGCGGTGTAACGCACCGATTTTGTCCAAACTCGGGGGTTTGATAGACCTTCATGTTACTTGAAAAACCCTAAAGGGAAATGTGTCCATAGACAACCGTTTTGCCATGGCAACCAAAAATGTTTTTGACAACACAAAATGGAAATTTTCCCATTGAATATAACATGGGAATCTGACCAATTTTAAGGGTACCCCCTGTAAAAAATTTAATAAATTTCAAACTTTTCCATTATTTTTTATTTATATTTTCTATTTTTAGCATTTAAATTTTTTTTACAGGTTGTACCCTTAAAATTGGTCAGATTCTCATGTTATTTTCAATGGGAAAATTTCCATTTTGTGTTGTCAAAACATTTTTGGTTGCCATGGCAAAACGGTTGTCTATGGGGACATTTCCCTTTAGGGTTTTTCAAGTAACATGAAGTCTACCAAACCCCCGAGTTTGAACAAAATCGGCGCGTTACACTTCGGGTCGTCTCCTTGTTAGTGTATTTTACCGTCTCTGACTCTTTATCTGGTGGTACTTTAGGGCTGATGGATTTTTCCATTAAGAAAGGTGATTTGACCAATTAGTTCCCAGGATCGTTGTCCGACGCGACCGGATTGAGAGGGAATGTTCCCTGGCGAATAAGAGCGAGAAAGATCCTGTGAAAAGCTGGACAGGCCGAGTCCATGTTCGGATTAGATGGAATGGCATCGCAGACAGGGTTGAATGGGATCTGCGCGTGGCAGGAAGATGAGGATTTGTAGCCACACTATTCTTTCATTTCATCTTTCTCCTTTCTTCTCAAAGCGGATTTTCTCGTCGTTCTACTTTCTTCTTCATAGTTTCGGGATGGTCCCTGGAATCCGCTTTTAAAGAACCGATCCGGATCCACCTGCAGCCTTTCATTTCCCTTTAACTATGATATCACCGCTTATGGAAGGAATGCTCTGCTCAAAACGATTTCCTTTCGCTCGGACCGAGTGCGATTTCGCGGAAGAGAGATCAAATTTATCCCTCTGTGATGCGTAGAGGTCGGGGATGGTTAACTTTTATTCAATAGATAATGCTCTCAAAATTATTCGAAAAATGTTTTGATCAAGTAATTTATATTTCTGTATTATACGATTAATTTTTTGATAAATTTGTAAAATTAATCGGAAAAACGACTTTTTTTTTGATAAAAAGCTAAAATTTTACGAATAATACATGTTTTGTAATCATTTTTCGAAATATTAACCGGTAAATTTCTTTGTTTACATTTTTTTCCCGAAAATAATCAATTTATACATGGCTAATGATTAACCGTCCCCGACCTCTAGTGATGCGTCAAAGATCACCACTAATATCCAATATAAAGACACACGGGTGGGTTTATTTCAGTGTCTGCAACTCGGGCTTAGAAAATTTGCAAGATTTGCTACCAGATTTTGTACTAAAACCAAATATTTTTCTAAGTAAAACATTGATTTAGATCAAATATATAAATCAATGGATTATTTAAGATTCAATGTTAAATCATTAATTTAACAATTACAATTTAAAACTAACCAAATAAAAATTAATAATGAAATTTGTCTAACATTAATTTAAATTTATAACTTCCCTTGACGAAGAATCAGTATATTAAACAGGGAAAGGATTATTAAATGTTTAATATTTAAATCAATGGAAACGTACTTATTGCAAATTAATGTTTTTCGTAGCTGGCTTGTGGCCGGTTTCCGTTGCCAAGGTAACGCGTTTACCTCGGTTATGAAATTAAGACGCCCATAGTGGTGACGTGATTATTTTTAACGCCGGATTGGACGTGATATGTTAAATAATGTCATAGCCGCTGTTTCAAGACGGGGCTTAGCTACGAGCAAGCATCGAATTGGTTTATTACGAAAACGTTTTATCGTAATTGTAATCTGGAATTTACAAATTTCCATCAAGCCAAAAAATGCCCGGAGATAGAAAAATGAAATCTCTTTAGTCGTTAAATATTCCAGGATCCACCGTTATGAAATAAAGTTACGCGGGAAGAACCATTTTATAAAGTTTCTATCCATTTTTTGGTGTTGATCAAATTAAAGGTGACGGCGAGCTTCTAAATCCACGCGACGATCTAGTCTTTAGGGCGCGAGACCTTTAGGTCCATCCGGTTGAAGGGTGCCTTCAAAAGCCTTCCGCCCTCCGGGCTTCAATCCCAAGTTCCCTTTTCAGTTTTTGAAGAGAGGCGAATTTTAGCATTTTTGGCCCCGCGACATTCAATACGTTCGCGCTCGTTTTTTTACACGGCGAAATCGCCTTCGGAATGGTGTCAACGTTTGAATGGACTCGGCGAGTTTGCCGCCTCGAAAAGCTTTATAATCTCGCCTATACCATCAAAGAGGACCTCTTTTTACGCGCTATTTGGGTGCGCGAATCCATTAGGAGCCCAGTTACGCTGTCGAGACAAGGCGAGTCTTTGGCGAACTTTTACGTTTGGAAACCAAATCAAAGAAAGTGCGTTGCACTATTTCCACTATATTACGGCAAAAAGATTTCCAAGAGTGGGCGGGACCGCAACGTTGAAAGGCCCCGCTTTGAATCCCTCCTTCCCCGCCCTTCTATCGGACACCCCATCTATCGGCGGAACGGTAAAATGCAAAAAGGCGGAAGAATTCTATATTGATTCTTTCAATCCGATATTTTTGTTTTATTTTTTATTATTAAGTGAGAAACCCTGCTCCGGATTCTTTACCGGAAAGAAAAATTCCTTCTTTTCACTCTGTCAAATGTGGTTTAAGGGCTGCCTTTTACCTCGGGCCAAAAACGCAGCGACGGCCAGCGTCGACGAATAACAAATTGCATTAGGTCTGCGCTGGTGAAAATCTATTTTTCTAAGTTGAGGTGGTTCTATTTATGGAATCTGTGTATGCTTGTTATGCTTTTATAGATTATTATTAATATTATTAATATTAATTTATTGATGCTTTCTTCAGTAATGCCACATTCAGATTAAGTTTGTATTACATCATACCCAATGCCACATAAGCAGTGGTTGCTTGTGCGTGACTGGGTTTAATAAATAGTTATACATTTAGATAAATTTGTACAGGTTATTAAAAAAACAAGAGAAGTTTAAAAAATTACTTAGGAGTATAATTTTATATACAGATCATCAATACCTAAATCTATTAGCCATGTTATTAAATGTTTTTTAAAAAGAGATAAAGTTTAAAAAATTTTAATTTTTGGCTAAGATTGTTGTACAATTTTTCTTTGAACTATATTAAACTATTTACTATATCCAATATTGTTATTATTAAGGTGGGGTGGCGGAGTGGTTAGCAGCAAGAGGAGCCGGGTTCGATCCCAGCTAGTGGCACTGGGTGAAAATCCGGAACCACTCCTTCCGCGTAGAGTTTGTAAGTTCTCTCCCCACTGGTTAAACGGGTTTCCCCCGAGGTCTTCGGTTTCCCCTTCCCATAAAAACTTGTTGAGGTTAACGATAATAGTAAGTGTAGGGAGCTGACGGCTGGCTCGCGTGGCATGAAGGACTTTCCACCACCCTACTACGCATTGTAACCCGGCCACCTGTTACTTGATCACGCGCAAGCAACATTACTTAGGTGGTCGAAGGTGGTGCTTTGGGTATTAGCTCTGTATAGATAGTTTTTAGGGCTGTGCGAGTACTCGAACATCATCGAGTACCCGGCCTTTTTTTATTTCGAGAACTCGAACTCGACCTCGAATAAGTAATTGGAGAATACTCGTCAATTACAGAGTACCAAAAAATTGCATAGTCGGGTACCCGATTACTCGAATAAGCTGCTCTCTAAACTCGTCGAGTATTTGATTTTTCTATCCTCGTTGCTTCAAAGTTTAAAGAGGGGGTTTTACAATTTTTTGGGGGCAATAAACGGTACCTACGAAGTTATGGAAACTGTGTTTCATTTAAATTAAAGGAATATTTTTCAGCATTAAAAGTTACTTTATACTCCTTTTAAATTTAATTTCGTAATTTCTTGAATAAATTCAGCTTCTAATCAAGTACTCGATAACCCGACTCGTTACAAATATTAATCAAGGTTTTTTAAGTTACTCGATTCTAATAAGATAAAGATTCCCCTTAATAAAGTACTCGATTACTCGACTCAACTTCAATATTACTCGACTCGAATTTTCGATGAAAAATAATTTTATGCTCGATAGCGGACTCGATTTCCTAAAACCACTAATCGCACAGCCCTAATAGTTTTAGATACTCTGGCTGTAAGTTATATTATATTATGACCTTATCGTCTCCGCTTATCGTTGTTTTAAATCATTCTCAATTAATTCAATAATACTGTAAATAGTTTACATGTTTTCGGCTTCATTATTTTAATTTTATTTTATTTATTTTTATTTTTATTATTTTAGAATTTTTTCTTGATATTAATATATGTTATTTATATCTTACTTGCGAACCAAACATTATTATAAAAGGTATTACTCATGGTAGTAAAATATAATAAATATTTATTTATTCGTTTATAATTTCTACATTATGTAATGCTCATTGTATCACTATTTATTATCATTTAGAACAGGAACGTACTTAGGTTATTGAGAACGTAAGTTGACATGTAAAGCAAGAATTACTTTATTGAAAATCTCTATTCGAATTAAAACAGTAACGCCATCTGTCAATGTTTTGTTTCAAAATATTCTTTACTTTCATTCATATGCTTACTATTTTTCAATCTGTGAATAATTAAAGTAAATAAATTTTTAAATTTAGTTGAAAGAATAAATCGAACTTTTCCTTAACTAATAGAAAATAACCTGGAAAAAATGTTACCGTTGCCGCCATTATCGTTTCCAGTTTGAGAGTGAAGCTTAGAAAGTAGGCCTGGAAAGTAGACTCGTAAGTTCTTTGTAACTAAATACTATCTTCGTAAAACTATCAACGTGTTTCCTAAACTGAAATAATGTTGTAATTAGGAAGTTTCGACGGTGTATACGGGCATTAAAGGACCACACCTGAGTTTTAATTTTAAACCTTCCAGCCAATCGGAAAAGCTATATGAAATTACGTTAAAAACCACTTCACCAAAATTGAACGCTCCTGAGGTCCTTTAAGTACCTCATTAGCGTTTAAAAATATCTTATTTAATATGACAACTGAAAAACGTAACTTCAATTTTAATTGCGCGCACTTAATTTTCTAAAAAAAAGCGTCTAGTTTTAATTAAAATTGAGCCGCGAATGTCGAAACCCTACAATCTAATTAAGCTTGGACTTGATTATTATTATTAATCAACGGCGTCCACCCTTAATTATTATGACGACGAAAAATATAAAAAAGCGAGAGGTTTCGGTTGATAGACGCTATAAAAGAGTTTATCTCTGACCACCGTCATCGACGCTTATCGCGGATTCCCCCCGAAACACTCTGTCCTCTCATCAAGCCATCGATTGGGCAAATTTCATTAGTAGTGTCGCTCTTCCAAGTTTGGTACACTTTTCATTCGCTAGAGGGAGTCAGAAACGGCGGCCCAGAATAGACTCTAGGATAATTACGAAGGCAACCGCGTCAGCCTCAAATATCGGAAGCTATTCTACACTTTTCCCCGATTCGTTTCGTGACAAGCCCGGTTTGTGGTTGCAGTGCCATCAATGGGGGGAAATGTCATTCGAATCTCCTAGTTTCTCTTTGAAATATACCACTTACTTTTCGAAAGTACTACCCCACATTGGATTAAATAGTGTTGGTAGTCGGAAATATTTCCGCGGTTAAATGGCCGAGGCCTTTTTTCCGGAACATTTTCCGTATTTTTCCGAAAACAAATTTAGTCTAATATATTGTTTTTTGAATGTCAAAGTAAAACTAAACCTCTAGACTAGTTTAAACTGATTAACAATGTAACACTATTAATGTTTTGTAGTATATTTACTGATATTAGACATTTTATGTCGATAAAAAGTTAAAAACATTAAAAACCCGTAAAAAATAATTTATGTTTCAATATTTTATTTTTCCTATACCAAATGGCGTATAAGACTAAAAAACTAATTTCGAGCCCCTCCCAAATTTACATGTATAAGACAAAATTACTTTTTTAGTCTTATACGCCGTTTGGTTCAGGTTTGAAGGTTAATTTAGCGATATTTAGTAAGAGCGCGTTGAGACCAATCGAATGATACCAATATCAGGTCATATCAATTTTCAAGGTTACCGGAAGTGACGTCACGTGGTTCGTATTTCCGGAAATCCCCACTTTGACCCGTAAGACAAACACTTCTTTGTTACAAGTCACTAACCTAATTAAAAAATACTTTGACCCATCGTGTACCTTATCACATGCTTATTTTGTCATGGGCTCTTGGACTATAAGAGTTTAGGCTTGGATACAAAATGTAGATGCTACTGATTCCGTGGTCAAATCCGAAAAAGCTTTTATGGAATTATGGGTATTCTACTACTGAATTGCGTACGTGGCTGCTTACATGGTTTTAAAAACACGCGCTCACGATTATCCCTTAGAGCGCGCGCTAAATTGATATCGCCATATTATCTAGCAAGGAATCATCTTGGTAGGATAGTGGGGACTATATAATCTACCAGATGCAGTGGGAAAAATTCAGACAGAACCGTAGTCTATGATGTTACAAACTTGGCGTGATCAAATTATCGTTCAGAATACAATTGCATTTTAATATTAAATAAACTTAACGGCGGTATTTCATCAAGTGAGTTAAATTTTCGGAAAACCCACGTTCAAATGAACGAGAAAATATAAAGTAGTCAAGTTTCTATTCCGAAAATCTATTTGCAACTGAATTCTCCGAAAGTGGTGACCTCTGACCCGATGGGTTAAGAGCGGGGTAAAGTCACCGGTGACGCTTTCTATTGCACCACAGATTTCTTGGTGGGCTTTCTTCTCCAGCCAATTAGGTTGGAGATCGGTAGCGTTAATCTTTTATGGGTTCCGGAGTGTCACCTAGCGTGCGGAATCTTTTTGTTTTCTCTTTTCTAGAGAAGTTTCTTTTGTACTTATGCCACGTCAAAGCTGATAAATATATATAAGATTTATTATAAATAAAGAGTATTTTGCATTAGGTCTCTCGTATATGGTTTAAACAATTTTCAGGCTTCACAGAATAATAACACAAGTAGCGGTAGATTTCAGCGTAAGGTTGGACATCTATGGGACAATATTTCCACTAAAACGGTTTGCCTTGACTTCTTCTTAGCCACAGATATCAATTACTTAGGGTTTACTCCGGAGGAAGGTCTTCAATCTTTGTTTGATATTGGAGTGTACTTATTTTCTACTTAAGTGTTTTTCCTTATATAACTAAGTGTATTTTCCTTGGTTTTCCTTATTTAGCTTAGTGTATTTTCCTTGGTTTTTCCTTATATAGCTTAGTGCATTTTTCTTGGTTTTTCCTCATACATTATAGCTAAGTGTATTTCCTATGGTTTTCCTCATACATTATAGTTAAGTGTATTTTCCTTGGTTTTTCCTCATACATTATAGCTAAGTGTATTTTCCTTGGTTTTTCCTTATATAGCTTAGTGCATTTTTCTTGGTTTTTCCTCATACATTATAGCTAAGTGTATTTCCTATGGTTTTCCTCATACATTATAGTTAAGTGTATTTTCCTTGGTTTTTCCTCATACATTATAGCTAAGTGTATTTTCCTTGGTTTTTCCTTATATAGCTTAGTGCATTTTTCTTGGTTTTTCCTCATACATTATAGCTAAGTGTATTTCCTATGGTTTTCCTCATACATTATAGTTAAGTGTATTTTCCTCGGTTTTTCCTCATACATTATAGCTAAGTGTATTTTCCTTGGTTTTTCCTTATACATTATAGCTAAGTGTATTTTCCTTAGTTTTTCCTTATATAGCTAAGTGTATTTTCCTTGGTTTTTCCTTATATAGCTAAGTGTATTTTCCTTGGTTTTTCCTTATATAGCTAAGTGTATTTTCCTTAGTTTTTCCTTATATAGCTAAGTGTATTTTCCTTGGTTTTTAATCAACTTCGAACTTTTCCATTATTTTCTTATTTATATTTTCTATTTTTAGCATTTTCAAAAAATTAAAATTTTTTACAGGGGGGTACCCTTAATATTGGTCAGATTCCCATGTTATTTCCTATGGGAAAATTTCCATTTTGTGTTGTCAAAAACATTTTTGGTTGCCATGGCAAAACGGTTGCTTATGGAGACATTTCCCTTTAGGGTGTTTCAAGTTACATGAAGGTCTACCAAACCCCCGAGTTTAAACAAAAACGTTGTGTTACACCTCGGGTCGTCTCCTTGTAAGTGTATTTTCCTTGGTCTTTCCTTATACATTATAGCTAAGTGAGTTCTTCTTGGTTTTGCTAAATAGGCTGCTGCCTAATTGATGTTTGAATAATTGGTTCTCGTAACTTAACGTGATTACCCCGACTGAATGTGAACGGGAAAGACACGAATAAACCGGATCCGTCCGTAGTAGATAGGGGTTAAGATATCATGCACAAAAGGTGTACTCGAAGTCACCGTTACCTTCTACCACTACCAAAGGAGGGGATAAGGTGATTTTATGTGAAATATTATTACATTAGTTTTAGGTTAAATTTATTGTCTGCCACTAATACGAAGCTAGAGGTTGAAAGGGCTTGTCAATAAATTTGTATTTTCTTACAAATATTTTCCGCCTTAAAAATTTAATTTAAAGCAACACCGAGACCTCAACCACGGTCACTCGTAAGAACATCCGCTTCTACATTAAAACTATCGTGGCAACCCTGTCTTAAAAGATTTTATAACTAAGGACTAACGATTGGACAGAAAACTGCTATTTCTTCAATGTAAATTAACATGATGATTTTTCCACGCTACCTTGAGTGCAAAGTCCTGAAATGTTTGAGATAATTTTTATCCGTGGGAGCTCTAATTTGAAAATTGCGAGTTTTTAAAACGGAAGAGAACTAAGGCCATCAATTCATCAGATAACGAAGTTACTCTGATGTTTATGAGTGTTAATTGCCGGCTGCTTTAGTTGTAACATTGATTTTGAGTATAAGTAGAAATGGATGGAGTTAAAACGATCAAACTATTATCAGTTTATTCTGGACTGGGCCCTTAGAGATCACGCGTGAAATTCTTGGTTTCAACTAGCGCGTGTAAGATAACGGTTCGAAATTTTGGCACGTACAAAAGATGTTAAAGTCTTGGTTGCCCGAAATTTTAGCTATGACTAATTAATGATTCATTAGAAAGAGCAAACATTTTATAGCAAGTACAGAACATTTCATCAAAATTGGTTAAGTGGTCTTTGAATTATTATAAAAAGAAGTCGAAATGGTGGAAATCGAGTTTTTCGGCGAATTTCCAGACTTTCTCGGCACCCATGACGTCAGAAAATGCGAAGCGTATCATTGGCTAATTGTCTGTAATACATTTCTTTACATCTGGGATTAAAAGCAGGTTGATTTAACACCCAGGAAAAAGTCCTACGCGGTAGTAATTGAAATAGGCATACACAAGCCTACGTAGTAGAAAAAGATATAAAACTGAAGGCTCCTCGTAAATTTTTTTGTTAAACGTCGGGTCGCGCGCGCCGCTTAGCGAGCGTGTAAAAAAAATTTATTTCGATAATAAGCCTAATGTTTGAAAACCTCTGGTTTGAAAACTTCTACAAGTAAACAGAATCCCTCCACTTCAGTTCCTTCTATTTTAGGAATAAAACTACAGCTTTGATTTGTCCCAAATTGCTCGTGCTACGGAGGAGAGAAATTCGCCGAAAATTTCAGGATTTTGGGGAGCGAAAAAGGTCAGTTTCGGACTGAAAGTTAATAATTAGGCTTGGAAATTTGTTTCGACAATGACATTTTTGGAAAGAGAACGTCCTGGGCTTCAAAACAAGCCCGTATTCATTCGATTTTATTACTATTGATTTTTCGTGCAACCAACACTATAAGTTCGTAAAAAGAAATACATTTCGAACTCTTGAAGTAACCAAGCTCAATGCTTCGTTTCCGTTAGCGCGTGTAAGATCACGGTTCGAAATTTTGGCACGTACAAAATATGTTAAGCTCGTAAAGATAAATATATTATTACATAATTACGGCCACTATTGAAAACTAGGTTTAATGCTAGGTTTTCACTAGCGGGCGCAACAACGTGTTTCGCAATTTTGGCACTTATAAATGTTTTAGAAATACATTAAGAAGCGCGCTAATGGAATCTAGGCTTCATGATTATGCGCTTTATTAATTTCCGTTAATAAGACGGCGACTAAACACGAACCGTTAATCCATGACTGGTGGAATAAGTAACGTGTATAAATAGCGATTATAAATGATTTACTATAAAAGCAGGACTAAACCAGGTCGAGTTCACAAATCCAGCGACTTTAATAATGTTACTGAAACTTAAGTTTTTCATTGATAATAACGACCACCATTACCTTATTAACAAAAGGAATTGATTAACAATCATTTGTAAAAGTAAACTTCAGTATTTTTATCCAAGATGTATGTGCTAAAACAGAAAGGCAATTTTTTTCGGTAAGACCTCAATGAAGAACCAAAACAGGATATTAGAATGGTTGTAAAAAATAATTTTAGATAAAAATCACGTGAAGAAAACTTATAAAAACTAGAGAAAAAAGCGTTAAATAATATACAGAAAGATAAAACATTAAAAATTGTAAAATAGATAAAGGATAAAATTGTATAACAAATACAGGGTGTTTCAAATGGTTATTGCAAAAAGTTTAAGGAGTTGTAGGGGTGAGTTGAGAAGTATGCGTGGTTTTTTCCAGAGAGCTTCAAAGTGTAAACTACTAGCCCCTGGAAGTAGGCTGCAATAAGAGCAAAACCAAAAATTGTAAAAGATAAAAAACTAGATAATAATGACATTTTAGACTATAAAATGAACTAGATAATAGCATAAAATTCACGTTGGAAGGGAAAAAATTGCTCAATACCGTTCTTAGATTTAAAATTAAACAGAAAAGATAATAAAGTAATTACGCAGTAAATCCCAAAACATACACACGCGAAAACCTTTTTTAATTCTGTCCATCCTCATAATATAACAGTCGGTATAATAAAAACCCTTATATTTAAAATAGAACAAATAAGTTATGACCCTGTAATAGATAAAGAAAACTTTAAACAAAACAACTAACCCAAAACGTTTGGCGACAGAATTTTTTTAATTTAAACATAATAACAAAAGACCCAACATTAAAAAAGAAAAATTCTATAGAAAACAAAGAAAAACCAAAACTAGTTCTACCTTATCTCAAAGGTATTAGTGAAAAAAAACAAACGACAGTTAAAAAAAGAAAATATAGGTTTGTGTAATAGCAACTACAGAAATCTGGCATCCATGCTATTAAAAAAACCAACCAAAAATATCAAAAGAAAATAAAATATGAATAGTTTATCAAATTTCATGTAGCTGTAACAATATTTATGTAGATCCAACAAAGCGAAAATTTAAAACTAGAGAAAAAGAACATAAAGATAATATTTGTAAACAAATCCTCGATAACGCATTAGCATATCATTTAAATAAAAACTATAATCATAAAATTCAATGGAAAAATTCGAAAGTATTAAGAAAAGAAGATAATTGGTGTAAGCGTAATTTTAAAGAATCTTGATGTATAAAGAAACCGAGGGAATATGAATCAAGATAAAGGGCCATTTGATATTATAAAAAAACTTGAGTGAGTTTAAAATGGAAAAATTAAATAAAGAAAAAGGGATTTGTAAAATATTTGTAAGGCGCTCAGTTGTTGACATGTAGCCTAATGAAAAACTACTTCAGTCATAAAATAATAAAATTTAATTCCTAATATTGCAACCGTAACTTTGAATGCTCTTAATCTATATAATATTGGACTATAGGGGTTCACAATCCTTTTGATTGAAAACAGTCATGAAAAGTTTTGATTGACCTTCGCCAAGCTGCTAATAAAGATTTTAAGAAATAGAGCCCGAGAACAGAGCCTTGGCATACTCGACTTTGTAAGACTTTACAATCAGAAAGGGGGTGATAGTGTTGTTAATTTTCCGGAAAAATTTCCAGAAAATTTTCCGAAAATCGGAAAAATAGAAAATTGAAACATAAATTACTTTTTAAGGGTTTTTAATGTTTTTAACTTTTTATCGATATAAAATGTCTAATATCAGTAAACCTAATACAAAACATTATTAGTGTTATATTGTTTATTATATATATATATATATATATTATATCAGTTTAAATTAGTCTATAGGTTCGGTTTTACTTTTAGATTATAAAAAAGTAGGCAAAAATGCCGCTTTATTTAATTTTGAAAACAATATATTAGACTAATCATGGAATTAAAACTTTTTTATTTTTTTCCGGAAAAATACAGAAAATTTTTTACAGGAAATCTTCGGGAGAAACGAAACCGCGGACACTAGCACGAAGAATAGCAGTTGTGATTGTATCGAAGGCTTTTCCGAAATTAAGATTCAATTCATGAAAGAAATTGACCTCCTTAGTACCGATCAATTAATAGCTTCACCCAGGGGCGTATATAGGAACGTTCTAGAAGTTGGAGGGGGCATAGAGAAACGAAAAGGGGTCTGGAGAATAGTTTTTAATTTTTAATGAAGTGTAGCTTCTCCGAATGCGTGTGTATATACTGTTTTTTACTATGTAAATTGGCCGGAAAAGACTGAAATTTAAACACAGTTGAGGTTCTATAAACTGTATATGCTTTTAAAATGATAATTTGAGCCTTTTGAAAATTTCAACTGACCAAAATTTTGGAGGGGGCAATAACATTAGTTGCCCCTCCAAGAAAAATTCTAGGGAGGGGCATTGCCTCCCCTGCCCCTCCCGGTTCCTACGCCCCTGGCTTCACCCATCTTTCCCACACCTGATTAGTAGACTCATCGGTCGAAAGTTGATGGCCTTGTTTGTTCGCTTCTTATTCTTAACAATTGGAGTAACATTCGCCTTTCTCCAAGACTAAGAAACGCGATTCCAGGAGAAAAGCTTTGGTTAACTGACTCGCTGAGTGGCGACAGAGGTAACCAAAGATCATCTTTAATAGTGACATAAAGGTTCGTAAATTTAGAGTACTCCAAACTGCTCGGTACCAACTGCCATTATTCGAGTAACAATCGATAGATTTGGTGACGTGAGAGAATCTGCTAATCGGTATGGTACTCCGGTGACGCTCTGGCAAAATTATAATTGAACAGATTAGGTATTTCTCGTTGATCGGTATTACAATTTCCGAAGTCATGAATCTCAAAATGAGAAACTTCAAAGCGTGTATTGGATTTAGTTTAAATTTTTCTCTTATTTTCCGAGTAACTAACGTCATAATATTAATTTCATTATTGTACTTGTCGTAGGCTTGACGAATAAGCTTTCGCATTCTATAACATAACCCACCCAAATATATACAGAGTGCTTCAAAAGGTTATGCAAAAATTTGAAGGAGTTGTAGCGAGGGGCTGATCACTCCGCGTAATCGGTGTACAGAGCCGTACACTCTGTTTGAAAAGTCTTCGACAGCTGAAATTTTTGCCCTCTTTTTAATTCTGCTAGAAAACTATAATAGATAGTTCGATGAAACCAATTGAAACTTTTATTTATTTTCCAATATCTTTCGATATTTATCGGGTTCGTCGGCCAAAAATTAATAGTTTGGCGGGAACCGTCAAAAGTCATTTTTGACAACTTTTCAAATATTGGTTCTACGGCACTGACTCGCGCGTTTTTGAATTCACAATGGTCGGTTCATATTTATAAAGTGGAAAAATTATCCCTCTACAACCAACGGTTGAGAAGTTATCGCGTTTCCAAACTTTCGTCGAAACTAGGAAACACCTAAAATGCATCAAGCGATTATAAATAACTTAAATAAAAGTTGCAAATGGTTTCATCGAGCTATCTATTATAGTTTTCTAGCAGAATTAAAAAGAGGGCAAAAATTTCAGCTGTCGAAGACTTTTCAAACAGAGTGTACCTTTGACTGTACAAATGGGATTACGCGTAATCTTTGAAGTCCCTGCCTTTGGCAGTGCTAATCTAAGCGTAATCCGGTGTACAGACTTTCTAAGAGTGGTTAGCCCCTCGAGTTGTAGGGGGTGAGCTGAGAAGTATGCCTGTTTTTTTTTTCATTTTCCTACGATGAGTTTAAATAGCACCAGAGAGCTTCAAAGTGTGGCCTACTAGCTGCTCGAAGTAAGCTGCAACAAGCGCTAAACCAAACAGCAGGGAAATGCGAACATTAAGGTTTGGGTTCGTGTGATAGGTAAAAAGGACTTTGTAAACCAATCGAGGTAACCAGCGTAAAAAAGTAAACTTAAACAGTATTTAAAGTCGTGATGGACCGCGATTTCTCATCACCTTCAAACTGCAACTTTGGAGTCCACTTCGGAAAAACTGGCGGATATTCATTTCGAGTATGGACTAGTGGATGGCAATGCTTTGGTTGCTCAACGTCTCTACCAGGAAACGTACCCGAACCGGCGCATCCCCAATGTCCATCGTCGATTACGTGAGACAGGCACATTTTGGGTACGTTACTTAATTTTTTACTTGAACTTCTCCGCGACTGGTTCGTTACAGAACAGGAACGAAGTAGGTTGGTTTTGCGCTTGTTGCAGCCTACTTCCAGGGACTAGTAAGCCACTCTTGGAAGCTCTCTGGCGCTCTTTTAACTCATCGTAGGAAAATGGTAACAAAACAGGCATACTTCTCAACTCACCCCCTACAACTCCTTCAAATGTTTGCATAACCTTTTGAAACACGCTGTATATTACTTCAACTTCCGAGTTATCTTTCGAGGTACTCTCTCAGGTCCGAAACTTATTCATTTGTTAATTCCGAAGGGAATCGGGTGTAAGGGGGCAGAGCAGGGGAGGGCGAATAGCACGAGTGCTTTCCTCGCTTGGCGGAGTTTCGGGGACACACAACTCTTCTCCGGCGACGCTAATAGGAAAATGGAGCTATATTGGGAGCCTCTTATTAAAGTGATTTGATAATGGAACCTAATCATCGTAGGCGCGCCAGTTTCGGGAGAGAGCCACCCGCGGCGACGGCTTCGTACTTCATCTGATCCGCCCGATCCGCGTTTCGCCCAGTCGTAGATCAATCTGGACAGGAATTAGAGACGTACTAGTCTCAATCCATACTGGCTTGGCGATTCGCTGTCTTTCTTATATAAGCAAATCACGATTCTGACGCGTACCTAGCGCGTTTGATAACATTGAGATAAACCCTAGGCTTATTGAAAACGCAATCGTCATATTGAACGTATTCGTTAAGACCATAGATAAAATAACTTCGAATATAGATAGGAAACTTCAATGGGGCAAACTGACTGTCACGAGATTGTCCTGACATCTAGTGACTGCGCCAGTTGGCTGTGTTCTCAAGAGCGTAGAGCGTATTGAGGAATTTGAGGTCGCAGTTTTAGGAATAAAGGTATTTTGCAAGGTAAATGTCTTCAATTATACCAGAAGTAGCGTTTAAAACAAACTGGAAATCTTTACTGAATGCTATTCTTTAGTGATATTTTTTTAAATTTGCTCTCAGTTCCAGAAAAAGTACTTTTAATACATATAGCTCCCTTAAGCCTTTGCAATTGGGATTGCGTTACACCAAGGTTCTAGTACGGACTCCATATGTCGGCCAAAATTCTGTGGTCACTTCTACAACATGAAGTTTCCTATCTATATACAAAGGTTATTTTATCTATGGTTAGGACTCTTGTACAAATAATACGATATTCTACCCATTGAGTTGGGAATATTAATCTAGAGGTCCAATCAAAATGTCGGATTTCAGTATTTCGCAAAACAAGTTTTTAAAAAATAAGAATACTGCCGTCTGCTCCCAAATGACGAGAAAACTTTATCATTCTACCCGTGGCGCCGTCTATCTCTCAATGGTTCGTTCAAATAAGACGCGTTTTCCGCAATTTTTTTTTTTCAAATATAATGCATGGCGCCACGGGTCATATGATAACGTTTTCTCGTCATTTTAGAGGAGACGACACATTCGTAATTTTCAAAAACTTGTTTCGCGGGGAGCAATTTGATTGGATCTCTAGATTAATATTCCCAACTCAATAATTCTACCAGTTTCATCGTTTGATCTCAGTTCCCCGTACGAAAGTATTGTCCTTTGTCTCGTTCTTACTAAATATTACTAATAAATTCATAGCTTTACTTCATTCGAAATATTATTTCTATATTCTGGAATTTGGAATAACAAGATCAAAGTAGGCATTCGTCACATTAGGAAACGTAAATATAGATCCGAGTTCTTTAAAAATCCTTCGAAAGAGTATAAGACGATTTAGAAATCTTATTTGGTTCCCGACTTTTTTTCTCGTACTCTTAAGGGGGACGGGGGGGATATCTTTTTAAAAAAGATGGAAGGTTCCTACCCCCCGCCGGTTTTGTGAAACGATGAATGGCTTTTCGGGAAAGTTTTTAAGAAGAAATAAAATTTTGGAACGCCGGAATGAATTTTTGAAAATTCTCTCGAAGAATGGAGAAGGAAGGATGAAAACGCACGCGGCGCCAACGGCCACCACCGCTAGTTAGAAGAAGATAAATACTGGAAGAGGGGCGGAGGTTTCCATTGGATCCGATGAAGGAGAAGCTGTCTAGAAATCGAAGCGAAATCGACTTTCTGCCTACGGTGGTCTCTCTCAAAACCTCCAAAAAAATGAACTTTCGTACTGGTGGCTTCCGTATTTCCGCGGTTTTTCTTCTTCATATCTTTACTTTTTTCTTTGTGAGCAAATCTTTCGTGTATACACAGGGGAATTGGTATTTTTGGCCACCATAGTTTATTTTCAACATTTGGCAATTTTATGTATTTTTTTATATTTTAAAGAATTAATTTTATATTGCATTGGGACTTAAATATATTTTGTAACCAGAAGCTTATAATAAGCCTCTAACTCACCGAAAATCGTGAAACGTATCGTTTTCGAACTAGAGGTATTCGGAGGGATACAAATTTTTTAAGGCGATATGTGGCCAGAAAATATAGTCCTCTCAATATATTCATACCGAGGGACTTCAGGTGTACTAATCAGCTGAGAAATCACTTGAAATCACGTAAATTTAGTAGCTTTTATAACTTTAATCAAATTAAATCAAATAAATATTGAAATCACTTGAAATCTGAAATCAGATGTACAAAATTTCTAACAGTGCAATGATTGGATAGCTCCTCGATTCATACGCGAGCAGTAGGGTAGAAAACATTTGAAAAATGCGGACGATTCTTTACATTTTAGATCGTAGAATTCCCATTGGATTTTGCTGGGGATTTTAATTTTGAAAGACTCGCCTCGTTTTATTGAACTTGGTATTTTCTACATTATAAAGGTTATAAAAGTTAAAACTGTTATTTCTAATCGTGATTCTGATATCTCCGTATAATTTTCTCAATACGCTTTGAAAAAGTTAGAAGAAACCACCTATGGACTGCGCGAAGTTTGATAAAATACGCGAAAAAGTAGATTAGTCCATAATTAAAAGGGATAATATAGCTAAATCCTAAACAAATTTGTAGAAATTTTAAAACTTACTAATAACTCGTACCGATAGGTCTTCAAGCCAACAAAAAGACGCGAATCTCGGATCAAATAGATCTTCGAGTAATAAACTACATAAAGACTAAATAAAATAGCCAGAAATTCCAACGGTAGACCGGTTTCGTTCTATTTGGAACTCCTCAGTACCGTGCGGGACATCTGGCTGGTGACTGTTATATCGAAAAGAGAAACTAAGCCTAAACGTTCAAAATTTCAAAACGCGTTGCATAGCAACGGAAAGCCGAAAAGGGGGAGTGTGGTGGAGAATAGTCTATTTGATCCGAGATTCGGGTCTTTATGGCTACTCGAAGACCTATTGGTACGAGTTATTAGTTTAATTTCTTCAAATTTGTTTAGGCTTTAGCTATATTATCCCTTTTAATTAGGGACTTAACCTACTTTTTCGCGTATTTTATCTATAATTTCTTCTTTGCTTCGTGTCGAAAACAAGACGTTTCAAAATATTTACTTTGGCGGTATAGCGAGTTACAGGCTTCTCTTATTATAGGCTTCTGCTAGAACGAATTGTCTCTCACGAAATAGGCTTTCATTTTTGTATTTAGCCTTGTAAAACTAATTTTCGCGTAGGGATTTCACTTTTGATCAGTGCTTAAAATACCATAGGCAATTTCAAATTAAATTGTTAATTAGTTGTGACGAATTATACAGCGAAGTGCCCCGGAGATAGAGATAGATTTTGAGCAAAACCATCCTCGACTCACGACAGAGCTCATTAAATAATTAAGTGAAAATCCCTAAACTATTTAAAACACTAGAGGAATGTTTGATCTAAGAATATATTTTTTGTTTGAATCTTAACCTGAAAATCAAAACCATGTAAGTAGATAAATATTTAAGAGTATGAGATGAATAAACACTTGCGTTATATAAAAATCTATTTCATCCTGTAAAAAAGGATTTTTTAGATACAGTCAAACATTTTTGATATACCGTGACTAGAATTATGTTAATTTTACTATAAAGAGGTATTTACATATGGCGATGGAGAAATCCCTAGTCTTTTAAAGTGTCTGAATTTAAATTTTAAGTCTAAATGTCTTTAACCCGATGCAAAACACCATGATGAAAACTATTCAAATAGGAACCATTTTCTCTAAATCCATTGGTTCTCGAGATAAATTTTTAATGACCCTGAACCATGGGTTGAAAAAAAATCCAAGTTTACAATTTCTAAAAACCCCGAATTAGATCAGTGTGTCTAGTAAATTTTGATACTCCAGCATGAGTAACTTTCGAGTGATTAGTCCTTCAACCTGGTCTCTGGTACATTATTTTTATCCCGACCTTCTAGTTTTTGTCTAAAACCCCTCGACTCCGTATTGGTCATATTAGGAGGGATGAAAGCTATTTAGACCTAAAATGTGATGGGGAACACTTTTCTAATTGAAACCAACTTTTTATCTCTAATGGTTCTCGAGATAAATTTGGAATGACCTTGAAGACAGGTTTCAAGCTCATAAAAATTTCGTTGTCAAGTGACCTCCTGAAAATTGTAAATTCCTAGCTAAAGCACATTTTGAGTTATTGGCCCTGGATCGTTCTTTAGTTAACACCCTGTATACAACAACTATACATAGTCGAAGTGGCGGGGCGAAATGCTTAGCGCTTCCACCTCGCAGCAAGAGGAGCCGGGTTCGATCCCAGCTCGTGGCACTTGATGAAAACTGGGAACAACCCCTATACGCATAGTTTGCAGGTTATCTCCCCACTGGTTAGGAGGGTTTCCCCCGTGTTTTTCGGTTTATACTTTCGGTAAGAACTTGTTGAGGTTAAAGGTAATAGTGAGTGTAGGGAGCTGTTGGTTCGCGTGGCATTAACGGTTTGACACCACCCTCCTACGCGTTGTAACCCGGCCACCTGAATTAATGGCTTCAAAAGTCGCTCGATGACTTAGTCCTAGCTTATTATTATTAATTTATTATTTACCTCAAGATGATCATATTTAATGCATGGTTGAAAATACATCATTAAGTGTAATTTTAAAAATAACCAAAATTGTATTATGTTATCGTTTCAACCCGCGTGATACTATAAGGGCTAGTTTTCACTAGGCCAAAAACGCCTCGACGGTTAGCTTCGACGCAAAATATTCCCGTTAAGCCTAATACAATATTTTTGCGTCCGCCCTCGCCGTTTCTGTCCTAGAGAAAACCAGCCTTTACCCCTGTAGCAAATTAGAGTCGGGCCGACGTCGGCAAAAGGTACTAAACACTAAAGTCGGCCAACGGTCGGCCGACCTTTGGATTTAGGGTCCAAATGTCCTAGTGGTAAAAGGGTCGGCCGACCGTTGGCCGCCTACAAAACGTCGACTCTTTACCGCCTTTTAATAGACCTAAGAACCGACTCCGAAACGACGTCATCCCGACTTAGAATGTACTGTATAATTACGTCAAAACGACTTACTTTTTGATATTTTAAGTGACTGAAAATGACCAAATAAAACCGTAAATATAGCTATATAAATAGCTATATACATGTATGTAGTTGGTCAAGTCCCATGAACGGGAGTGAAACAATGAGTTTATTTCCGTCAATCGGTAAGCTCTTGAATCTAGAGTACAGAGTTATAGAGTTTCTTGGGGCTTAATAAATCTTCATTAATAATATCTTAGCCTAACATATTTAGCTATACGAATGTAACCTACTTGAGCTGAGAGATTTTTAATAAGGAAACATTCTCAGATTGAATTTATAATCTTTTTCGAAAAAGTATAATCCGGATTATACAGAAAGGAAGTTATTTTAAAAATATTTCAATTTGTTTTATTAAATCGCCAAATTTCACAGTTTTGAGCGATTAATTGGCAAAACGCGACCTTAAATCGACCCTTTGTGCCACAGGGGTAAAAATTAAATGTAAGGTCTATTTTAAGTCGGATAATGGTCGGCATACCGACCATAAATAGTCCCAAAAAAGGATTTACAGTTTTAGTGTCGAAAAACGTTCGGGCGTTTTTAGGTCGGCATTTGGTCGTCGACTATAAAGCGACTTTTCGAGCGTACCCCGACCCTAAAACGACTTCATGTGCTACAGGGGTACTCTATAATAACAGCCCTGTACAAAACCTCAGCGCTTATTTGTCAATTGACGAGGAAAGGAGTCGGAAGAGAAGGGGAGCGAGAAGAGAGATTGACGAAGAAATAAAATCTCGCGGTCGCTCTTAACTATTTTCTTCCAAAAAACCACTTTCTCCAAATGCTGCCCTCTTAAAAGGTCACTGATTCGAACGAATAAAAAGTGTATAGAACGCCGCCGTTGATAATTTTACGTCGATAGAAAACTTTGTTATAGAAGCCTTCTCTACTCTTACGTTTCGGTATTTGGGGAAAAAGGACCCTTAAAAAATAGAAAATATACTTATATATTCTTTTTTGGGGGGGGGAACAGGAAAAAGAGATAAGAACGGAAGCCTTTCCTTTAAAGATTAGGAACATTTTTCGCTGACTTTTCCGGCTTAGCTTTTTAATAAATATAAAATGAATTTTACTTATCTCGCGTGTCTGCCTCCCCCCTATCATCCCTTTACGGAATTCTCAAGCCAACCTGGGCTTGACGTTTATCCCTGGCAAAATTCCCAAGTGCCTCCGCTGTATCGATTCCAAATATCAGAAAAGAAGGACGGGTGGGGAGTCTATTCATGTTTTCCCTTTAGCGTAATTCGAATTGCGGGGAGATGCTATCGCCCGATGGGAATTTGGGAAAATAATTATTGTATAAACCACCTCCGCCGTGAGGCAGGCTTCTCCTGTCATGTATTAAATTATGCCAAATTTAAATTTGACCACCAGTTTGCTCGCTAAAAATGCGGTGTTAAATGCTTTTCCTTAAAAGCTACGAATAAAAAAGACCGATAACCTGGTGGGTTACTTCATCCCGAACATCGAAGTAGGGCGGATAGAACACTTCTACAGGCGTATGTAGTTGATCAAAAATAGATTAAATTAAAATACTTGAAATTATGGAAAATAATAAATCTAAAATAATAATAAATTGGGGAAAATAATAAATTTTAAATAACAATAAATTGGGGAAAATAATAAATTTTAAGTAATAATAAATTTGGAAAAATAATAATAATAATAAATTGAAGAAAGTAATACTAAATTGGGGAAAATAATAAATTTAAAATAATAATAAATTGGAGAAAATAATAAATTTAAAATAATAATAAATTGGAGAAAATAATAAATTTAAAATAATAATAAATTTGGAAAAATAATAATAATAATAAATTGAAGAAAGTAATACTAAATTGGGGAAAATAATAAATTTAAAATAATAACAAATTGGAGAAAATAATAAATTTAAAATAATAATAAATTGGGGAAAAAATTTTAAATAATAATTAATTGGGGAAAATAATAAATTTAAAATAATAATTAATTGGGGAAAATAATAAATTTAAAATAATAATTAATTGGAGAAAATAATAAATTTAAAATAATAATAAATTTGGAAAAATAATAAATTGAAGAAAGTAATAATAAATTGGAGAAAATAATAAATTTAAAATAATAATAAATTGGAGAAAATAATAAATTGGGGAAAATAATAAATTGGGGAAAAAAATTAAAATAATAATTAATTGTAGAAAATAATAAATTTAAAATAATAATAAATTTGGAAAAAAATTAATAATAAATTGGAGAAAGTAATAATAAAATAGAGAAAATAATAATAAATTAGAGATAATAATAATAAATTGGAGAAAATAATAATAAATTGGAGAAAATAATAATAAATTGGAGAAAATAATAATAAATTGGAGAAAATAATAATAAATTGGAGAAAATAATAATAAATTGGAGAAAATAAAAAGAAATTGGAGAAAATAATAATAATAAATTGGAGAAAATTAGTAATTGATAAAAAATTAAACAGATATTAAAATAATAATAATAATAATTTCTATCATAATGATTTGACATATGAACACTAACGATCTTCTGAAAAAAACTATATTCATTGTTTTTGTTAATCTGCCCGAAAATAAATATCTAAACCTAAAAATAATTAGCATATTATTAACCACAAATTAGTATGAAAATCTGAAAATCGAAAAGCGTCCCATCTGTGGCACCAAACATAATTATCGTACGTGACTTACTACTGACGTAAGAGAGTGGGACCTGACTGGAAAGCCAACATTATTATCGACTTGGGAGTCACTCGAAGCTAAAATTACAACGTGTGTAAATAATATATGAGGAATGCTATTCTACTGGCATCAAATAATCCGTGATTTATGCTCGAAAAATCCATCCTTCAGGCGAGAGCGAGATAGATATCCTCGGAGGACGTATCTGCATTTAGTTATCTTTCGGGTCCATTATAAAAATGGCATTTTATCTCTGTCCTTATCAGTATTCGGTTGGTGACCGGCCACGCCCTTCATTGTATAGCTATGGCCATTTATGTAGTATTAATCTTCCGGGAATCTATTAAACACAGACTACGGATGTCGACGCGGATAAGTTGCCCTTTCCACCCGTTCGTCCTTCTCGTCCGCTTGACATTTCCCTTCGAGATTTCCAAACGGCTCATCACAAAAGGGCCGTAGTGTCTCAAACTAGGCCCGGTCGCGCGCATTATAAGAGCTCCAGGCACCATTCAGGCCACGCTAGCTAATACGAGATCCATATTCCACGAGGTGTATAGATATACATATCTGTTTGTACCTCGCGGGATATCTCGCCGCTCCATTCCAGCAACGCTCTTAATAAGCTCGAATCTCAACTTGATGACGCGAATTGATATGCCTAGCATCATAGTATCAACCAGAGAGCCGGGGAAACCAAGTACTATCGCCGTTACATTGTAGGTTAATGTATCCTTTATAATCGAGAGTATACCGATGGCAAAAGTGCGGCCTTTGACCCCTTGCTCCGCGTATCGTTTCGAATTAATCCCCAGCGATAATTGAAGAAATTGCTCGTTCATAACGGGCCTATTAGGATATTCAATTTGTACCGTTTTTTTCTTGAATAGGTCTTAATATAAAATTGCTAACTTGGCCAAATTTGTTATTATCAATGTCGAGATGAATTTACGTAAGGTGGAAACTATAATCAAGAATTTGCCTACATCAGTGCATTTTCTGAGCAATTTTGATCGAACATTTTGCTGAATAGTCTATAGTCTCAATTTAGTGTTAGACTAATTAGAACCCTGCTATAATTTAGATGCGATGGCTAGCTGCGCGGTTTGAATTCCTTGGTGAAAAGGCTTCAGGCCTTTTGCAATGAGACTTACAAAATAGCGTATTATTATAACAAGGGCTGTTATTAACTATGCTAAAAATAAAACTAATTTTAATTCAAATTATTTTAATTAACATTCGCAATTTAATACCGGTCTTACTTATTTAAATTGCTATAATTCGTTTGATAAAGACTAAATAAACTTAATTAGTTAATGGTGATATTAAAATTGAAGGTAGTCCAAATATTTGTGAAGTAATTAAGGGAGTGGTTGTCTTTTCGATCGTATCTCTTGGACCGACAAAGCGTATGTAGCTCGAAAATATTATAACAGATGGCGCTATATTTTTACTACTTGTCATTTGAGCCGTAAATCGCATTGTGTACGTTACGAAGAAAAGGCTTACTGAAGATCCGAGTTCTAATAGATTTACGAGCGAATGTTACGAATGAGCAACGTCGACCTTGTCATCTGAAGGTCATCGTAGCATTGACATATAGGATAGATGGAGGATAATCGTGGTAAGTTTGATCTTTAGGGTGAAGAGGGAGATCGCGTGTCGTTGGATAATGTGGATCCATGCCACATCCAATCCGTCGTATGAGACAAAAAGTCTTTTATTAACTTGCCTATCCTTCCACGAGATTGGGGAGCACATTTTTACCGATATAAATATGAAGCTTCTAATTCTGGTCGTGCACGCAGAGTGAGAGAAGAGGATCGTATCGAGTGGCTTGATTAGTACGTGGAATCGAGTCGCTCTTCCGTCATTATTATTGTAATGACACGGATCTATCGGGAACTCTAGGATTACCTCAAGACACGCGTTTATAATTAGATCCTTGGGGTACACCGAATTTGAAACTGGAGAAAAAGATTGATGTGCTAAGTTATGTTTTCTTTTTGGTATTATGTGGTATTGGTATTGAGATTAATAAAAACGAAGTCAAACTACTTTAATTACACAGTAAAACTTTTTAATATAAATTAAAAATTATAATACGCTATACAGAGCGCACGACTAGTTTCGCCGTCTAATACAGAGGCATCATCATTATAATTTTTAGTTTTTACTGTGTAATTAAAGTAGTTTGACTTCGTTTTTATTATCACATACACATATGCCACTTTTAATTAAGTATTTAATTAAGTCTTATATGGTATTGAGATTATTGGAATTATGTAGTATTGGTATTGAGATTATTGGAATTATGTAGTATTGGTATTAGGTTTTATAGGAATTATGTAGTATTGGTATTCTGTTTTATTGGAATTATGTAGTATTGGTATTGAGATTATTGTAATTATGTAGGTCTATTGGTATTAGTTTTTATTGGAATTATGTAGTATTGGTATTCTGTTTTATTGGAATTATGTAGTATTGGTATTGCGATTATTGAAATTATGTAGTATTGGTATTGAGATTATTGGAATTATGTAGTATTGGTATTAGGTTTTATAGAAATTATGTAGTATTGGTATAGGTTTTATTGGAGTTATGTAGTATTGCTATTATGTGGTATTGGTATTAGGTTTTATAGGAATTATGTAGCATTGTTATTATGTGGTGTCGTTATTAGGTTTTATTGGAATTTTTTAGTCATTTGCTATTAATAATAATAATAATCATCAGATAAGCTAATACCCAAGGCACCACCGTAGGCCTAAGTCATCAAGCTACTTTTAAAGCCATTAGTTCATTTGGCCGGGTTACAATGCGTAGGAGGGTGGTGGCAAGCCCTTTATGCCACGAGAGCCAACAGCTCCCTACACTAACTATTACCGTTAACCTCAACAAGTTTTTATGGAAGGAGAAACCGGAGAGTTCGGGGGAAAACCCATTTAACCAGTGGGGAGAGAACTTGCAAACTCAACGCAGAAGGAGTTGTTCCAAGTTTTCACCCAGTGCCACAAGCTGGGATCGAACCCGGCTCCTCTTTGCTGCAGGAAAGTGCTAACCACTCCGCCACCCCATACGTGGTATTGGTATTATTATTTAAAGGAATTATGTAATATTGCCATTATGTGGTTTTGGTATTAGGTTTTATAGGAATTATCTAGCATTGCTATTATGTGGTTAATCTAACTAACTAACTAAAAATACTACCATAATATTTCGGTCGTGAAAACCTAGTAAACGCCAATTTCGAATTTTTACACTTAATAATAAATTAAAGTATAAATGGGAATTGTACACCAACGAATTCATCTTGAATAAGCTCGGTTTTTCGAGTTATACATTGCCAGAAGTAAATGAACCGAGTTTATTAGAGAGTTCCAAAATTATAAAAGACATTTTCCTTAACGTGGGGAGATGAAATGCATCGGAATCCCTCCCCCCCCCCTTCAGTTCCCACCAAACATTGCACTAGGGAATTGTAGATATATACATTCGATATACACGTCACCACCATATCCCATATGGAATATGCACTTAGTATGAGAGATATAGCAGTTTAACAACTAACTATTTACTTCTGACATTACGTATCATACATCCTAATTAATCTTAAAGGGAATATAACCTCAGGTATTTGGTGTGGAACACCAAAGTGTGCAGCTCTGGCCGCTCTGGCCTTTGGCTATAAAAATGTTTGGCGCCACTGTACAGGGATATTTGAAAAATTGAAGGGGTCTTCCATAAAGATTGCTTTGCAGGTTATATTCCCTTTAAACTTTAATTTTGGTAACTCTCTCTTAAAGGGAATATAACCTGCAAAGCAATCTTTATGGAAGACCCCTTCAATTTTTCAAATGTCCCTGTACAGTGGTGCCAAACATTTTTAAAGGCAAAGGCATGAGCGGCCAGAGCTGCAAGCGTTGGTGTTCCACACCAAATACCTGAGGTTATATTCCCTTTAATATTGGGATTTTTATCCCGTAGTTCCTTTTTTCAAGAGTCCTGTAAATACTACCCAAAACCGATCAAAATAAACTAATATTTTTATTTTAAAATGTACAGGTAACCATATTTTTCCTTATCTTCCCTTTGTAATATTATCAGACCCTTACGGGCAGAAATAGTCAGGGCCACTAGCTTTGTTAGATTGGTGCTTTGACGGGATGCGGAGAACAGGCAAGTATAAAGAGAAGAATTGAAATCGGAGATAGGAATACAGCGTACTTTCTCACTAGTAACGCGAGGCGACGCGATTACGCGGAGTTAGGATAAAAGTGTATAGAATACTGGTTTTTTCTCCTAGATAGCTTCGTTACGAAGCAAAAACTACGCGAGGGAAAAAAGAAAAATGAATATTATCCGCCGATATTCTCTCTATAGCCAAAATTTCCAAGAAGAGTTTCCGTCAGAGTTTAGTTTACCATAAGTAACATTATAACAATAAGTATGACAATTAACGAGATTTACAACCAAACTGATTTTTATAGTTATTGCGTAATCAAGATGTTTTCTCAGCACAGAGCCCTCTACTGTCTAAAATATGAGAGAATTCCGCTAAGCCTAAATATCTTATTTCCGATAGATAGGCGGAATATTAGGCTAAAATGATAAAAATTAAAAAAGTTTTTTTCGGCGCCACGAGATAATTTTTTTATCACGCGTGATTCGCACGCGGGCTTCGAAACAAAGCCAAAGCGCCTCGCGACTCCAGAACGTGCTCTCCGATACTAGGCTTAAATTTTTATCAAAATGTAGTCATCCAAAACGGTAAGTCGCGAGTTCAAGTCACAGCTTGAAAAGAGTATCAGTGCCGAAAAAAGGTTCGGTTAGAAAATTAGAATTAAAGCAATAGGAAGTGTCATACTTATGGTTATTATGTTACTTATGATTTACGGGATAATGCATGTAAATCTGATCCCGTTTAAGAGAGAAGCCGAGGATAAGGTAAACTCTCCTTTTTTCTCCGGCGAATGAGATAAAGCACGCTCGGTGCTGCCGCCATACGGCAATCTGGCGAAGCTGTACGAAGACCGTAGTTGCGTGTCATTAGCGCTTTGACGGAGGACTCGAACGGCGCTGTAAACCGACCCTGGGCGCCTAACTACAATCGGATCTACCGCGCTCAGAGAACGGTCTTTTTGTCCTCCTGTAGAAAGAGAAATCCTACTGTAGCGCCCCCTTTTGATTATCAAGGGAAGCAATGAAGGATGGATCGAAGTATTTTCTCCTTCTTATTCCAGGGGGTGCTGGTGCGTAGCCTCTCTCTCTCTCTCTTTATCCCCCCTTATATATAATTTAACCTAGCATCATTATGAAGGCGAGGCACGAGCCCCACCATAACGCTTGGATGAACTGATCGTGGGACTATATAGCGAATCCGAATCCCGCGGTCGAACCGTAACTACCGATCGGGTATAGTTTGTACGGTTCGAACCGACTCCGAGATTCCAGATTAGTGGGCGTCTTTCCCAAGCCGCGCGTTCCATTCGGGTCCATACATTTAATACAACCACGCCTATAGCGCAGCTTGGTTTTTCTTTCCAAATCTCCAACAGCCTACCGTTTGATAAGGTAGATTTAGTTTTTTTTTTACTTTCAATCGATGTATTTACATTTAATTTCGTTTTTTAAAATTGGACTGTGATATTAACAGAAGTCTCGGTAAATAATTCGTACGGAACAAACGGCTTAATTTCAATTGAGTGAAGAGACGAATTAAGCCACTCTCTTGAAAACGTGAACGGGGGAACTTGTAGCTGCGATTAGTATGTACAGAATAAAGCTACAAGTTTCCCCGTACACGTTTCGAAGGGTGGATTAACCTCTAGTGTGACGTATCCAACGGGCGTTTTTATCAAATCAAATTTTTATGATTAAATGCATGAAGGAACTAAAATTAAATTTATAAATTTAAATACGTTTAAATATAAGTAGACTTTTATATCGCCAAAAAGGTGGTCGCAGCCATTGTCGCTTACTATGTCCGCCATTATCGATCACTTGGCAGTGATTGTAGGAAAATGTGATTCTTGCCTATTATAAGGCACAACGCAAGGGGGTCTCGTTCAAGATGATATTTGAAAAAAATTCTGTACGAGTTAAAATTGATGACGTCACCCAGATGAACCTCCGTTGCTTTTCAATACGATCTCATCTGGGTGACGTCACCATTTTACCCAGCAACGCTAAAGCCGTAATGTTTTGATAAAAAACCATGCGATCGAGGCAACCTTATAGTTCCCTTTTTTACGAACCTTGGGCACAACGAACCCGCGAAGGTACAAGGTTAACTTTTTACGACATCTAATAAGGATAAATAATAAGCACTGCCAAAGTCAGGAAAAGTCCGCTAGTAATTAAAGTAATACACAGTTAAAGTTGATTCTCTGAAATCCAGTAAAATATTTATAACTATAACCAAAAATATATTTTCAAATTTCAATTTAAAATTTAAAGTAACTCAGTTGTTATTACAATACTATTATTAAAATAGTGTTGCTGTTTTGATGTGTAACTATAGACAATGACGAAACTAACCAGTTAATGAAATAGAGATTATAGCATATAATGAGCATATATTAAGAAATATCTCGTTATGCTTTAATAAAACTAAATTATTTAATCCATGCTGAATCTGATTTACTTTTGGTACTTATAAACAATACAATTTCCTTTAATCATTTTTTAAATTAACCCAAATTTTTCCAGTATAGTTTAAATTAATGGTGTTGTTAATTTTCCGGAAAAATAAAATGCAAAAAATATTCCGCAAATCGGAAAAATAAAAAATTGAAACATAAACTACTTTTTTTAACTTTTAATCGAGATAAAATGTCTAATATCAGTAAACCTACTACAAAAAATTAATAGTGTTACATTGTTAATCAGTTTAAACTAATCTAGAGGTTTAGTTTTACTTTTAGATTCGAAAAAATTAGTCGAAAATGCCGCTTTATTTAAGGGTGAAGAATTCAGTAAAAGCCTCTTTTTCGTTCAAGCTGAACGTTTCTGTTTTAACAATTACATAATTGAATTATATTTTTCTTATTAGGCTGAACCATCCTCTATTGCTTAAAATAATTTTGATAATTCTAATATTAATAGTTAACGAGATATAAGGTCCTAACTAAAGGGTAGTTTGGGCGCTTTCCCAACTTGTTTAGCTCCGGGAGTCCGAATTAAAACGTAATTACTTTTAAATTTAAAATTGTCAAAATTATTTTAGTCACTAAACAAGAAGCTGTTCTACACTTAAATATTAATTTTCTAAGTTAAAATACAAAATTAAAAGAGTTCAGCTTGAAATAGCGCGAAAGTAGACAATGGCCACTGTAGTCTTCCCCCTTAAATTTGCAAACAATATTAGACTTATCATGGAATGAAAACTTTTTTTTATTTCTTTTTCGGAATATTTTCCGACTTACAACACTAGTTTAAATAATTAAATTATTGTTTTATTTCAAATATCAATACCATTGCAATATTATAGATGTGGCAAGAATTTGAATGTATGCAGCTATGACTAAAATAAAACCAGGAAATAGATTACAATATAGATATAAATTTTGCACAGATTAATTCCCCTTTCGTGTTTCACAATTTTTATGTCTGGGAAAACGTAATTTCCGTAACTTTACCATTTTATTTCTTATTTCTTTTGGCCCAGGTTTTTCCCCATAAAGAATAAAGTATATTGATTTTTAGAGGGTCTTCTTGAGGGTCTGCGAGAGAGATCTGCTACGCGGCTAATGGTTCGGTTTGGAAAAATAAAACAGGCTTTTTGCGTGGGAAATGTTGATAAAAATTTGACCGTCACTCTCTTCGGCGTAAAGATAAACAATCCGGCTGCTTTTGCGTAAGCATAGAGAAGAATATTTAGTCTCCAACGAAAAGTGAAGTCTTCGGAGCACTAGCAGATTGAAAAACCTGACTTAATTTTTTTCGTAAACTTAAAAGACGTCAGTCGAATTTTTTCAACCTATCTTCCTGGAAAATTCTAATGGACGGCAATTTTTAACATTCTTTCTTACTTTATTTTAATAATTAATGTTACGAAGAATATATTTACATGTTTTAAACTAGTGAACTTTTAATTAATTTCCGTCGCCAGAACAGGCTTATGGATAATCATAACGGTGATGACGTAAGTAAATCAAAAAGGGTTCGCTAAATAAAGGCAAAGGAAACTCCCACTTTTATGTCGCGGAAAGGTGACTTTGCCTATCAATATAATACCATTCGATCTAGATATACAAATAATATCGTCCGCTACTGTTGAACTTTGATCTTTATAATATTTTTTAAGCGTTTGATGTTGCGGATTTCGTTTCTTATTGATTTGGATAATTTTATTTATTTGGTTTGTCGAAATGGCCTAAGTCACGTCCGATAAACATTCCATCATTGATATGGTCCTTATCCAATTATATATTTTTATATATTCTCGAATGTCATTTTCCATTCCTCTTCTATAAGTAAGATTGCTTTAAGCAAAGCGATCTGAAAAGGGCCGACATAAATCGTGTATTTCTAACCAACTACCGAAGGGAATTGAGTTCCGAAACTCCGGTTGAGTTTGATTATTTTGTTTTTCGATTTAATTATTTATTTTTGGCGACAGACTCGGTAAAAGTAACGACATAGGCCTTCATTATTTTGAACTTGCCTGGCGTCTCATAAAATTTCAAATTCACTCCGGAATTTCCGGTTTGAGTCGAGATGCTTTCCTGTAAGAGAAATGCAAACGATTGAAGGAAAAAGGTTCACGTACCAGGCGACCGTTACAAATGAGATCCCGGAGGTGTCGCTGCGTTTTTGAAGAGTCAATTAGGCGTAAACATACCACCCCACTTCCGTGATATACCTGGTTGTTCTCGGTGACTTCATTTACCGTTTTTAAGCCCCGTTTTTGAGGCAGGGGGAGGTAAATTTATCTCTTAACGAATCGTATTCGTGAGCGAGTCGTTACACCGTTGTTTCTCGGCCAATTTTACACCTATAAAATATACGGGTATAGCTCCTTTTCCTGGGAAACCGGGATAGCCTAACGAGGGAACTACTACGCCACTAGATGGGGCGCGTTGGAGTCGGGCAGCCGGGCATTCGTTTCGACGCGAAAGGTTTCCAGTCAATTAAATTAAGCCGCGCCTACGCTTAGACTGAGAAAGAGATGCTTGAGACGTATATATGGTACACGCGGCGCTCGCATCTAGTACCCCTAGGAAACTAACTTTGCCGGCTCCTGGCATTCCTACGTCGACGATGAGGTTGCCCCTACATTTATTCGGCGGAGGAGGAGGAGGAGAGATGGTGGGCGTACGCCCCGTCCGCCCACACACCTCTCCTTTAAATTAGTGGCAGTTCCCCTCCGACGTTGCTCGCTCGCTCCTCAGACGCGCGTGGTTAAGCAATCTTATATCCCCATCTTCTTCCCCGGAATATTGGGAGAGCAATTTTTATGGGCTTCCAATCAAAGACAATAGGGTATAAATATGTATAGGTCGCTCCCCGCTCTCTACACACGCCTCTGTCTTTATATATATTAGCGGTGGTTACTGCCTTACGCGGAAGGTCGATATAGTTTTCTTTGTTCAAGGGGATATTTCGAATCGCTTTCTTTTCTTCGGTGAAGCTAAATGGGCTAAAGTGCTGAACGGGTATACAGTTTGATTACGTCTCCATTTCCAGCTTGTACTAGAAACGTTAAGGCCTATTTACTAGAGCTAATGTATCAGTCTAATTTGGATGGCTAATTCCGTTGACACACAGATACTTAGTTGCCACTGAAACTAACCTAAAACCCATTATTAATTTACAAAATCGTGTAATAAGGAACCATGTTGTTACTCTGCCACTAAATTATACAACGAATTTAACGTTTTCAGTTTTAAACAACTATATATAATGTCCGTCTAATTAATTAATTCTCGAAATCTGTCCAGAGAAATAGATCCACTGAATGTTAATTATTTTACTCGTTTTGTGTATAATCAGAACAAGTGTATACCTGTAGCTCAATTTACAGCTTCGCGTCGGAGTTTTATTTATTTTGGACCTAAATGGTTTATTACATTTCCGTTAGAATTAAAATCTTAAAAATGTATACAGTTATTTAAAAACAAATTGAAAATATTTGTAAAATCTAACATGGGGGTTTTTCAATGATTTAATTTGTAGTTAATTTGATAGTGTGCTGCCGAAAATTTGTTTATCTATAAGTTTATTACCCCCCCCCCCCCTAAATACAAGCTCTGCTTAGCTAGGGGGAGATGTGTTGTGCTCGGTTTATATTTTGTATAAATTTGTAAACTATTTTCTTTTTGTTTTGCACAATAAACAATAATAATAATAATAATAATAATAATAATAATAATAATATGTTATTCGACAACCAAGTTGTACAACCTTTTGGTTGAAAAGGTTTTGCATAACTGCAGTTTTTGTTAAACAATGAATATTTCAACCTTTTAACGCCAAATATGTTTGATATCATTCATCCATCCGACTGAGAAAAACTAAATTAAAATATTGATATAACGTCTTTATTTATGTCAATCGACAATTTTGTGGTAATAGACATTATTTTCGTTAAAAGTACAAAGTTATTGTCTACGTGAGAAATAATAATCTATGAAGAATTGACAGTGTCATACTTTTGGAATAATGTTATATATGGCTTAACCTTGGATTAATAATAGTAGTTCCTATCTGGATATATCACTTGGAAAAAACTTGACCAGCAAATGGATTTTGCGACAGCAGCGCCGCTTCGGCGAAGTTAACGGAGAATTTCCGAAACTCCCGTAACACGTAGCCTTCTACAAGGCAGAACCCGTAACAAACACTTAGCAAATGCACGTGGAACTACTATTATTAATCCAAGCTTAACGTATAGGTAGCTTTCAAGTAACGTTATCTTAGAGCCGTGGACGCCATCTTGACAAAATGTACAGCGTAACCTTCTCATACCAGCTTACCTTTTGGACACGACGACTAATCAAATAAGTGGCCGAAAAAATAAGGCTTAATTCCACCCACTCCCGCTACTACGTCAACTGTCGCCACTCTCGTAGCCGAGTAAGATTCACTTCCGAACTTGCCGAGAGTTTTTTGAGAGCTCGCACTCGAGACTGGAGAGAAAGCCGCCGTTGGGGGTAAAGTCCTTTCCCATCCACTCGGCGAAGGGTTGCAGTCACGGAAAGAAGAAATATTAATAACTAAAGGTTGCCATAATAAAATGCTAGTCAGAACTGTTTAAGAGGAAAGGGCTCTCTACTTCAATGTTATTTTTATAAGAACTGGGGCAAATGGGTTTACACGCCGAGTTTACATTAGAAGCCCACCCGGAAAGATAAGGGAAAATGAAGACATTTCATCGATCCCGCAAACCCCTTCGGATTAAGCCCCGTCTCTAAGCGTTGTCTGTTCATAAGGCCTATTTTTTTTAGGAACGTTCCCTTTTTATCCGACGCGGCGGCGGCGGGGGGGGGGGGGTGCAATGTTTCCCTTCAACTCTTCAAAGTGTCAAAAACCGAAGTTTGTTTTTTCTAGACTTCACTTGAACCTTGTTTTAAGACGTAATAGAAACGCTTGGACGCTTTTAGATTAAAATGTTATTTACGGACGTCAGGAGATGTTTATTATTTTTAAGCGCTAAACCTAATTTTATACTGTTAAATGTTAGTATATGATGCACTTACAAGGAGACATCCCGAGGTGATTCTCCCCGAATTGTTTCAAACTCGGGGGTTAAGTAGACCTTTACGTACCTTGAAAGCTACTAAAGGGAAAAGATTCGATCGAGGGGTAAGACACTCTGCGAACTCGATGTACACTGCTGTACCTTTGACAGTGCTAAATGGAACTCGCGAACTCTTGAAAATATGTACCTTTAACAGTGCTAAATGCCCGAACTCGGTGTACAGATTATCCGAGACTGTCTTACCCCTCGGTTTCAATGGCCATTCGTTTTTCTATGGCAACCAAAAATGTTTTTCACAACTCAAGTTTAAACTTTATCTACGTAAAATAGCATGGCAAAATCACGGTTTGTAAGCCTTTACGATTTTACCCATTTTTATCGATTTTACCCAATTTTATAAATTTTACCCAATTGTTTGGTCAAAATTTTTAATCCGTGATTTCCCCATGCTATTTTACATAGTTTAAACTTGAGTTGTGAAAAACATTTTTGGTTGCCATGGGAAACGAATGGCCATTGAAACTTTTCTCTTTAGGAGATTTCAAGGTACATGAAGGTCTACTTAACCCCCGAGTTTGAAAAAAATCCGGGAGAAACACCTCAGGATGTCTCCTTGTTAGCGACGCACGGTTTTTTTTTTGTTCCGAAATGTGTTTTACAAAATCAGCGATAGCCTGCGAAGGTACGTGTTTCAAGCAAATAACATTAGTAAATTTAATATTCTTTATACTTTTATAGATATATAATATAATATATTATGTATATTATATATTTATGTTTCCGTGTATTTCATATATTTCGCTGTATTGTCGGGACCTCGAATATAAGTATTGGGTTCAAAAATTCACAAGATTTTTATATTTTTATAGTTTGAAAAGGACAAAGTTGCGAACAAATCCTGCCTATGATTGTCGGTCTTTGTTCAATCTTTCGACAGTAAAAATGCGTATCTTCAAACTACTAATACTGGGTTTGGGTGGTTAGCGAGATAGCCCCACTAGGGAGCTCATAAAGAGAAGATAAAATTTTACAGAATAGTTGACCATTGCCTTTTTTAGGTAATCAAGGCTGTCTGCCACCTAGGAGCAACAAACAAGGAGAACGCAACCCTACAAAGTCATGGATTTTCTTGCGTACAGTTTTCGGAAGTGGAAAATTCGGAAATTGTTAAATGTTCAGCGTAAAGGTTCGTCCAATGAAATTCGTACACAACACTGCGTTAGCGTGTTTAAAGGCTAGTTGCGTTCTCCTTGTGTTTGTTGCTCCTAGCTGCCACATAGAAATCAATGCTGTCTGTATCATCAAAGACCACTCGGCTACTCCCAGTGAGAGGTTTATCTAGCGCTATCTTGCCAAAATCATTTGAAGATTGATCTAAAGGAAACAATAACTATTTATCTAGTACATAAGTTGATTTTTTTACATCTTTGCGAACACAAAACCTAATCCAGAAGAACTAGATAATAATATTGGTAAGTTTGATATGTTTTCTTAGTATTTAACGACATATAACTCTGAAAAAATCTGAGCTGTACGTTTAAAAACCGGAAAAAACAGGGTTATTAAATACTGATGATTTTTAGTACCTGTTGCTCTAGCGCCTGTCAAAATTAAAGATTATTTAGGATAGAGGAAAAACTGTTTTTTTATTTGGTTTTTTTTTTGCAGGGATATCACCATTTGAAAATGACTGGAGTTTCCAAAGAGAACGCTTTTGGAAGCTACTATATTTACAGCACTCCGTCTTAAGTTAATAATGACCAAGATGAATTTATCAGTGATACTAGAGCTTTATTCGAAATCCTTGACCCGGTTCCGTATCTACTGAAGCTTACGCAGCCTATTGGTTATTCTGCCACTAAATGTAACATTATTTGTTCTCGCCCTGCAGGAGATGAAGCGTATTGCAAACACTGCAACAGAGACCAAATACTGTCCAAATTAGTTCAATCTTCTACAGATATCAAATAACTTTGGTTGGAAAATGATGAAATCATTTCAAGAAATGCACATGGGTGTACTAATTGATCAATTGCGCTGTATCAATGTTTCTTAGTATAAGATAAATTATTTTGAGGAATCAAAACCAAGTACAAGTTATGATACAAACTAGGGTTGGCCGATATCGTAATTTAACCGATTCCGATACCGATATCGATTTCATTTTTCAACCAATACCGATATTTCAAATCGGTACCGATACCGATTTTCCCGATCTTTTACCAATTTTCACCGATACCGATTTTTTACCGATTTCCACCGATACCGATTTCTTTTTTCAACCAATACCGATATGGCAAATCAGTACCGATACCGATTTTCCCGATCTTTTACCGATTTCCACCGATACCGATTTTTTACCGATTTCCACCGATACCGATTTCATTTTTCAACCAATACCGATATGGCAAATCGGTACCGATACCGATTTTCCCGATCTCTTGCCGATTTTCACCGATACCGATTTTTTACCGATTTCCACCGATACCGATTTTTTACCGATTTACACCGATACCGTTTTATACCGATTTCCACCGATACCGTTTTATACCGATTTCCACCGATACCGATTTTTTACCGATTTCCACCGATTTCCACCGATACCGATTTTTTACCGATTTCCACCGATACCGATTTTTTACCGATTTACACCGATACCGTTTTATACCGATTTCGACCGATACCGTTTTATACCGATTTCCACCTATACCGATTTTTTACCGATTTCCACCGATACCGTTTTATACCGATTTCCACCGATACCGATTTTTTACCGATTTCCACCGATACCGATTTTTTACCGATTTCCACCGATACCGATTTCTTTTTTCAACCAATACCGATATGGCAAATCAGTACCGATACCGATTTTCCCGATCTTTTACCGATTTTCACCGATACCGATTTTTTACCGATTTCCACCGATACCGATTTTTTACCGATTTCCACCGATACCGATTTCATTTTTCAACCAATACCGATATGGCAAATCGGTACCGATACCGATTTTCCCGATCTTTTACCGATTTTCACCGATACCGATTTTTTACCGATTTCCACCGATACCGATTTCATTTTTCAACCAATACCGATATGGCAAATCGGTACCGATACCGATTTTCCCGATCTTTTACCGATTTTCACCGATACCGATTTTTTACCGATTTCCACCGATACCGATTTTTTACCGATTTACACCGATACCGTTTTATACCGATTTCCACCGATACCGTTTTATACCGATTTCCACCGATACCGATTTTTTACCGATTTCCACCGATACCGTTTTATACCGATTTCCACCGATACCGATTTTTTACCGATTTCCACCGATACCGATTTTTTGCCGATGTCCACTAATCACGATTTTTCACCGATACCGATTTTACGATTCATTATCAATGGTCCAATACTAATGTTACCGATTTAAAACGCCGTCTCTCCACCCCCATTTATCCATGCCGCAACTGAAGTTTGAACCGAACAACCGAATGAAAAATAGTAACATCCCAACTCAAAAAAAAGAACGTTCGATAACCAAATTTTATGGATAATGAGTTGAGTGTCTCTCAACTAAATTTAGAAGGGAAAAGAACCTTTAGATAAGATACATTTCACGCTAAAGAAGTCTTTAGAAAGTGCTGTAGCAACAGAAAGCCTTTTTACCGGAAGTATTTGTTAAGAATACTACACCTACTTTCTTTAAGATCCGTCTCAGAAGGCCTTCATTTTTCAACCAATACCGATATGGCAAATCAGTACCGATACCGATTTTCCCGATCTTTTACCGATTTTCACCGATACCGATTTTTTACCGATTTCCACCGATACCGATTTCATTTTTCAACCAATACCGATATGGCAAATCGGTACCGATACCGATTTTCCCGATTTTTTACCGATTTCCACCGATACCGATTTCATTTTTCAACCAATACCAATATGGCAAATCGGTACCGATACCGATTTTCCCGATTTTTTACCGATTTCCACCGATACCGATTTCATTTTTCAACCAATACCGATATGGCAAATCGGTACCGATACCGATTTTCCCGATCTTTTACCGATTTTCACCGATACCGATTTTTTACCGATTTACACCGATACCGTTTTATACCGATTTCCACCGATACCGTTTTATACCGATTTTCACCGATACCGATTTTTTACCGATTTCCACCGATACCGTTTTATACCGATTTCCACCGATACCGATTTTTTGCCGATGTCCACTAATACCGATTTTTCACCGATACCGATTTTACGATTCATTATCAATGGTCCAATACTAATGTTACCGATTTAAAACGCCGTCTCTCCACCCCCATTTATCCATGCCGCAACTGAAGTTTGAACCGAACAACCGAATGAAAAATAGTAACATCCCAACTCAAAAAAAAGAACGTTCGATAACCAAATTTTATGGATAATGAGTTGAGTGTCTCTCAACTAAATTTAGAAGGGAAAAGAACCTTTAGATAAGATACATTTCACGCTAAAGAAGTCTTTAGAAAGTGCTGTAGCAACAGAAAGCCTTTTTACCGGAAGTATTTGTTAAGAATACTACACCTACTTTCTTTAAGATCCGTCTCAGAAGGCCCTTAATGCACTCCAATTTAAAGGAAAGGTAAACACTCGGGATGGTCTTATAAATGAAAAAATTCCCTAAAAGCTTTTCAAAAATAGACTACTTGCAAGTAACGAGGATTGGATTTCTTGTTAATCCATCCTTTCCATTATTAGGGAGCTCCCCCGGCGTACTTCTACCTGATAACTATATCAGATTAAATGAGATAAAATGTCCTTAATTGAGATAAAATGTCCTTAATTGAGATAAAATGTCCTTAATTGAGATAAAATGTCCTTAATTGAGATTAAATGTCCTTAATTGAGATTAAATGTCCTTAATTGAGATTAAATGTCCTTAATTGAGATTAAATGTCCTTAATTGAGATTAAATGTCCTTAATTGAGATTAAATTTATTTAATTGTGATTAAATTTAAATGTCCTTAATTGAGATTAAATGTCCTTAATTGAGATTAAATGTCCTTAATTGAGATTAAATGTCCTTAATTGAGATTAAATGTCCTTAATTGAGATTAAATGTCCTTAATTGAGATTAAATTTATTTAATTGATATTAAATGTTCGTAATTAGGTCAAAAGTAGATTATTGAGATTAAATGTCCGTAATTGAAATTAAATGTACGTATTTGTAACGAAATGTACGTATTTGTAACGAAATGTACGTATTTGTAACGTAATGTACGTATTTGTAACGAAATGTACGTATTTGAATTTAAATGTACGATAGCTGAGATTAAATTTCCGGTAATTGAGATAAAATGTCCGATAATTGGTGATAAAGGAATCCTATAGATCATAAAGAAAAAAAGGGAAAATTTTGGCTTAAGTTTGGCAAAGTGGGAGAGTAGATGATGTCATGACATAGGGGAAGTTAGCCTTCACAAGAGAGGGGAACGAAATATTCAACACTGACTTCCGGAATAAACCCATAGCTATGTTACTATTTTTTTATTTATTATCGCGTTATTAATGTTCCTTGTGATCCATAATATATTGACCCACTGTTAACTAGGCTTCCAATTACATTTATTTTACATTTCAACCTTTTCTTAAATGGAGAAGGATACGGTGAATTCAGCTTGAGTCAAGTTAGCCTAATTTTTCATTTCAATTATATGTTTTATTAAACTAAGATTCTCAAAGTTTGGAACTCTTAATGACATTATTTGTAAAGAGCTATACTTAGTTGGATTTTATTTGGGAGTAGTTTTGTAGTTCAAATGCTTTAAATTCAGCTTTTATCGAATATTTTCCTAGGAAATTCCACATTAAAAAAACTTTAATTAAATTAAATATCTTTATCAGAACAGGATATATACATTTTATAATAACTATAATAAATGGAATAGATTGGCCTCATTTTATGTCTAAGATGCATTTTCCGTTAATTTAATTCAAAAATATTAGAATAAATTTAAACTAAAACTTTGCTAATAATCAGAAATCCATATCTCTACTTGGAATGCTTATCGGGGCAGATTTTCGTCTCGATGTGGCTGACGGTTTTTTTGACGTCACAATGTTAACTTAACAAACAACAACGTGAGAGGGGAGCGCGTGCAAAGGGGATTTTTTCCCTCGTAGGCGGGGCCAAAGCCGCCAGAGATATCTTACAATACGCGATACGGCAAGATAAGCATTCCAAGTAGAGGTATGGATTCCTGTAATAATAAAAAGTATGCAAATTTTCCTCAAACTGAATGATCTAAAAGTGATGTTTTACCAAAACTGAGCCATTTATAATAGCCGAGGGGCAGTCACTTCCTTGATTAACGACGCACCCCTCGAAAGATTAAATCCGATTTAATCGTGATTAGTTTGATTAAATTCAATTTAATCACGATTATGTTGATTAAATCACGATAAATCACGATTAAATGATTAAATTTGATTAAAATGATTAAATCGAGATTAGTATGATTAAATCGTGATTATTATGATTAAATCGTGATTAGTATGCTTAAATCGTGATTATTATGATTAAATCGTGATTAGTATGATTAAATCGTGATTATTATGATTAAATCGTGATTATTATGATTAAATCGTGATTATTATGATTAAATCGTGATTAGTATGATAAAGTCGCGATTAGAATCAAACACAATTGCAATAGAACCATCAATATTAATAATTGATTAAAATGATTAAATCTCGTTTAAATCATGATTGGATTGATTAAATCGTGATTAGATTTTTTAATCTTGATTACCCTGATTTAATCACGATTAATCTGATTTAATCATTTTACTATGATTAGGACGCACCCAAAATGGAAGTGACCTGCCCCTCGATAATAGCGTACAAAACACCGATTTATTTATAAATTTGAAGTCAAGTGTTCATTTATTATTATTCCTGGCATTAATTTTAATGTTAATATTAATGTGCTATAGTCAAATTATCGATATTACTATGATCATTGAACTGGTTAAGATTGTCTATAGCAATACCTTTGCTTCCATAACTCCATCGATAAAACCTTCACACACGGGTTGGACATAAGGCACTAGTCACGACATTTTACTACTAAAATAAATGCTCTGACTACTAAAATTAATCGAAATCTGGGGGCTCACTAGTCAATTTGACTATTGAAATAAGTACCTTAGTATTCATAAATAATGGCGAATATGGCGTATCATAAATTCATCATTCATCAATCCCATTTCATTTAAAAAAACCACAACTAGCTTGTAGAAAATCAAGAGTCCAGAGAGTCCATAGCACCTCATACAAGTTCTGATTCAGAATCTCTATCTCAAATTAACGCGTCATTTGAAGGGTTGTATACTATTGGACCGAATCCCGTTTGACCGAATCCCATTGAACCGAAAAGAATTTTCGTTTATAGCCCAACATGGCGGGATTCAGTTGAATGGGAAATTTAAATCTGGTTCGTTTTCACTTCGGGTAGGTTAGTTCAGGTTGGGTTAGGTTAGGTTAGGTTAGTTCAGGTTGGGTTAGGTTAGGTTAGTTCAGGTTGGGTTAGGTTAGTTCAGGTTGGGTTAGGTTAGTTCAGGTTGGGTTAGATTAGTTCAGGTTGGGTTGGGTTAGGTTAGGTTAGGTTAGATATGGTAGGCAACTATTTCACGTCGGGTCTTATCAAGGTTATTTTCCAAAATTAAACCCGGAAAATATCAAATTTCAAGGGAAAAAGGTCTAAAAATACACGTCGGTACGAAATAATAAATATTGAAGACATAGTTTAGTCCAAATTAGATATACTATCGTCACGTAACCTACGATATATAAATATGTATCACTAACGGTATATTGAATGAAAACCGAGCAAAACGCGGTTTTCGGTTGATTGGAATTCGGTTGAATGGTACATTCGGACGAATGGGATTTCGTGAAAAAATTGTGATAATAAACTCCAATTTTAATTCTAACGGGTAAAGCAAAATGTTGGATGTCCTTGTTTTTATATCCCCATTTTTACCCCCACTAGTCAGTGACTACTAAAATAATTAAGTCAGGCTGACTACTAAAAACAATATCCTTATGTCCAACCCTGATTCACACTGGTCTAATATTTGACTTTGTTCAGCACTGTTTATCCGAACATCTGTAACGACGCCATTATCTCACCATTTGTAGCAAGTATTAACGAAATCCGTCGACCCATGGCTAACCCATTGACCCATTTTGTATAGAATGATTCATAAATGCGTGGAATCCCAACACAGCGAAACTTTGAATAATTAAACCATATTGGGATCGTCTTATAGGCGCGCCAAACGAGGTCCCCAAAATGTATCTTCGAAACCATTGATCGCGTCTTTAATTACAATTTAATGGCAACTGGATCACTCGAAACTGCGGCCCGACATCCCATCCTTGCCCGATACGCGGCGCAATCTCCAAAGTTGCGATTACTATTAATTAACTATGTAACGAAGTACGAGTTTCGGGACCACCTTGATTACATCAAAGAGGCGGCAATGTAGATTTCCAATCTGCGCCCGTCTGTTCTATTACGATACAACTTTGCCCAGTCAAGCGGGAAGCTTCTCTATAATGGAGGGTCTGCTTGAAAACAAAATAACGGCAATTATGGCCTGTCTGGGGCTAGTGTACGCGAACGCAACATTCACTTAGCAACCGCTCCCTACTTCGAGGGACGTGGCGGGTTTATGAAGCGCAATTTAAACCTTTTTCTCTTCACACGCTACCCGACCGGATAAGATTTGACGCGTAGACCTTACCCTCTCCCGCTTTTATTTAACCATCAACCGAGGCTTAGTAGCCCCCTTAAAAAAATCTGATTTATATTTCATAGTATATTTTCCGCGTTATATTTCAAAGCGTTTATAGGGGCTGCTTAAAAAGAATAGGAACGAATATAGGAGGCCATAGAAGGTGAGCTTCTTAAGGCAGGCTTCCCAACCATTAAACGCGTACAAGCCTAGCTACTTTTTTTATCTATATATATATTTTTTACACGGAAGAAAGAATGAAGAAAATAAAAGCAAATATGGTATAGAATGTTATTTCCAGGCTCCGTCTCACCAATATGGGTACGCGCTTCTAAGTTTTTCTCTTTTGCCGAATGGGGATGGAACTCGCGCAAAAATGTATCGACGTGTAACAATAGGATAAGTTTTTTATATATATATTTTGCCGCTACTGGCCACCAGGGAGACGCGTAGATGTAAGTTTGGTAGCTATACTCGTAATGTCTCAATCTTTGGGCTCGCTCCCCTCTCCCGCAAAATGATGGAACGCTATACGCTTTGAAAAACAAGAAAAGGCTTTTTCCTCTGGCTTCGTCGGCTTGTGTCTTTTAAAGAAAGTTTTTATACTCCGTTGTTTGAGAGCATCTCGGACCCGATAGATCTATTATTGCGTTTTTCGTGGGCGTAGTTCTTTTTTTGTTTCGGACCATCCACTGGGACGGACGAGGTGTTTTATCGTGTTTTCCTGAGATTGTATCCGCGCGTCCGTTCCCAGAGGACTGTCTTTAAGAAGTCTCATATATTCCATCGGGATGAATTATTCTTCTGGTTTCTAGATTATCTCCAAATTGCCTACTTACGGGGATAAAGATCGCGTTATATTGATTTAAAAGTTTGATTTACCTATACTGGTTTATTCTTTAGATAGTATTGTTTGAGAGTACCGTCAAGAGGTATCACCCTGAAGACATTTAGTAATCGCATAAGTGTATAATATTGTTTTATAAGTGTGACACTTCCTATTCTTCACTTGCAAAAGTTTTACTGAGAGGTATTCGCGACCGGCTTCGTCGTCGTTTTGCGTCCGCTTGCTAACGCGTCACGCGTAGCCTTTGACAGCGCCTCGCTAGGGGGAGATTTCCTTCTTGTGATGACGTCACTTCGTTAATAGCTCTCAGTAAAATATCCCCTAAAGTGACAAACTTATGAAACAATATTATAGACTTATGGTAATAGGTGTTTCTTTAAAATACGGGAGGTCGTGTGCAAGTAAAGCACTTAAATAACTTGCGCTCGTGACAGAGTTTAAAACATTTTATACTTTGAATTTTTATTTTTTATTTTATAACGGTTGATTTACTGTCAAGATACTGCGCTGTTCAGTGGCCTAGCCAGAGAAACATATGGGCACTCCCCAGGGTTGGCAAAGTGGATACCAGTCCGGTTTAATCCACCCGGTTAAAACAGGGTTAAACCATTTAAAAAATCCACAATAAAATCCGGATTTTACTAAAATTTCAAAAATACAAGAAATCGACCACTGAACCGAACTTTTATTTATTTTTCTGAACTCATATTCAAGAATCTGTTTATTTTAACCAGTTTTTCAGCTTTTTCGAACCCTAATCGGTTTCTTAAATTCGTCCACACTAGTCCATATGTAGAAAATAACATTTCAATTAGTGATGAAACGAAGTTACAAAATTCCACCATTTCGTTTAATTTTCATTTGCCTCATTTACTAGCTTGTTTTAGATGTTACTGGCATACTAATAAAATACTGAGAACTAAAATCTCTGAAAGAGAAGTAGTGAGCTAAGCCTAATTTCCACTAAGTCTGAAAGTGTAAAACGAGCGCGAAAATTCCCGAAACATTCTCTCAGGCGGTCTATAGAGATAGGAACTATAAGCAGACGACGATTCACTAGTTTTACGTGCTTAAAAGGTCTAGAAATAATTTAAAAAACGCATATATTATTATTTTTGGAAAAATCCGGTTTAAACATATAAAACCCGGTTTTAACCAGAAAAAATCCATACCAGTGGCACTCCCTAACGTATGGTTGAATGTACATTTTTTGCCATTGTATGTGTGTGTTCGTTCTTTCCCCGCCCGAACCAAAATAGTGGCAACGCCACTGTATTGTTTTTCTAATGGTGCAAAAAAAATATGTTTAAAGGATGATTATTTCCAATATTAATACAATGAAATGGCATTTTTAATCAAAATGTAATAATTAGATGAAATAATGTTTAAACTAACTTAAACTTAAAAGACTAATGTTAAAATATTTTTCTCTCAATGCGACATTAGAAACGCATACATTTTAATACAGAAGACTCTTTTAAATAATATGCAGTTTGTGTTTTGTTTAATCCGGAAAGAAAAAGTCAATTGCATATTATTTAAATTTGTAATGTCCCTTGTTTAAATACATTTTATATTTATTTAAAATATATTTATGAGCTTCTTAGAGCATTAGAAATTGAGAAAAGTTGCGAAGTTACCATTGTAAAAAATTTGGTATAGGCTTTTAAAGTAGTTTCAAAAATGACTCGATTCATTGTCCAAAATTGGATCCAAATGGAATAAATACAATTTTGTTTCGATAAAATAATTTTGATTATTTCTGAATAAAGCTCATTTATGACACAAATTTCGATGAAAATCGAATTTCGATCTACCCAATTTTGAAATAATTTTTTTATTACAGTTCCATCAAAATGTTTCGTAAGAGTACTATAGCGTGTAAAGAAATATTGAATAAAATATATATCTTTAATTAAATTTCCCTTTAACCATATTTAACTGTTCACTGTTTAGTGTGGCATGATAATTTTTATGTCCACTAGTTCAGTTTCGTTTCAACAAATGACGCAATAGGCGTTTCAATAAATGCCGCTCTCTTTTTCTATTATCCCCTACACGCATGCTCGAGTCACTGAATAAAATAGTGTTTATGTTAGTTTTATTTGTAAGGCTAAAGTTGATAGCACTCACGCATTTTTTTATTTTAGGAGGGACGTGCGAAATTGAACGAGCCCTTCTCTATTGAAATATTAAGCCGCGCGCCCTTTAAAATATAACAAATATGTCCTGGCTATCTGTATTACTACTTCTAGACAAAATCCCAGAATAGGTTTTTTTTAAGCATCACCAGGAATCCATACCTCTACTTGGAATGCTTATCGGGGCAGATTTTCGTCTCGATGTGGCTGACGGTTTTTTGACGTCACAATGTTAACTTAACAAACAACAACGTGAGAGGGGAGCGCGTGCAAAGGGGATTTTTTCTCTCGTAGGCGGGGCCAAAGCCGTCAGAGTGATCTTACCATACGCGATACGGCAAGATAAGCATTCCAAGCAGAGGTATGGACGAGGGGTCGGGCATTTGTACAAAATCCCGTACACTTCTCAAGAAATCTCCGACGAAATCGCGAAATCCCTGACGAAATCGCAAAATCTCTGACCAAATCGCAAAATCTTATGAAATCCCGAAATCTCCGACGAAACCGCGAAATCTCCGACGAAATCGCGAAATCCCTGACGAAATCGCAAAATCTCTGACCAAATCGCAAAATCTTATGAAATCCCGAAATCTCCGACGAAACCGCGAAATCTTCGACGAAATCGCGAAATCCCTGACGAAATCGCAAAATCTCTGACGAAATCGCAAAATCTTATGAAATCCCGAAATCTCCGACGAAATCGCGAAATCTTTGACGAAATCGCGAAATCTTTGACGAAATCGCGAAATCTTTGACGAAATCGCGAAATCACAGAGATTTCGAAATCCCGTACGCTTTTTTCGGGAATGTTCGACCCCTCGGGTATGGATACTTACTTTAATATTACAAAGCTCTCCGAATTCATTCATTTCATTTTCTAGTATAAAAAAATTTAATTTATTTTCTGAAAGTATAGATGGAATCGTCTTATTGACTAAACCGATCTATTTACAAATAAAAAACCGTATATCGCTTTTAATAATACGTTTGTTGACAAACCAACGGGAAAAAGTTTTTCGTATCTCTTGGAAAAAGAATTAAAGATTGGATTCAATATTTAAAATGTCAATGCATAGAAGAATAAGAACGAGACTGTAAGGAAAAATACGATTTATTTTCAGCCTCTCGTGGGATTGTGGCTGCAGCCGCGCAAAAAATCATCTAATTCCAAATGAAAAGTTTATAACTTAAGCGGATCAGTTGAGAATAATAAATTAGGGAAAAGGGAAATTAGGGAAAAGGGACCTTGAAAGGCTCGCGCTGCAAACCAATTTTCAAATAGAAAAAAAAGTCCGTAAGATATATAATCTTTACCCCGGTTTAGAATGTATATCTATTCTAAAAATAACGAATGTTTGGACGGTCTTTCCAATCATAAATTTTCAACATTTTTAGTTTCCACCTCGTCTTTCACCCGACGAACCTTTTAAAATCTCCCGTAGTCGTATTAAAGAAAGTGTAAAATTTCACATTTTTGCAGTATCAACGAGTTTCACATTCTGCCACCAGGTTTATAACCTGGATTAATTGTCCTTAGTTTCGTTAAAAACAAGACGTATTATCGCGTTAGCATGGTTTTTTTTTCGATTTAAGTTCTACTACCTTTAAACGGGAACGGCCAAGCTTTTCCAAGTATCGCCTTATTTGCGTATCAAAAGATCAACAAGACGTTCAATATACTTACACGTACCTTATTTTGTCTTGAAAAAATATTTTTTGGCCTAAAAAGTCGAAACGCATAACAACGCCAAGTATTTGGGTTTGAATTTTCGCCGCCATCTTAAGGTGTATCGCCAGCGCCAGCAGCACCTTAGTGAGAGATTTGCAAACTATCCTAACTTTTGAAAACGCGCAATTTAGGCTTAGGTCTCGTATAACTGGAACGCGCCGCGCGTGCGAAACAAATCTTTCGCGTCTTCAGCAGCGCGCGCTTTTCTGTCTCACCGATTTCTCACCAGGTGTCGCGGCGGACGCGCGCTTTTCAATTTCCCGAAATTTCTTTATTTTATTAATAATTAACCGCTTAATATTTTTGATGCGGTTTTCGCCTTAAATTTTAGTTTTTAACGGGCTATACGGCTATCTAAATGGTTAAAGCTTGACCGTTCCCCTTTAAGGCGGAACGTACTATAAAATAGGATTTCTAGATCTGGTAGCCAGTACCGATGAGAGCCTTTATTACTGGAGATAGTATTACTTTTTTCGAGAGAAACCCGGAAGAAGTAAACATTGTTTGTTCAAATAGGGCCCCTAGGATGTACGGGCCCGGGCCTCTTTAAAATGTAAATTTTGGGCCCCAAAGAGAGCCTTTATTATACTGGAGATAGTTATCCTTTTTTGGAGAGAAACCCGTGATAAGTATACCTCATTCATTCAAACCCGGGCCCCTAGGATGCACGGGCCCAGGAGGATTGGGTAGCCTGCTGTGGGGTGGCGGGCCTCCGTATGAGGGCACGGTGGTCCTGTTTCCCGGCCTTTTGGAGCCACACCGGGATCTCCGGTGCCAGCTGTGCCAGGTTACTTGGACTGCTGTGTGCTCGTCGTTCCCCTTTAACTCTTTACCTACGTAGGTAGGGTGTCGGCTGGATTTGCTACAGCATCCACTCTTAATCCCACTGCTGTGTGCGAAGTGGGAATTGGTCCACCCATTGCTGCACTTTCTGCTGGGTTGAGTGGCTCGCGTCAAAGGTGAGACCGTCAGTAGTAGGGTACTTACTACCCAAGCTGGATTTGTCACCTGTCCGGGCTTGGGGACGCTGGCGTAGGGCACTATAATGATAGGCCTCCGGTGGTATGGTCTCTGTTACTAGGTACACCGGGCTATAAATTCTGACACACTGACGGTTTTTGGGCGGAAAACTTCGGCGTCGACGGAAAATGCGAGATATTTTCCGTCGACGATGGGCGTAAAGTCAGTCGGTTTTCGGCTCTGTGTCGCGATTTTGATTTCTACTTTTTCCGCTCAGTTGGGCGATTCCGCTCACTGGGTGGCCGAGTGGTTAACACTTTCACCTCGCAACAAGAGGAGCCGGGTTCGATCCCAACTTGGAGCACTGCGTGAGAACTCAGAACTACTCCTTCCACTTTGAGTTTGCAAGTTCTCTACCCACTGGTTAAAGAGGTTTTCCCCCAAGTTCTTCGGTTTCCCCTTTCCATAAAAACTTGTTGAGGTTAACGGTAATAGTTAGTGTAGGGAGCTGTTGGCTCGCGTGCCATGAAGGGCTTGCCACCACCCTCCTACGCATTGTAACCCTGCCACCTGAATTAATGGCTTTAAAAGTCGCTAGGTGGTGCCTTATTTTTATTTTTTATTTATTGTTATTTTTCAAATTTATCTTATTTCTTTCCATTAAATCTGGTGTTTATTGCGTAAATTACTCTCCTAGAATGTATTTTTCTGGGTTGTGGGTGGTGAAGCTAGCCTATTTCCGTGCCGAGACGGTCTTGTTTCGAGTCCTTTGATATCTGTCCCTTTTTCAGTAACGGGGATAAATCAAGATATTTTTCCAGCGAGTATAGATTAAAAGAGTTTTAGACATCGATCTTTCATCCGGGATCCCATTGCTTTAAATGGCTGCAGGACGTGCCCAGGCTCACACCGCCAACAAATGGAAGAAATAAAAAATTAAAGACATCTCCCTTTACCTTCGAGGAACGGGGCTATGATTGAAGAGAGATCTAGCCCTATGGCTACTGGTTTGAGGCAACTATTTCTTAGCGTATACAGGGCGGGGGAAGGATTAAACGGCTAAAACCTAGAGACGAGTCCTAATGCCCCTACCGTTGATAGATGAGGAGCCCGGTCACCGTACGCGGTAGCGGGCGTGTGGAAACGCGAATTCAAGAATTGCCATCGAAATAAATGAGCTTTAATATCAAAGCCTGTTGCGGAAGAGAAGGCAGTTTGGGATTAAGTGACGTGCGTAAATTGTAGCCGCCTCATTTGAAAGTTCCCCCGTTCCGAAAAGCTCGTGCGCGTCGTTATGAACGAACCACTCGACGTATTTATAATTCCGAGACGGGCACCGCTTACTTTATTACCGTCGGTTTAAAGGCTGGACTTTCATTTCGATAATATCAATTTGTACCGACGATACTAACGCCCCATTTTAACCGCCACCGATACGACAGGACCTCTTCTCGTTTACGGTTTAAGTTTAATTTATTTATACCACCACCTCCGTTTATTTCATTAAAACGCAATGTTATTTCGAGATGGTTATATTAGGTTGCTTTTAGGAAAATTACTGACTTATACGCGCGATTTTGGTTAAAGGAACTCGACGTCGTTTCAATTTTAGGAACTAAGGGAATTTAGTCCTCATATAGCCGGGGGAAATGGAGTCAATAAATTATAATTTATTGATTTTTAATTATGGTTATTATTATTATTTTTATAATTATAAATTATTAAACTTCAGTCAGAGAATGTAATTAAACAATTATCTCATATAGCCGTGGAAAATGGAGTCAATAAATTATAATTTATTGATTTTTAATTATTGTTATTATTATTATTTTTATAACTATACATTATTAAACTTAAGTCAGATAATGTAATTAAAAAATTATCTTACCATTTTTTAATCTTAAATCAGAGCGGGGGGAAAATATCCCACTTTTGCATTGTCCAGATGGCGCTACAGGAACATTTTTGGGGTGTTTCCGAGAAGTTTAACATCATGGTATCAGGGGACTGTGATACCATGCATAGTTCTTAGTTACTTATACACTTATCTTTTGTTTACCGATAGGTACGAACTTTATACTTAAAGCTGGTGCCTTGTTTAAATTAATTAAAAAATAATTAAGTTTATCTGCATAAATCGGGTGACTAAATTCGTGAACCAAATTTCCAGTTTTACCGATAGAGGGACGAATGAACTAAACTTAGCAGCGGTTCCCAATCAAAATTCTTCTCATAATCAAAAGTAATTTTTAAGCCAAAATAAGGATAATCAGGGATTATAGGAACTTAATTTAACCTCACCTAACTTAATCTTAATCTTAACCTTGAGAAAAACTAGGCCTAACAAATATATTACAAAATTTTATAGACCATCGAAAATAAAACCAGTGACGTCGTGAATTAAATTCACAATTTTAATAAATATTTCAATATAAAAAGGTATATTTGGTTTGGTATTATTATACAATGTCAACCATATTTACCATATTTACCATATTACTATAATTTACCATAATTACTATTATTTACCGTAATTACTATAATTTACCGTAATTACTATAATTTACCATAATTACTATAATTTACCATAATTACTATTATTTACTGTAAATAATATAATTTACCATAATTACTATAATTTACCATAATTACTATAATTTACCATAATTACTATAATTTACCATAATTTACCATAATTACTATAATTTAGAATATTTAGCATAATTTACCCTTATTTACCAGTGGTATGCACAGTATTCGAAAAAAGTTGTATAAGACAAAATTACTTTTTTAGTCTTATACGCCGTTTGGTTCAGATTTGAAGGTTAATTTAGCGATATTTGGTAAGAGCACGTTGAGAACAATCGAATGATATCAATATCAGGTCATATAAAGTTTCAAGTTCACCGGAAGTGACGTCACGTGGTTCGTATTTCCGGAAAGCCCCCACTTTGACCCGTAAGACAAACAGTTCTTTGTTACAAATCACTAACCTAATTAAAAAATACCTTGCCCCATTGTGTACCTTATCACATGCTTATTTTGTCATGGGCTCTTGGACTAAGAGTTAGGCTTGTAAAAAATAAATATTTTCATAAAAATATTTTCCCACGTAAAAATATAATTTAAAGGGGAACGGCCAAGCTTTTCCAAATATCGCCTTATTTGCATATCAATTTCAAAAGATCAACAAGACGTTCAATATACTTACACGTACCTTAAAGTTGAAACGCAAAATAACACCAAGTATTTGGGTTTGAATTTTCGCCGCCATCTTAAGGTGTATCGCCAGCGCCAGCAGCACCTTAGTGAGCGATTTGCGAACTATCCTAACTTTTAAAATCGCGCAATTTAGGCTTAGGTCTCGTATAACTGGAACGCGCCACGCGTGCGAAACAAATCTTTCGCGTCTTAGCGCGCGCTTTTACGTGGTTTTTCTGTCTCACCGATTTCTCACCAGGTGTCTCAGCGGAGGCGCGCTTTTCAATTTCCCGAAATTTCTTTATTTTATTAAAACTTAACCAATTAATATTTTTTATACGGTTTTCGGCATACATTTTAGTTTTTAACGGGCTATAGGGCTATCTAACTGGTTAAAGCTTGACCTTTAAGGCGGAACGTATTATAAAATAGGATTTCTAGATCTGGTAGCCAGTACCGATGAGTAGCACCGGGACGAAAGTACCTCAACCAGTGTCTTTCGTAATAATATCCACTTCTACATTAAAAAGATCGTGGCAACCCTGTTTTAAAAGATTTGACAAACAAGGACTAACGATTGGTAATTAAAATGATGATTTTCCCGCGCGACCTTGAGTGCTAAGTCGGGTAAGTTGTTAGAAAATGTTTTATCTGTGGGAGCCATAGATATAAGAAATGTATATAAAGGTCTAGATAAATTTCGGGGCATCTAAGCCTAACATATAATTCGGAATTGACACCTAGCAGACACCGAGGAAGGCACGTGACCAAGAGCGCGAGCTCTCATAGCATTTTAGAACTAAGTGCTTGTCCTTTCCGCAGGCCGTAGTCTTTAGACACCATCTGTTGGTGACTTTTAGTATAATTTTTAAGCCGGAGACAATGGCTCTCACGACGATAGCACGAGCTTTCTTACCTTATAAGGATAGCCTGCAGAAATTACTCGTTTCTGCTAGCTGTCACCTCCGTATTCACTCCCTTTGAAATATTTTACCTAGACCTTTATATACGTTTCCTATATCTATGGTGGGAGCTCTTCTTGGAAAATTGTGAATTTTATAAACGGAAGAGAACTAAGGCCATCTATTGATCAGATAATGAAGATACTCGAATGTTAATTAACGTTAAATGCCGACCGCTTTATGTTGTAACATTGATTTCGAGTATAAAAAATCTGAACCATACTTTTAGAACGCTGGTGAAATTACCAAAAGTCAAAATTTAGGCCAGAGATTCCAACAGCAGACCGGTTTCGCCCTTTTGGGGCTCATCAGTACTGTGTAGGAACTCTGGCTATCCTCGGAAATCTGCCGATATCAGTAAAACTAATAAACATTCAGAGTGCCCTATATGTGAGCAGTCCATGCAATAATTGGTGAAGAATTTCACTATAAGTTGCAATGGACTGCTCACATATAGGGCACTCTGAATGTTTATTAGATGGTGAAATTCCTTAAAATTCCTCCCGTATTTGTAAAATCCAAGGAATATTTAATATTTTAAGTTTCGTATTCTTATCAAACTTATCGTGTATCGGGATCATTTTCGATGCTTAATAATTTACGGCATAATCTACCTTATAGTTTCCTCGACATTTAAAATTCTGTCTATTTGAAAAATAACAGTACATTCTATTTTTATGAATATTTACGACATAAAATAAACCACGCTTCCATAAAATAATAAAGATTGTGTCGTGTAACAAACTTTGATGCGCTCTAGCGCCCTATTTTGGATGAAAAAGTGTAACCCATCTAATGCTTAACAGCGGCCCATCTTTATCAGACTAAGTAGTATTAACCAGAAACCACTAAACATAAATAACAACGCCACCCCTTTCTCCTCTTCGAACAAACTTGTACAAAATGTTTTAGGGTCATCATCGGACCGCTGGGTGTATATACAGTGTGTTTCCTAAATGGTGGTAGGACCGATCGTCAACGGCCGCGGGCCGATGTCTACGAATGAAACAGATAATTTAAGTTAAGAGATAGTGACAGAATTTTTTGCCCATATTTAATTTTACATTAAATATATGAATATGCGTTGATAATAATTGTGGAAATAATAATTTTAATTAAATATTACGCATTCACTATTATATTTCAGTTCTTAAATGGATGGGTAGGCTTTCTCTGACGTCACAAATGGGTTTCGAAATCTTTTTTTCTCAAGCTCGCGCGCGAGCAGGACGCTTTAGCCCGCTTGACTTATCGTGAAAGTATGACGTAGAGATTGGGTAGAGTTTCAAGGAAGCCAACATAACCCAAAATTTTAAATTGAATTTTCATACTTAAATACTTTTTTAAAGTACTATAACATATATATTTTCGGAATCAGGACCTAAAACGCTATTTTTTGAAGAACACTAAATTAAAAAATTAAATATTTTCCCTAGCTGACACTATCTCTTTAAGGTATTAAAATGTAATTTTAAATTAAGGGTTCGTCCATACGTCAATTGTTTCGTAACTTCGAAATGGTGGCCTAAATCGGAAAAATGCCATAGAACATTTTCGTCTTAAAATAATCTGCAGAATCAATAGACGCTCGGTCCTACCACCATTTAGGGAACACCCTGTATATTCTTTTCTTTTAGCGGCAAACTTGGAGGGGTTATCGTCCCGAAATTATTATTCAGATCATAACCGAAGACCATCTAGGTTCCCTCTAATGGCCCATAAGAAGCAGAAATGGTGCGGCGAGCCCCCGCGTGACAGGCGTTGCGAATACGACCGGGAGGAGCCTATAGTTTCGCTTCAACTACGGTCCATTCTCATTTAAGACTCGAGATAGCATTCACAATTTCTAGCGAAACCAGAGGACGTTATTTTTATTGTTAATTCGGCGACTCTCTCCGGGCTCTCGGGGTGTTTTACCACCATTGGCCCACGCTGGTCATTTGATAAGAGTGTATTAACCCCTCGAGAATCGGACGGCTTCGAGTTGGAGAAATAATAAAAAATATATCTTTCTTTCTCTTCTATCGTAATTGTCATCTGCTCCATTAATGTTTACGCTTTTCTTGGGATTTCAAAATGTTTCTTTTTTTATCGTAAATGTTACGGCGGACACTTAAGATTTTTGGGACGCGATGGTGCGGTTTAAATAACGAGGACAAGTCTTGTTTCTAATTAGCGTAATGGGGGATCTATAAGCGACCTCGATATCATTCTACGCGTAAACTTAGTCGCCGGATCCATAAAATGAAAGGATAGCGCTTGAAAATAAAAATACTTCTTTATCTTTTTGGTGAAAATTCAACGCGATATTTTTGAATTTCCAATTTTTCCCCATCATAGTATACCATCAGTAAAAATGTTTTGTTTTGAGAAGTACGATAAAATTCAATTCTTGGTGGCGACGGGTGGTCCGGCGAATGGACCTTGGCTTGGTCCGAGCCATATTTTACGGGGAAATCTAATGGGCCGAAATGAGCGAAGAGAAGGGGTGTTTCTTTGTCTCAACGGACCAAAGTTTGGAGAAAACGCGTCTGGCGTAATAAGATCAATGGATTGCTCGTTTTCCTCAGACCTCCCGCCGCGAATCCGGATGAAATAAATAACAAAAGAACACCGAAAGAGACGGAAGGCCCTCCGCTTCGCTCGCCTCCCCCTAGATGGCGCTGTCAATGTAAAACATTCTTTTTATTCGGCCATTGTCCGCAGACCCTATCTTGGCGACAGTCTTTTGTCTCAGTAGAATTCGAACGCGACCGTCGAAGAACTGTTCGATTGTTGTCAGTCAAAAGAGAAAATTCGCGATGGGTCTCCCGTACCATTCTACGCTCCGGACTTATAGAATCCCCGCCTTCCGCTACGCTTTCCGAATAAGTTACGAAGTTGGTGTTGGATCGTCTGCGACATCTTATCGATTGCAAACCGATTGTCACTGAGCAAAATTTTAGGGGGGGGGGGTTAGGGTGGGCGTACGCACCCTTCGGATTCTAGCGAACTACAGTTCGGCGAAACAAGGGAGGCTAGTTCTATCAGAAATTTGGCGGTGGGGAAAGCCATACATCAAGAATGATAAATAGCGCCACTAGTAGCCGCATTTATCACTACTATATTGTAGGGTGGCCCCGCTCGATGTATAAAGAATGTTTCGATATAATGCCTCCCGACCAAAGTGAAAAGAACCTGTAAGCTTAGCTATAAGCCCTGACTGAGCCCAGCCGGCTATCATGAATAAGCTTCACTGCTTGCACCCCCCTGTACCCCTACTGCCGTCTTTTTGGGAGCTGCTATACGCAATCCCTGGCTCTTTATTTTTAGCTTTACCCAACTGTCCGGCGTTGAATTTGCAAATTCGACCTTGGATAGTGACTCTTCCATTTTATTTGAATGCAAATTTGTTCCACCCTCTTAATTTTATTCATTTTAATTTAAAATATATTGATATAATATTATACATTAGATAATAAGGGTCAAATTTAACTAGTAGGTTAGACCTACATGATGATGATAAAAACAGAATATTAGAATGGTAGTCAAAATAATTTTAGATTAAAATCACGTGCAGAAAAAAGTGTTAAATAATATACAGAAATATAAAACAATAAAAATTGTAAAACAGATTAAGGAGGCAAATTAGTTAAAATGGACAAGTGCAATAATCATAATAATAATCATAATCAGCTAAGCTACTACCCAAGGCACCACCTTAGGCCTAAGTCATCAAGCGACATTTAAAGACTTTAATTCAGGTGGCCGGGTTACAATGCGTAGGAGGGTAGTGGCAAGCCCTGCATGCCACGCGAGCCTACAGCTCCCTACACTAACTATTACAGCTACTGAATTTTCATCTCGATTTATTAAATATTAAACATTCAAGCTCCATTTTCAAAGTGTATTTAACGTTTTCTCGAAATATTAATTCATCACGCGTCTTAATTTTTACTTTAAAGCGAATTTAATAACGTGAAATGTTAGTATAAAATTTTCGTCTCAACGGATAAATTAAAATTTTCCATACTCAAAGAAACGTGATCGAAAAAGGCGATTCCAAAGCTCACCGATGTTCCCAAGTAAGCCTCGGTAGGTTCGCTATTGATATAATAAGTATAGGCTGGAAGAAGGAACACTCATCGGTCCGTCTTTAGCGCACGAGTCAATAGTTTTCGGGTGCGCGCTACAATGGATTTATCGCGAAAAAGGTCCGGCGTATTCAATAATGTACCGAGAAGAACATAGCCTAGGTATATTTCGCTGGCGGCTGCAGCTATATTCCCACGCGATCGATATGGAAGGTGCTTTTTATTACCTTCGCAACGGGTCTTTCGTTTTGGCGCTGCAAATATCCGCTGCATCGAGAAAAGCCGGCTTTTCCCCCACACATACGCAGAGATTTCTTCTTTCGCGGTATACGATGTAATATTTATTACGATATAAAGCTAAAGAAATGCCTTAATATGTATTAAATATTTCAATAATATGGCGTCCCAATTCTCAAAAAAAATATATATATACTCCAGCGGCGACAGATCCAAATAGATCGACGGATAAAATATTTAAAATGTATATGACGGAGGTCGCAAAGGTCAAATGACGCTTAGCTTTGTCTAAATGTTATATCTGCTATGGAATATAATTTTTGCTTTTTGATATTGTTTTTCAACATTGATTTTTTTCTTTTACATTTTCGCGGTTTGAAGTCGTTTATGAATTTTTGCCTGTTGATATTTTATCAATATTTAGCGATTGTATTTTAAATCTTGTCAATTGATTTTTTTATATTTTTAGCGTTTGAATCTATATAAAAATTTTGGTTTTTGATTTTTTTAAAATTGTTGCGTAATTTTTCAATTTTTGATGTTTAATTATTTTTGCGATTAATATTTTGAAAAAAAATACTGTTGAAATGTGTTTAAAGTTTTGAGGTTTGGTAATTTTGTAAACGTTTTGGCGTTTTATTTGATTTTTGAAATTTTGGTATGTAATCCTTTTTTTAATTTTTGCCGTTTGAGTTGATTTGTAAAATTTGGTGTTTGAATTAATTTTAAAAATTTGGCGTTTGAATTCATTTGTAAGATTTTAGCGTTTGAATTGATTGGTTTGAATTTATTTGTCAAATTTTGGCATTTGAATTTATTTGTCAAATTTTGGCATTTGAATTTATTTGTCAAATTTTGGCATTTGAATTTATTTGTCAAATTTTGGCATTTGAATTTATTTGTCAAATTTTGGCATTTGAATTTATTTGTCAAATTTTGGCATTTGAATTGATTTGTCAAATTTTGGCATTTGAATTGATTTTCAAAATTTTTCCATTTGGAATGTTCATTTTTAATCTTTATGTGTGATTACTTTTTACATTTTGGACATTAAATTAATTTTTACTTTTTATATTGAATTACTGTTTAAATTGTTGATATTGAATTACTTTTTACATTTTTGATATTGAATTACCGTTTACATTTTTGATTTTTAATTTGAAGTTTTGTTGTTTATTTTTTTATCAATTATTGTCATTAATTAATGAATAATTTGTATTTGCATTTTTAAAATAATTTACGATGCAAGTTGGAAGTATTTTAACCCAATTACGGTCTTTTAATATTGTTTCAACTTTCTGGTCTGGTAATTTTAAATACACAAATCAAATTAAACGGGCAGTGCGCCATTTTGGTTTCCGCAGATTTACCAGCACGCAACTTAGATAAATAATTTGTATAAGCATTTTAAAAATAATTAACGATTCATTTGGAAATATTTTAACCCGCCGTAATAATTTAAACAAGGGTGTAACTTGAATCTAACAACGCAACACATCCCCGACGTAGGGATGAGAAACGCGGTTTTCTCAACCAATCAATCTCCGCGTAATTCAATTCCCCAATATTTCGTTCCATTATTTTCGAGCCATAAAATTTTCGTTTCTTTTCCCGCTGTTGGAGCAATTTGCAATTACGATAAATCGTCTAATATCGAAGATTAAGTACCCCGGGTTATAGTAGCCCCCTATATTTAAACAAAAGGGTTCGATTCGGAGTCGGATTCCGCTAGAAAACGACAAAGAAAGTACCCGTTTGTGTTGTACTGGTCGTATTGTTCGCCGTCGGGGGTAAAAGGCAATTACGACTGGACGCACGCGATCTGTCCATCTAGGACCGTCGCGCCGATCGGCTCCGTTCATCTTTCTGTCAAAGGGAGCGACTGTACCCCCCGGAGTAGATTTAGCAGCGCTCGCTCTGTTGAGAAAAAAAACCTTGTTTTCTTTGGGCGTTTGTTTACATTATGCAAGAGAGTGAAAGGAAGAAAGGCCGGCCATATTGTCGGAGGGACGTTCACTTTGGCGCAACCCCTATGATTTATTCGTTTCCCCGTTGTTATCCCCCCCCCCGTTTTAATTCTAAATAAATAAGGCAATGGATTTCAGATTCGCATCTAGTTTTCGATCGACTATTTATGTTTCTTTTCGACATTTACTAGTTTTAGATCAAGTCCATTTTGATTTGCTATTTTTAGATCAAATCCATTTATATTTGCTATTTATAGATCGAATCCATTTGGATTTGCTATTTTTAGATCGAATCCATTTAGATTTGCTATTTTTAGATAAAATCCATTTAGATTTGCTATTTTTAGATCGAATCCATTTGGATTTGCTATTTTTATATCGAATCCATTTGGATTTGCTATTTTTAGATCGAATCCATTTAGATTTGCTATTTTTAGATCAAATCCATTTAGATTTGCTATTTTTAGATCAAATCCATTTAGATTTGCTATTTTTAGATCAAATCCATTTATATTTGCTATTTTTAGATCAAATCCATTTAGATTTCCTATTTTTTGAACAATTTCACTTTTGGTACTAGGTTTTTTAGAACAATTTCCATTTTTGCACTAGAGATCAGTTTATTTTTTTTAACTAGTTTTTTCGATAAATTTTTATGCACTGGCTTTTACCTGATCAATTTACTTTTTTGCACTGGCATCAATTCTTTTTTGCTCATGGTTTATTAGAACAAATTACTTTTTTCTCAAGGTTTCTTAGACCAATTTATTTTTGCTCAAGGTTTATTAGATTAATTTATTTTTGCTCAAGGTTTATTAGATTAATTTATTTTTGCTCAAGGTTTATTAGACCAATTTCCATGTTTGCGCTAATTTTCCTTGTTTCGCTAGCTTTTTCGGACCAATTTTCCTTTTTGCAGTAGGTTTCTTCAACTAATTTCTCTTTTGCACTATCAGTTTCCATTTTCACCCTAGTTTCTTTCGATCAATTTTCTGTTTACACTAGCATTTATCAGAACAATTTTCTGTTTGCACTAGCATTTCTCAGAGCAATTCCCTTTTTTTAAGTAGTTTATCTCGGATACATTTCCGTTTT